>NW_024080662.1:3898664-4312291 GCF_003009895.1 Hyaena hyaena
CTCAGAGAGTCCCCCTCAGGATTTCTTGTAGGGCTGGTTTAGTGGTGACAAATTCTTTCAATTTTTGTTTATTTGGCAAGACTTTTATCTCTTCTTCTATTCTGAATGACAGGCTTGCTGGATAGAGGATTCTTGGCTGCAAATTCTTTCCATTCATCACATTGAAGATCTCCTGCCATTCCTTTCTGGCCTGCCAAGTTTCATTAGATAGGTCTGTCACCACTCTGATAGGTTTCCCATTGTATGTTAGGGCCCTTTTCTCCCTAGCTGCTTTCAAAATTCTCTCTTTGTCCTTATATTTTGCCAGTTTCACTATGATATGTCGTGCAGAAGATCAATTCAAGTTACGTCTGAGGGGAGTTCTCTGTTCCTCTTGAATTTCAACTTCTACTTTCCTCTCCAGGTTGGGGAAGTTCTCTGCTATAATTTGTTCCAGGACTCCTTCAGCACCTTTCCCTCTCTCTTCCTCTTCTGGAATTCCTATGATACAGATATTGTTCTGTTTGATTGTATCACTGAGCTCTCGAACTCTTCTTTCATGTTCCTGGATCAGTTTATCTCACTTTTTCTCAGTTTCTTCTTTTTCTATAATAGTGTCTTCTAAATCACTTATTCTCCTCTCTGCCTCTTCAATCCGTGCATTGGACGCCTCAGTTTATTATGTATCTCATTTATCGCAGTTTTTAATTCACCGTAACTATTTTTAAGCTCCATATTGTTTGTAGCCATAGTTTCTCTGATGTCCTCCATGCTTTTTTAAGCCCGGCGATTAATTTTATGATTATTGTTCTAAATTCTTTTTCAGTTATGTTGCTTATATCTGTTTTGAGCAGTTCTCTAGCTGTCATTTCTTCCTGGAGTTTCTTTGGAGGAGAGTTCTTCCGTTTCGTCATTTTGGTTAGCTTTCTATCTCTTGTTAATTTTAAAAGCTTGTTGTACACATGACCCCCGAGAGTTCTGCTGTATTAGAGAGGGCTCTTTTGACTGTTCACAGCCTGTCTTTTCAGGAAGTGTTCTTTGGATGGTGTCTATTAGTTTCTCTTGTTGAGTGTTTGGTTATTTTGTTTCCCTACTGGTAGTGGTATTTGGGACTCTCCACCATGTGTAGTTTGGCTTGTTTCTTGAGGTAGCCCTGGAAAAAGAAAACAGACAACCACAGAGGGAACCCAGGTACACAAACGCACAGACAAAACCAATAAACACGCAAACCCAGGCTCACGTAAAAACAGCTACAACAACAACAAAACAGCTATCTGGAGGGGATGGGTGTGGTTTGGTGTAGGCAGGTCTTGTCTCCCCTGTGTCCGCTGGCCTCCCTGAGGCCCCTCCTTGGTGGTTGTGGGGAGAAGAATGGCGTCGCCCCAGTCCCTTCTTAACCAAGCGTTGCAAATCACTTCTTCGGTCCGATCTCACTGTGCTAAGGATGGCTACAAGGTGGGCTGAGTTCTACACCCCACACCCCGCCTGTTTCCAGGTCCCAGTCCGTGGGCTTTGTTATACTGCCCTGAACAGTCCCTCAGGTCACTGCTTCCCTGTTGCCTGGGGGTATAGTGGGGGGTGGAGGAAGTGTCATAGCCTCAGATCTGTCGGGGTCAAGCAGGGATACAACCCGAGTGCGTTCGGGGAACATAGCAACTTCAGGTCCATAGAGTCCGCATCGCTGCAGCGTGCCGCCGCCGCTTCGGTGGGCCACTGTCGCATGCTTCGCTGTCGCAGCTTCGCTGCCGCTTCACCCGGCACCGGGACAGCCTCCGCAGGCGTTGCTACCGGTTCACCAGGCCGCCGCCGCCATGGATGGTGCCGGGCGCAGGGCAGTTCAGTTTTTCCTGGCGCCTTCTGGGACCGGGGCACCTAGTTTAAAGACAGCACCCCAGCCAGAGCTAAAAAACACTGTCTTTCCAAGCCGAGGTTTTTTCTCTTCTCCCAGATACAACTTTTAAAAAATGTATCCTTTAAGATCCCTTCCACCTCCAAAATGACCTGACTATTCTCAGGGGGACCCAGGGGCTCAGGTGACCTCTACGTTGTCGACCCCAGCTGCCTTTGGAAGCAGGCTGGGTGACCGGTGATGGGGCCAGGTTCTGATGTGATGTCTTGGGTGGGAATAGGGAGGTTGGGGGCAGGTAGAGCCAGGAAGCCAGGAGGTGGGAGAGGAGGGATTAGCCAAGGCTCCCTGCTTCCCTCTGAGACTGCACAACTTCCTACCGCAAGCCCCTGGCCAGGGCAGCTGTTTCAGTTTCTTGGAGTACAACCTGCAGCAGGAAAGCATCATTTCTGCCTCAAGACGCATGTAAGCAGGTGTAGATATAGGTGAGTTCCTTTAAGTTTCTAACTTTTATTTTCCTCTAATGTTAATAGCTTGTACCATGGGTTCTTCAACTCCAGGTGGGCATCGGAACCAACTGGCGAGCTGGTAAATATGAGGAGGCCTGAACTCTCGTGGGGATTCCTCCAAATCTGCATCGCTGACAACCTGGTGTATTTACAACCTGTCTACTTTGGGTAGACCTGTCCTGTACCTGTTTTTCTTTTTCTTCTGCTGATGAAAGTTTAGGGGATTATCTGGTTCCAAGCCTTTAGGTCAGGCATTGTTATTATTGGTGGTTGGATAATTTCGATCTGGGTTTCTTGATCCGGATTATATGGTGGACTGGAAAGCTACATTTGCTCTCTTGGAGTCGAGGTGGGCAAATGGAGACAGGGAGACAGGGAGGGAGAGCTGTGACAGGCAAAAGGGAATGGGGCTCCTAGCAAGTAACTCGGAGAGGTTTGGGGTTTGGCGCCATTCTTCCTTGTATCCCCAAGACCTCCCGAGCCCAGACCAGAAGCGCCTATGACATTGTGAGCAAATGAATGAATAACCAACGGGAAAGTAGAATAGCTTTTATAGATATTCAATATCCCTTTCATTTCTGATTTGGTGAGAGGTGACATCATGAATAGGTATTGAATTTGGTCAAATACTTCTCTGCATTGATCAAAAAGTGGCATGTAGTTTTTGCCTTTATTCTGTTAATATGGGGATTTAAATGGCTTGATTTTTCCAACATCAAACTATTCTCATATTTCTGGGATAAACACTACTTGGTCATGACATATTATCCCTTTAAAATACATTGCTGGATTTGACGTGCTGATATTTCGATAAGGATTTTTGTGTCTACGTTCACGAGGGATATTGGTTTGTAGTTTTCTTTATTGTGCTATTTTTGTCTGGTTCTGGTATCAGGGTTATGGTGGCCTTATGAAACGATCTGAGAAATATTCCATCCCATATCTCAGATCATTTGTATAGGATTGGTGTTATCTCTTCCTTAAACATTTGACAGAATGTATGAGACAAATCATCTAGCTCTGGAGTTTTCTTTGTGGGAAAGTTTTTTTTTAATAGCTAATTAAATTTCTCTCATAAAGATAGGACTTTCAGATTTGCCATATCACTTCATGCCAGCTGTGGTAGGTAGAAGTTTTAAAATGTGTTCATTTTATGTAAGTTGTTGAATCTAACATAAAATGGATCGTGATAGTTCTTTGTTAGTTATTTAAAGTTGGTAAGATCTGTAACCATAACCATTCTTTCATACCAGTTATTCACAGTTTGTGTCCTCTTACTTTTTGCTCTCAATATAGGTAAAGTTTTATTACATTTCCAAACATGTTTTTTCAAGCCACCAGTTTTGGATTTATGCATTTTGTTTTCATTCCCTATTTCTTTATTTCTTCTTTTAGCTTTATTTCCTTTCTTCTACTTTCTTTGGGTTAAATTTTCTCTTCCTCCCCCCACGTCACCCCAGCTTCTGAGTCATTGATTTTAGGTCCTTAATTTTAGACCCTTTTTCTTTCTAATAGAAGCATTTAAAGGTATAAATTGCTCTCTAAGTATGCTTTAATTGTGTGCCATGAGTTTTAACATGTGCCATTTTTCCTTATTATGCAGTTCCAAATTTTTCAGTTTGCCTGTGAATTCTTCTTTGACTCAGATTCTTTAGAAATATGTTGCTTTAGGGGGCATCTGGGTGGCTCCGAAGGTTAAGTGTCTAACTTCGGCTCAGGTCATAATCTCATGGTTTGTGAGTTCAAGCTCCAAGTCGGGCTCTGTGCTGACAGCTTAGAGCCTGGAGCCTGCTTCAGATTCTGTGTCTCCCTCTCTCTCTCTGCCCCTCCCTCACTCATCCGTGTGTGTGTGGCTGTGTGTGTCTCTCAAAAATAAATAAAAACATTTCAAAAATTTTTTTAGAAAGAAGTATGTTGTTTTACTTCCAAATCATTTTGGCTTTTCCAGATATCTATGGTTTTTGGCTTCTACTTCCTTTTGAGATTTTCACAGATTTTTGTGTTTCTCTGCTGAGATTTACCTGTCCTTTCTCTAGGGATATATTTTCCTTTAGTCCCTTGAGCACAGTGAAAAGAGTTGCATTCCCATGCATATCTGCAGATTCTAATATCTGGGGCATCTCCAGGACAGTTTCTTGATCGTTGTAATTTTTTTTAATGTTTATTTTATTTTTGGGCGAGCACAAGCGGGGGAGGGGCCAAGAGAGGGGGACAGAGGATCCGAAGAGGGCTCTGCGAGGACACCAGTGAGCCCGATGTGGGGCTTGAACTCACGAACCGTGAGATCATGACCTGAGCTGAAGGTGGGTACTTAACCGACTGAGCATACAGGTGCCCCATAGGCTCATCTTTTGAGGAGGGGCCGTGTTCTGCTACTTCTTCGTATGCTGCTCATGTCTCATCCCCCTGGCTGTTATGCTCTGCAGAGCAGATTCTTCTGAAAAGTACTGATTGTTTTTCATATTGGTTTTCGCACACAATGAACGTGGCCGGCTCAGATGCCAAACTCCCCCTCCTCTGAAGTGAGCAGCGGGTCCATTTCAGTTCAGTGCCTCTGCCTCTCCCAGTGGACATTCGTGGTTCAGAGGTCAGCCAAACATTTGCGCAGAACATACACACAGAGTTGGGGGGTCTCACTCTCTAGCCCTTTCTTCTCTGTGATGTCCTTTGCCCCCTCTCCCGTGGCTGTGGTTGTCCTAACCTCAGCCCTCTGGTTTTTCCAGACCCAAAACTGGTGACTTTGCTACTGGAATTTCAGCTGCCCCTCGTGACCGGGTCCTGCCCGGAGGCCAAAGCCATAAAAGTAGGAATCCCACTGTTCAGCCATCCTTCTTTTTCAGACGCCCGGCCCCTTCCAGTGTTTACCATCTTCTGGTAACTGAGCAGTGCCCACAGGAAGGTTTTTGGGTTCGGTTTTAGTATTTGTTCCAGGGTTTATATACAGTTCACCAGAGCTTACTCAAACATTCCTGAGAAGTGAAACCCACTTAAGTTATCTTCTCCATAGTAAATAATTCAGTACTTGGCAACCTGGCAGAACAGGAACTGGAAAGTTCTCTTACCAATCCATTCAAGCCACGTGACTCAGGATCACCGATCAGTAAAAGGCTAGGTGAGGCAGGAGAGACGGACATGGTGTAGTTTGGTCACTGGCTCCCTGCCATCCCAGACCAGCCTGAGGACTTCCCTTCTGGAGAGTTGAGCAGAAAATGTGAACTCCATTACACACAAGGAGAGATGTGTGCTTTGGTGACTCCACACAAATCATCAGCCCCGGAGGCCACCCCATCTCTCCGGTGCTTTCTTCTGTAGTCACGAGAGATGTGACAATGCTGTTTGTAAAGCTACTTGCTTTTACAGAATTAAAAGAGGGACAAGGTACCTCCTTTGTCAGGAGAAGCCATTTCATTTTGAGAAATTTCCAACCATGCCGCTGGTTAAGAAGATGTTAAGAAGTTGGGCTGACCTCCGATGGGCCCGGATCAGGGGAAGATGAGAACCAAGCAGCAGACTTGGGGATCACCTGTACAATACGAGGGGTGCACACAAGGCTCCTGTCCCAAACTACATGCACCTTCAACTCGTCACATGACAGGAAGTCCCAGACTTTTGTACAATTTCTAACGTTATTCTAAACTACAAGCCTCTTCCAGAAAGAGACTATTTATTAGTCATGTTTCCACCCTAGGATCTGGCATCTGTCACAGGGCCTGCCTTACATCACAGGTCATCAAGCCCTTTGGTATTGAATCAGATGTAAACTCCTACTTTCTAAATGTCAAAAAAAAAAAAAAAGAAAGAAAGAAAAAGGAAAAGCATGGACAGAATGAAAAGCTAAAAAGTACAATGGATTGGGCACCTGGTTGGCTCAGTTGGTTATGCCTCCAACTTTTGATTTCGGTCCAGGTCATGATCTCATCATTTGTGAGATTGAGCCCCACATCGGGCTCTGCACTGACAGTGGGAAGCCTGCTTGGGATTCTCCCTCTCCCTCTGCCCCTCCTCTGCTTGTGCATTCTCTCTATCTTTCTCTCTCTTTATTTTTTTATTTATAGTGTTTGTTTATTTATTTTTTTATTTATTTTTATTCATTTATTTATTTATTTTTTTTATATTAGATAAAAATATATTTATTATATAAAATATAAAATATTTTATAAATATTTTATAAAATAATTATTTATTTATTTTATTTTTATTTATTTATTATTTATATATTTTATATTTTATATAGTTTTAAATATATTTTTATAGATTTATTTATTTATTTATTTATTTATAGTGTTTGTTTATTTTTGAGAGAGCACAAACAGAGGATGGGGCAGAGAGGTGGGGGCAGAGGATCTGAAGCTGGCTCTACACTGACAGCAGCCAGCCCCAAGGCAGGGCTTGAACTCATGAACCACGAGGTCATGACTTGAGCTGAAGTTGGATAATCAACGCACTGAGCCACCCAGGCACCCCTAAATAAGTAAATTTTTTTAAAAAGGAAGAAAAAAAAAAGCACAATGGGTTGACAAGACTAAGAAATGCTCCTAAAATCCACAAGAAAAACATTATTATTCCAAGCAGAAAAATGAACAAAAGCCACAAACGCTTTGAAAATAAGAAGCACAAGGGGACAGGAAACATAACATAACGAAGGCCTATGTATTCCTCTTTAGGCATCTAAGGAATACAAAAGCAACCAACCGTATGTAACATTTTCAGCCATTTCCCTGAGGTGTTTGGAGCCATGACCTGACTTTACCTAAAACAGGACACACTTGAGACCCCCTTCGTCACTCCTCCCATCCCTAAGTAAGTAAGTGAGAAACCCGGCTACCATCTCCAAACGCAAGGCGGGAGAGCCTAGGTCTGGCTCCGGCTCGGGCCTCCTTCCTGCCTCCCGGCTTTATTACCACAGAGAAGGCCATTTCACCAGTCTGAGCTTCAGTGTCCTCCTCTGTAGGGTGGGGGTGGCCGTGCCCGGCAGACAGCCACAGATGGAGGGAGCAGATGAGTGGCCCGGGCTAGCCCAGTGCCTGGCACCTGGCAGGTGACAAGGACGCTCTTACGAGGTACAGGCAGCCGCTCTGCACAGTCTCCCGTCTTCCTTCCCAAAACTTCACTCACCTCTTTCCACGAGAGCTCTGGCTCTTCAGTCGCTTTCCCTTTCTGCTCCTTGTCCTTCTAGTCTCCCGATTTCCAAAACCTCCCTAACAACAGAGCATTGAATCAATGTGACTCAGCGCAGTTTTCTCAGCTCTTCCTCTCCTACAGAATACTTAAGTTATTTCCACGTGTTTGCCTATATAGGAAGTTCTGTAAAAGAAACTCCTGAATGAGGCGGCTTTCTTCTCTGAGAGTTAATCCTCTGTGTTAGCGAGCGTGTCGGCCAGCCTGACGCCGTCTTGGACAAATCCGCCATGGTGACCGCTCTGTGACTTAGGGCCTCTTTGAGCACAATCCCCCCACCAACCCCCCTCCCACACCACCATTACCATTCTTTCTCTTTTGTTTAACCATGGGCATAATAAAGAACCTTTAAGTATACACCTGGGGCATAACGGGCCATGATCTGCTCTGGAGATAAGACTATGACACACAAATATTCTCAAACATCTCCTCCCAGTGGTCTCCCAGGATGTACTCCTCAGCCTCTAGGGCTATAAACTCAAGCCTTACGGGAGGTGCAGTGCAAAGATCTACTCACCTTGCAGTCATCTAAGACACACTTCTGTCCGTAAGCCCCTTTAATAAACCATTTCTTGGCAAACTGGACTTGTCAGCTTTTTGTTTTGCCTCCTGGCTCCTTTGACCCTTAGAGGTCACTTTGCCTTTACTTTCTTTCACAAGAACATCTGTGTTAGTGACGATTTGGTCTCCCAGAGTCTCCATGTTCATCGCAGTCTTGAGATTATTTCCTACCTGAGTTCACATGAGAGATGTTTCCTCCTTTGTTTTCAGACCTGTTCCAAGAGACAGCAAGTCTCCTGAAACAATCCTGCCATCAGGATTTATGGAAGGAAGGAGAGGAGGGAGCAGAGTAAGAAAGAAAGGAAGAGAGGGAGAGAGGAAGAGACAGAGGGAGGAAGGCGGGCAGGCAGAGTAAATGCTCACTTAGATACTTGGTCAATAAATGAAGGAACAACGTGGGGATCGTTAGCTCTGTTTTATACTTGAGAACCTTAGGTTCAGGAAGGTTAGATAGCTTGCCCATAAATAGGGTAACGGGGCCCAAATTTGACCTCAGTTCTTTGAATCTGGCTCCACGGTTCTTTCTCATACACCTACTGGGAGACTGGTCTAGCTTAGTGTTACTCAAATGCCAGGCTTCAGGAGAAAGGGGGTTTATGACAGAGTAAATGGATGTGAATGAAAGCACCACTTCCTCCATCAAGAGAGCCTTGCTAAGAAAAATATAATGCTTCCCAAACTATACAGTTTGCTCAGTGACTTCATGTTCGGGCACAAGTTCTTAGCCTCATTACAAATAGTTCATGATGGGTAGCTGGATCATGGACCACACTCTTTTTTTTTTTTTTATACTCTTATTTATTTTTGAGAGATAGAGAGACAGAGCATGGGCAGGGTAAGTGCGGAGAGAGAGGGAGACACAGAATCTGAAGCAGGCTCCAGGCTCCGAGCTGTCAGCACAGAGCCTGACGCAGGCTCAAACCGTAAACTGTGAGATCTTGACCTGAGCTGAAGTCAGATGCTCAACCAACTGAGCCACCCAGGTGCCCTTGGACCACACTTTTATATATACATATCGATATACACACAGGGTCCTATCGATCCTAGCCTAACCAAGTGGTTTGAAACTCCACATCTCTATCATTTCAGATGTTCTCCATGTCTAGATGGAGCCCACAGGCATCCCAGAGTCCACCACTCTGTTTGATTATGACCATGAGAGCTTTCTGTGTGAGAACAAGAACTTCACCTTTGCCACCTTCAGCACCACTATCCTGTACTTGCTGGTGTTCTTCCTCAGCCTGGTGGGCAACAGCCTGGTGTTGTGGGTCCTGGTGAAGTACGAGAGCCTGGAATCCCTCACCAATGTTTTCATCCTCAACCTGTGCCTCTCAGACCTGACATTTTCCTGCTTGTTGCCGGTGTGGGCCCTGGAGTATCACTGGGGATGGGTGCTGGGGGACTTCTCCTGCAAGCTCTTCACCATGATCTTCTCCATCAGCCTCTACAGCAGCATCTTCTTCTTGACCATCATGACGGTCCACCGCTACATTTCGGTGGTGAGGCCCCTCTCGTCCATGCGTGTTCACACCCTCCAGTGCCGCGTGCTGGCCACCATAGCCGTGTGGGCAACCAGCATCCTGTTCTCCGTCACTGATACCATCTTCCACAAGGTTTTTCAGTCTCCTTCGTACTGTGACTACTTGGAACTCAGGTAGTTCCTAGCCTCAGTCTACCAGCACAACATCATCTTCCTGCTCTCCGTGGCCATCATCCTGTTCTGCTATGTGGAGATTCTCAGGACCCTCTTCCGCTCACGGTCCAAACGGCACCACCGGACAGTCCGGCTCATCTTCACCATCGTGACAGCATACTTCCTCAGCTGGGCTCCCTACAACCTGATCCTGTTTCTGCAGACACTGCTGAAACTCAGGGTCATCCAAAGCTGCATGTTCAGCCAGCAGCTGGGTTACGCCTTGCTCATCTGCCGCGGCATCGCCTTCTCCCACTGCTGCTTCAACCCCGTGCTCTACGTGTTTGTCGGGGTCAAGTTCCGCAGGCATCTCAAAAGTCTGTTCCGGCACTTCTGGCTCTGCCGGCAGCAGGTGTCCAGTGGCCCCCCTCACACACCAGGCCCCTACAACTACGAGGGCGCCTCCTTCTTTTGAAAGGGAGTTTGGTGGTGCAGGAAGGAGCATCGTGGAGGGTGCCGCAGAGAATGTCACAGCCACGGGGGTGGGGGTGAGAGCAATACCTTCCGCCAGCAGGCCCTGCATGTCTCCTCTTCCACAGGAAGTGTCTCCCACCTGGAAATGTTATACTGCCACCCACAAAAAAACATTCCTTGGATTCCGACTTCATTAATTCATTCAATTGGACATCGCTTAGTTCAGAAGGCTCTGAAACTTGGAAGGATTCCCAGAAAGGAGGATCTTTCAAGACTTTATGAGGGTCCTAGACTCAAAGCATTTGATAATTGTGCAGAGGCAGGCTGCTGGTGAGATGGTCTGTCCCCTGCTTGACTGGACAGTTGCCAGCGGGTTTTGGAGGCGTTGACTCTGCTCAGCCCTCAGTGACTGCTGGATGAGACCGTCTGCAGGGCCAACGTAAGCACTTCCTCGAATAAGCATAGTCAGAACGCAATCCGGATTCTGAAAACCCACAGCTAGACGGGAGACATGTTTCTTGTCATAGCTCCAGCATCTTCCACCTGAGCTGGCACCTGTATATTTGGTCCCTAAATCTTTGGTGGAAGGAACGAATACAGTGAGTGCCATCCTCTGCATGAAGCATCTACTTGCAGGACGTAAAGATGACAAGATACCATTGCTACCCTCCAAATGCCAAGGGCCCAGCTCTGAATGTCCACATAAATAAATACCCGCCTTGGCCAAGGCACCCAGGGTGAAGATTCCAGCAACATCTCCTACTCTCAGGACGGATACTGAGCTGACACTTCAGATTCATCACTGTCCACCCGAAATGTTCTCCACCTGCTTGGTGGATGACACCAGCTTTCTCTGGCCATCTCCCATCCAAATCTGAGTCATCTCTGAGTCTTGCACTTCCCCTCCCTCCACCCCCACGGCCAAGTCCTATTGACTCTGCCTCCCCACCCCTCCACCAAGTCCCTCAGGGCTGTTCTTGCCCATGGTCGCTGCATGTCCGTGGTTCCATCCCCAGGTGACCTCAATTCCTCACCATCCTCCTGCTGCTCATCTCTTTCCACACCAAGTATGCTCTGAATGGATACCAGGATGCTTCAATACCTTTAGTGGCTTCTCATTCCATGCAGCCAGAGCCCCAACACTTCAGCAAGGCTTTCCGGGCCCCTGTAAGCTGGTGCCAATGAACTTTCCCATTTGTATTCCACTCTCTGCCATCACCCCCATGTAGCTCGGGATCCAGGCACAAGAGACCACAGGCCCTTTTCCAGACACCCTTCTCCCAGTCTCCTCTGGGTCTCCGTCACATGGTCACGGGTCCCAGCTGAAAGCCCATCTCCTTAGGAAGCCCTCCCCTTTCTATAAATCAAAAGAGCACTCTCCGGAATGCCGTGCCACTCTGCTTGTCCCCTCTAAAGTAGTTTTGTCACTGTCCACCATGTGTCATACTTACACTTGCACAGACTGAAAGCTTTGTGAGGGCAGGAACCTGATCTGCCAGCCTGCTAGATGGGCCCTGGTGTTCTATCACTGTGTATGAGCGGGAGCAAAGAATGGCAGGTGTCATTATTCTTCTAATGTATGTATTTTGGGGGCCCATGCCTGCAGGACACGGTCTACCTTTCTTACCCCAGGCTGCTAGTTTATAGATATTAACCTTTCTTCCCTAGTCTATACTCTCAGAGCACCATGCTCATTCCTCTCCATGGCAATGGCTATAACTTGACCTTGCTTTTTAGTTAGCCGCACACATGCCTGTCCCCTACACTGTCCCATAGCTTCACATTCAAAGACCTAGATAAAAACCACCTTCTAACCTTTCCATACCAACAAACCTGGTCCTGATCTGTGAACCAGATTTAGCTCTGGAGTGGGGCCTTTCTAGGTGATTCTGAGATGCACCCCAGTTAGGTACCCTTGGCTATAACTCCTTAAGTTCCAGTGTCTTCCACAGTCCCCAGAGTGGGACTTTGCACACAGGAAGCACCAAATATATGCTTGTTGAATAAAGTAGCTACTAAAAACAGCCCTGGGCGGGAGCATAGAGAGCACATAAAGTATTCACCTCTTCAGATCTGGCTGCAGGTTCAATGATTTATTTGCAATTGGGTGGCCAGCCTTGGAGGCATTTTACCTAGCTGGGGAAGATTGAGGGTCTAGTTGTAAGAATTAGGCCAGTAACACCTGCTGGAGATGACTGTGTGGTGCACCAGCGAAGGGATAAAGCTCTCATGGGCTGGCCAGCTAGTAGGTGGGGACATCACTCACCAGGGACAGAAGAAATAGCAAAAGGAAAGAGGCAATGAGTTAGTTGTGGCTCAGAGTTAAGCCTACAGCTTTCTGATCAGGGTAATCGTTCAGTACCCCCTTCAAACTAAAACTATTAAAGTTTTGTTTGACCTTTAGTCAGAGGACAGGCTGAGCCCTGGGAGGAGAAAGGTAGAGAATTCCAGCTCACATCCCCCGAAGCCAACGCAGTGTGGTCCTAATGCCACTCTTCCTAGAAGGCAGCTTGGGGGGCCTTCACTACAGATGCTCGCTTCATTTGCTCCTCACTCCATCCCATCCCTTCACCTCTGAAGATGGTCATCTAAGTGTTTCTTCAGACACATTCAGCTGTACCCCTGAGAGCACTTCCCTAAATACATCATGTTGATCTCCTTACCTTTCTCATGATGTTTTGTCATCCCCAAGGGTGAAGAGTAGAGCGTCTTCCCCTAATTTAGTTCCTTGGGAATCTGAGGCAAGAGGCAGGGAGAAACAGAGATGAGATGGGAAGACACCCAATCAGAAAAGGAGCCTATGGGCAACTGTGCTGAAAACTATAGTCAGAGCACTGCACACCAGTGGCCATGCTCTACATATCTTGACCACATGCTCCGTTTGCCGCAACCTGCTGCTCTCCCCTCCCTCTACCCACTGAACCACAGCTACACTCTTGTGGGCCCGTCCCTCCCCCTCTAAGTCAATAAATGGTGCCTTGGACACAGGGCTGCAGACGTCCTGCTGTTCCGGGAGCATAAAGAATCCACAGTGATTCCGAGGGAAGATGTCTTCACAGCATTTCCACCGCCCCACTTTCTCAGACAAAATCCAGAAGGGAGGAACCTTGCTGGTCTCTGAATAGGAACTCCAAGCCCAGGGTAACCCCAGACCTCAGATGACCCCAACCAGAATGGAAGTTCTTCAAGGGCACAAGCCACATGTTGCAGATCTAGAACCTCCCTCAGTGCCCAGCAATGTCTATGACTGGAGTTAAGTTGATGGGAGACAATCTTTCTGGCTTTTTTCTACTTCTGTTTTTTTCTTTCCGCACTTGCTTACATAACACCTGGTCACCACCGGGCACTGCCCAGTGGCTTCCCATGAGCTCTTCCCTATGGCCCATCAGCCCAGACATTGCCTGGTTTGCTGAACTGACAGCTTTCATTTGTAAAACCTACCTGAGATAGGACAAAGAGGCCCATGAATCTGGAAAGACCAGCAGAAGAGATCCCAAAGATGATTATCTGAGAAGGCTCTGGGGATGTGAGCCTTGGACCCACACCCCAAATCTAAAGTCCTTTACTGAAGCACTGTGACCTTGGGCTTCTCAGACCCTCAGCATCCTCATCTGCAAAACTGTACAAATGCCAACAACACAAAGACAGACTATTCACACAACGGAGGTGCACATGAGGTCATATGCGTAAAAGTACTTGCTTTGCCAATGATTCAGCCCCAAATAAGAATTATGACTGTAATCAGCTCATAAAGACAAAAAGCATCATTGTATCATATGCACAAATAAAAAATTAGCATCTATGGACTCATCCCTGGCTGTGTTCCCCTCATTTCTACTTAGGTCCTTCTGTAAGATTCTAGAAGTTCTCTGCGTGTGGAGGATCTAGCTTAGGATTCAGGGTGAAGGGAGGGATACAGGGAGACGATTGGAGGTAAAGTGTGGAACAAGCCTTGTGTGGGTCAGGGTGGTGGAAAATTTGCTCTATTTAGGCCTTAGGCAAAATTGTCCAGGAGGCCAAGTGTGTCTGGAGTGCTCCATGGCTGTTTTTTGTCCCTGTCTCTCCCCTGGGCTGTCTTCAAGTCCAAGTTTGGGTTTTCTTTGTTTTTTGTTTTTGTTTTTGTTTTTTCCTATTTCATGACCCACTGTGTTCGAACAAGGACTTTTCAGAGATTAGCCCTCCAATCAGGAATGCTATGCTTCCTGCTGGGAATTTGCAGTCTCCTGAAAATTTGGTGGGAGATACTTTGCAGGTTTGGGGGACGTTTGGGAAGGGGAAGAAGGATTATCCTGAACTACCCTCTCCACTTTGGGGCCAGTCCAGATTTTAGGTATAGAGTGGTTTTAACCGCAACCCCCCGCCGCCAACTGCCCCGCTACACATATACTCCCAGCTCCTCCACAAGAGAAATTGTGGCCAGAGCACCCAAAGGAGGACAATGAAAACCTGGTTATTTGACCTTGACCATTTCAGAAAATCAGATCTAAGCATCACTCACAGTTAGAGAGAAGACAGGCAATGGATGGGCATGGAGAACTGGGTGGTAACAAGGATTAGAGGTGGGGCTAGGGGGTAAGGGGGGTATGCAGACTTCCAGGATGATCCTGGCCACGTGTGTACAGGCCTGCTCTGTGTGAAGGCAGTGGGAAGCCCATGTTAGAGGGCGTAAGACTGCAAAGATTAACTAGCACCACTTTCAAGTTGGTCAGCCTCTGGTCATTCTTATTTGGAGAAAGACTTCTATAGGATTACTCTAGTCCCAGGAAATTGGTGGGATGACTTAATCTTCTTGACTCAGAGAAAATTACATGGTTCGATTGTCCACACAACTGGGAAGGCACACCTTAAACACGTCACCTTAAAACTATTCCAAGGCACCTTGCAATGAACTTGGGAGTCTGGGGAAGGAAGCACCCACCTGTATCTGTCCCCCTACTTGGTTACAGTTGGTTCAACAATCTGCCTCTGATTTTTTTTTCCAATAATGAGGATAATATAAGTAAAAAAAGAACAAAAACAGTGAACATTACTAATTTTTCAAAGCATCTTTATTTAAATTTTTTTCAATGTTTATTTTTGAGAAAGAGACAGAGTGTTAGTGGGGGAGGGGGGAAGGGAGAGGGGGAAACAGAATCCAAAGCAGGCTCCAGGCTCTAATCTGTCAGCACAGATCGATGCGGGGCTCAAACTCACAACCGCAAGATCATGACCTGAGCCAAAGTTGGACGCTTAATCAACTGAGTCACCTAGGCGCCCCTCAAAGCATCTTGTTTATTCAACAATGAGAGGAAACCCACAAATATTGGCCTTAATAGGAAATCACATCTACCATTCTGGCTGGATCCTCGGCAAGCCACTTCCTCTCCTTATCTATTCAATTCAACTGGAGAGATTTAAACTCAGTGATCTCTCAGATCCCTTCCTGTGATTAAAAAATGAAGTCTGTGGGTCTATCATTTCATGAGTTGCATTTCCATGACATACTTTAGTGGATACAAATCTATAGCTTCGCGCACATTATGGGTTGAACTGTGTCTTCCTCTTCCTCCCCACCAAATTCTTGTGTTCAAGTCCTAATTCCCAGTACCTCTGAATGGGACCCTATCTGGAAAGATGGTCACTGCATATGTAATTAGTTAAAGTGAAGTCATAGGGGTCAGGGCAGGCCTGTAATCCAATATGACTAGCGTCCCTATCAAAGGGGGAAATTTGGACAGAGACCCAGGCAAAGGGAGAATGCCATGTGAAGAGTGGAATTACACTATCACAAGTCAAGAACGCCAGGGAGTGCCAGCAACCAGAAGTTAGGAGAAAGCCATGGGACAGGTGTTCCCTCACAGCCTCAGAAGGGGTCAACACTGCAGACACCCTGATCGTAGACTTCTAGCTTGGAGGTCTGTTGACACCACCTGGGCCATGGGACTTTTTAAGGCAGCATGAGCTGACTAACACGGGTGCCATTTCAGAGGGTGTTCAGGGAATTCTAGCGCCTCTCAGAGCCCTTCATGGGGTCTCAGTGTCTACCTTGCCCACATAGAAGACGACTCCTGAAGGAAGACACCCACAGGAGACTGGAAAGTGACTTTTTACTGAGGTCTGGTCTCCACCAGACCCATACATTTCTACATCTCACAGCCACGCTGTGACATTTCTGTTTCCCACTTAGACCAAGGAGGGCATCAGAGCTCAGAGACGTCACAGTCCAATATTCACAGCCCCGAACATGTGGGGTCACTGCCTGAGGCAAAAGGTCACAGCTCTGAGAATATGAAGTAGGGTCACAGGCCCCAGCACGATGGGCCATGGCTCAGAGGACACAGGGGCAGGCACCTGAGTGCAAGGTATCACAGCCTTGAGAATGTGAGCTCACAGTCCTGATCAAGTGGGGGCAGGGCCCCAAGCATGTAAGGTCATGACCCCATGTCTCTGGGACCCAGTCAAGTGAGGTCACAATCCTGAGGATGTGAGATCATAGTCCTGAAAAAATGGCACTAAAATCCAACATTAAAATCTCTCTCACCCTCAATATGTCACAAAACCGTTCAGGCTGTGGTTGGAACAATGACTTTCCCTCTGCCACCGTCCCACTATTCCCTCTTCCGTTCCCAGTTTTTAACAGGGACCAGAAATCACTTCCCCACAGCTCCCACAGATTGACTGTTCATCCATCTGATCATTGACTTGTCTATACCTAATTACTTTATAAAAGATGGCTGATGACATGCCAAACCCCAAACTCAAGTAGGAAATCTATTTCCTTTCCTGTATTATCCCACCCAGCCAATGTTGAGGCCCTGGCGCCTGACTGGATACCAGTAGCTAAGTCCTGGGAAGTAGAAAGGTGTTTCTAGATTAAATGGTGGGAGCTAGGGCAGAGGAAAGGGTGGTGCAGCCATAACTAAGGAATGACAGAGCCCAGGCTTCAGTCACAGGCTGAAGTACGCCGGGGGGCTCTGTTCTCTTGTCTCGGATCCACAGGAGACATGAATGAATGCATGCTGTTCTCTTGAGCCCAGCCTCAGAATGCCTTGCAACTTACAAATAGAAAATAGAACTCAGAAAATCAGGGCAAGAGTGGGGCAGAAGTCAGGGGTGATAGTTCATTCATTAACACATACGTTTTGAGCACTGAGTTCAAATAGGTCCCTGTGTTTATTTTATTTTTTCTTTTTAGCATTTATTCATTTTTGACACACAGAAAGAGAGAGAGAGAGGAGAGATACTGTGATTGGGGGAGGGGCAGAGAGAGAGGGAGACACAGAATCCGAAGCAGGCTCCAGCCTCTGAGCTGTCACGCAGGGCCCAACTGGGACTCGAACTCACAGACAGAGATATCATGACCTGAGCTTATGTCGGATGCTCAACCGGCTGAGCCACCCACCCAGGCGCCCCGGGATAGGTCCCTGTGTTTAGAAATGAGGGGGATTTGGGAAGCCCAGCGACACATAATGCTTTTCATTTACCTCGTCCAACCTATCAAAAGTATTATCGTCTCAGCATGCAATCAATATAAAAGTAGTAATAAGCTATTCCACATTATTTTTTTCATACGAAGTCTTTGGAAGTCAGGTGTATTTTGCACCTACAGCCCAGCCCATGTACTATTCAACTCAAACGAGAAACATCTTAAGTTCTCAAAAGCCACACGGTGATAACGATGACTTGTGGACACACGAGAGCGCGAGGCCTGAAAGGCTTAACCCCGGGCGGGTGGCGCCCGCGGAGCCAGGAGATGCAGACCTCAGCGCTGCGCCGCGAGCCCGGGAGTCGTAAGTCCACGCCCCTCTGCTGTGGGGTTCGACGGGACTTGTAGGCGTTGGCCTGCGGAGCGTGCCGGGAGTTGTAGTCTGCGCCCGCCTGCGGCGGCTCTGCGTATCATGGCGGGCCACGCCGCGCTACCGCACTCTTCCGCTGGGCCCCAGAAAGTTTCGCTTCTGCCCAGCAGTGGACCCACGAGCGCGTAAGTGCCGCGGGGGGCCGGCCGGACCCTGGGGGCGCCTGGGCCGCTGTCGGCCTCAGAGCGGAGAACTTCCCTCCCGATGCGGCTTGTCACCTGTTGCCCTCACGGTCCCCGCCCATCCTGGGTCTCCCCCAGACCCAGTCCCGAGCCCTTGCTCTTGCCCTTGGCCAGCGAGCCTGGGAGGCACCTCTCGGATCGCTGCTGAAATTGACCCTGGAACCCTGGCTGTCTCTGGTGGTCAGTTGGAAAGACAGACCCCCAAACCCGGGTTCCAGGACCCCCGAAAAGGAGCCCACCATATAGGAGTCCCAGAACAGCCGTTGGATCATTTAGGCACAGGAGGACAGGTCGTGGAGTTTCTGCCTGCGTTGTCCGAGAGGCTACTGACCGTAAAAAGCGAAGTTCCGGGCTCAGCAGGGCCGGGATAGCCCAGACCTCCTTGTTTATCCCTCCCTCCCGTAAGGGGACAGTTTGTTCATCCCGGGCCATATTCGCGGCACCATCCTTTCTCTTTACCTTGTGTCCATGTTCAGGGTCTCGAAACAGCCCCCTAGTGACCTTTCCTGAAACACCTGTGGATTTGGGATTGTCTGTGGTGTGGCTGCCTGGGACTTGCTCTAGATGAGAGTCCTCGCTACTCAGAACCTAGGCTGGGGGATGTTGGAGGAGGAGGGCTGGATTTTATTTTTGTGGAAGGAAAGCGTGTGTGGTTGACACATTAACCACATGGCTCCCTATTTTGTGCACATGTGGCTTCTGATGCCCCTTGTCACTCTTCACAGCTCCCATTGGCTGCCCCCTCCAGAAAAAAAAATAGAGCACTTACTGCAGCTGCTTGTGTTGGCCACAGCCTCTGCTTGTCTTGACCACGGCAGTTTCCTCTCTGCTGAGAAATGGGTCAGGGGCTCTTTGAGGGCAGAGGATCAGGCTGTAATCTGCTCACTGCCCTCCGGCCCCTGCAAGCCTTGCGGTCTCTGCTGCAAGCTTTACACCCCTACCATCTGCCTAATGCGGCTTCCCTTGCGTGTTGGTGCCATTAAAGAGCTGTCTCGTCAAGGTTTTCTTTCAGTGGCTCCCATCGTCCACAGGTCGACCCTATCAAGTGGGCTCCACTTGACCCTCCCTTCTGTGACAGCCACTGTTCATCAGTCACTGAATGCCCTGTACCCAGTTGTGGGCCATTGTTCCTATCACCCTGGAAATCAAAGTTAATGGTCTCAGGGAAGGGACGCGGCCTTCTTTGATTCAAGGGATCTGAAAAGCCTCTTGCTTTAGGAAACTGGTTTTCTGCTTCTCTTACAAGTGTTATCTCTGTGTTGTCCTTACTTTAGTTTTTAAATTGCTTTCGGTATTTTATTAGGAAAACTGGAGCATAATCATTGAAAGAATTGTATAGTGAACATGTGCCTGCCTGTTAAAATCTACAATCAATGTTTTACTTGATTATTTTTGTAGCTGCTTTAGAGTCAGTCCCCTGGTTGTTCCTTGGGCAGTCTTTGCTCCTTGGGGCTGGTTTTGGAACAAAAGCATGAGATCAAGAGCCACATTTTTTTTTTACGTTTATTTATTTTTGAGAGACAGAACACAAGTGGGGAAGGGGCTGAGAGAGGGAGACAGAATCTGAAGCAGGTTCCAGGTTCCAAGCCATCAGCACAGAGACTGACGTGGGGCTCGAACCCACAAACTGTGAGAGCATGACCTGAGCCCAAGTCGGACACTTAACTGACTGAGCCACCCAGGCGCCCCAAGAGCCACACTTTTAACCTTTTGAGACAGGAAGACCCCCTCCCCTGCCAAGATGTTTGTGATAAGAGAAACTACCCAAAAGAGACAAGATCAGAGCATCTGGTGACTTTGACCTGTGCTGGTCTCTGAGGCTGTGGGCTTCTGTCTCCAGGACATGTAGTAGGCACCCAAGAAATGGCAGTCCCTCTCTTCCCTTGAGGGAAGAGGTTTGGCTGATGGCTGACCTGTATTTTCTGGTGATTCCAAGAACCGCTTTGGTGACTCAAAATCGGAATGTCTTTAAACATGAGGCAGAGGAAGGGTGTTGTCTAGCTGTGGTCTCATGGTGAAAATCACTGATAGGAGCTCCGCATCTGGGGCCACATTCCCTGGAGTCGCCGCCCCCCCCCCCCCGCCCCTGCCGAATGCACAGCAAGTGACCAGCCAGGGGCCTCCTGTGAGCAGGGGTGCGTGGAGTCCGGCCTGGTCAGCATCTGCTCACCTGTGTCATTGTGTTGAACCAAAGATCAGCAGTACCCTCTATTTGTGATCTTGTCAGTTTTGGGATGTTTGTTTGTTTTTTGTTTTTAAAGCTCTTGATTGGTATAAGGGCCTCTGAACAACTAACCAAATCAGTAGCGTGGGCACTGAAATGTACCCTGGGGTCTGTATCGATCCTCTCGCTGCTTGTAGACATACTGTTTGTCAGCATCATGTCCCTATAGTAAGCTTCAGCCTCAGGGCACATGGGCGGATGGCTTTTACGAGTCCAGGATGGTAGAACCGAGCTCAGTGGGGCAGGGGCGTTTCCCCCCTTTCCACATGCCACAGCGGTCAGCCTGATGGTTTTCTTGGCCACCAGTGGCCCTCCACATTCACAGAGGTCCTTCTGGCATTTGAAAGGGACCGAGCGCCTGTTTCTAGTTTGGCCGGATCCTGCTTTCAGGGATGGGGACGCGTACATCAGTGTGGTTCTCAGGGGCTCTGTGGTCTGGTTACGGTACTGTCGTCCTGCGGCTGGTTCTGGGGCCCAAGGGCAGGTCTGGCTAACCACCTCGGGAGCCCAGGGCACTGAATCCTTGACCTGGGGCAGAGAACCGAGCCTGTGGAATCCAGAAGAAAAACCAAAAGCCACCACCGACAGACGGCTGTCAGTCTGCAGGGGGGTAGGCCAGGAGGAGCATCCCTGTAAGAGGGCCTCAGTGGGCTGGACAGCTGAACCGGAAGTGGCAGACTCACAAGGAGCCTGAAGGCATTTCCTCAGGCTGAACCTGTAGCCCATTGGGCTTCTTCCAGGGCACCTGAAGCCTTGGTCAAGAGCAGAGAGGGGGCCCTTGGAAGCCTCAACCAAAGGTAGCCACTGGAAACATCTGCTCATCTTCCCTACCTCCTCCTTGAGGACAGTAAAGGGTAACCTCCCCACATTGCACATGGGGGAAAAAGCCCACACAATAAAAACAGGAAAAAAAAACCCCAAAACCCACAAATTCCACATACGAGATAGGAAAAGGTCAAATGACTTCCCCTGGACAGACAGATGTGCTAAAATTGCCTGAAAAGAGTTTGGTGAGCTAAACATAGCACAGTCTCACCCAACGTGGAATGATCTTTATCGCATTATCCATTGTACAGTAGGGAATGGAAAGCTCACCTGGACTAGTCTGATTCTAAAATCTGAGTAGGGTCCAGACTGGCAAGCCTCAGGGACACCTGGTAAAAGAAAAGACAGTTTTCTTGCCCAGCGCCAGGCTCCGGCCTCAGAGCCATCGTGGGTCCCGCTTGCCCTTCCTGTCCACCAGCATAGCCCCGCCCCTGGGCTCTGTGCACCCGGGATGCTCCGCTTATCATCCCGACACGGCCCTGTGCTCAGACCCACCAATAACCCCCGCTTGCCCCGGGAGCGTTCGGGTTGGATGCAGAGAGGAAAGGGCCTTGGGTGGGCTGGGTGAGTGGGAGTGGTGGCTATAATGGCAGTGGCTATCCGTGTCCAGAAAGGGTGAAAGAAGCTTTTGGATAAGGCTGCCTCAGGCCAGAGCCGCGGGGCACGCTTCCTCCCATGGACACACTTAATCCAGCCAGTCCCGAGTTACATTCTTCCTGTCCTTCTCGGGATAATACTGCCCTAATATTTCCCCAATAATGGTGGTGTAACGTCCGTAGTTACAAAATGATTTTTTTTAACACATTATTTTAGTCAACAGAAAAGTAACTTATGTCCAGTAAAGGAAAATTGAAAAGTCAGAGAAATCGAATGTTTCGAAAATTTACTCACGTTTCCTTCCTGCTGTTGAGGGATAAATCTCATTGTTTACCAGTTGGTGCATTTTGATGCCTAAGGTTCAGTTTGGTCTGTGGAACAAGAGATTATGTGTCTGGTTGTCCCCAAGGAGGGTGTTGGGGGTTGGCCCGGGACAGTGCTGGGGAAACGTGGGGAAATTACCATACTGGAGAATGGCCACAAATGTGGAAGAAAGTCCGTGGGGCCTTAGAATCCCGAACAGTGTAGACACTGGGGCCTCCCGTGTTCACCTGTGTTCATCACACACAGCACGCGTCAGGCCTCCAGTGATCTCTTGTCGGCCTATAAGCTTAGTAGGAGCTTTGCACCTCTGGAGTGGGCGTTCCTGGAAGGCCAGGGCCCACTGGCCTTGTCCCCGGCTGTGGCCACAGCTCCCGGGTCAGGCCTGCCCCTCACCAGGGGTGCCCAACAAATACCTCCAGCCTGGCAGGCAGTTTGTTAACGCATACGGGTTACGTGTTGTCTTCATCGAGGCTATGTTTAGTGGCTAAACCCTGTTCTAGCAGAGATTCTCTTCATCATAGTCCGACATTGGCTGGGCTCGCCCCCTTGGTACTCTGGTCAGGATTGTCCCCCCTCCCCCCCAACCTGCTACCGAGCATAGGGTTTTGGAGCTCTGCGATTTTCTCCATCTGCATGGGGTTTGTGCTCCAGCTGGGCTCTCAGATGCTCTCGAGGCTGTTCCAGAGGCTGCCCAGAGCTTCGCGTGTGCCTTCGCCACCTCCAGGGTGTTTTCTCTGGGCTTTTCCGTCTGTCTGTCCGCCCCAGGTATGGACGCGCGGCCCCTGCCAGAGTGGCCTCCCTGCCACCTTCCCAAAAGAGAAGGTCAGGTGTCCCCAGGCCCGGAGGCCGCCCCTCACATCCACAGGCCTTTGGACTTCCCAGGTCAGTGGGCCAGAATCGGGGCCTGTTTTGTGTGTGTCCCAGAGGCAGTGACCGAGAAACCTGGAACTCTAGTCGTTGGGAGCGCAAGGGCCAAGAGAAAGTCCAAAAAGCCGTGGCCAGCGCTCAAGTCTGCCTTCCGTTTAAGAAAGAAGAGCGCACGCAAGGAGGAGTATTTGGGAAAGGTGGCCCGGGCCTGCAGTGGGTCAGCGCCGTCATTAGTCCGAGGGGTTGGGCCGCCTCGTGAGGCTTTGTTCCTGTGCCCTGAGATGCCTGCCCCGCACCGGCCTCGGACAGCCTCCTGAGGCCCTGGTGACGGCAGCCTGCCCACCGACCCTTTCGTGTGGAGCCAGCAGGGCCACTGGACCTTCAGAGCCACAGGTACCAGCCAAGTGCCCCCCTTTCCAGAGGTGGCAGCTACACAGATGCTGTCGGGTGTGCTGACCCCGACTGAGGCAGTGGACTCTTCCAGAAAGGCTTTCTGCTTTGGGCCCATCTGAACCATCCTTGCGAACGTTCTTTCCTGCTCGGGGTAGAATTTACAACTGGCGCGCCCCCCCACCCCATCTGGGAGTGGGGCAGGAGCCCAAGTGTTTGGTGCCCTCTCCGGGTCCCCTCTCAGCCACTGGGTGAGGAGCAAGCACAAGACATTCTGAAGACAAGGCAGGGTTATCTTCCACGCCCCAAACCTGCCCCCTTCTCATCCTTCTCTCCTAGTGCAACTAGGCAGACTGCTGTAATTGCTCCTGCCAGAGCCAGTTTTTGGGTTCACGAGTATTAGTCATTTGCACCATAGCATAAATAAGTTTACACGAGCCAGTTGGTGTCTTTGTTTCTTAATCTGCGACTAGACTGCTGTCTCTATTGTTAGGGCAGCTGGGCAGATGTAGGAGGAGTTTGG
This sequence comes from Hyaena hyaena, assembly GCF_003009895.1. NCBI lineage: Eukaryota > Metazoa > Chordata > Mammalia > Carnivora > Hyaenidae > Hyaena > Hyaena hyaena. The sequence continues at coordinate 3,922,612 of NW_024080662.1, forward strand.
AGGTCGGGGAAGAGTCTTTACCTCTAACATAATACCTAAGCCATGACTAGGAAGTCAGACGATAGTCCCGGGTGCGTTTTGGGTTCAAGGAGGGGATACGCTCTTTGGGGCCCTCGCGAGGTGTGGGAGTCCTGGGGTTGTTCCCCTGTGCTGCAGCCGCCGTGGCCAGGGCGGTGCGGACCGAATCTGCGTATCTCCTGAGTTAGGAGAGCAGTTGGCTTGTCAGGACCTGTGGCTTCCGGCCATCTCTGTGCCATCTCTATGATACCAAGGCAACTCTATAGTCAGGTGCTTGTCCCAGGTTCCTGGCACAGAGCTTCTGGAACCCCAGGAATTTCCTGAGTGATGGGAGTGTCTTTTGTTTGTGTGCTTCTTTCAGCCACGCCTGAGTTTATGCTAATAAGGGGACCCTCCTCAGCCCCTGGGGTAGCTTCAGGGTGGGGGCTGGGTGCTGGAGGTGCACCATGTGATTAGAGGGTTGGAACTCTCAGCCCCACCCCAGACCTCTGGGGAGTGGGCAGGGGCCGGAGATGGAGGTAATCTCCCGTGTGCCTCGGTAATGAGGCCTCCATTAAGCACCCCCAAGTGAGGAGGTTCTTGACCTTGTGGTTTGGTCAACAGCTGAGGTGCTGGAAGGTGGGGAGCCCTGAGGGCAGGGAACTTTACAAATCTCAAAGCAGCAAACAACCCCACCCCCGACTCTGTCTCTCTTCTGCGTGGCTGTTCCCAAATTGTATCTTTTAATAAGATAAATCAGTCATCGTGGTGTGTTGCCAAGTCTTGAGAGCTGTTCTAGCAAATCATGGAACCTGAGGAGGGGGTCGTGGGGATCCCCAGTTTAGAGCCGGCAGTCAGGAGTACAGGAAGCAGCCTGGGGCCTGGGACCAGTGTGTGAAAGCTGGGACGGCAGTTTTGCGGGTGGAGCCCTTGACCTGTGGGGCCTGCGCTGTCTCCAGTCGTTAGTGTCAGAACGGAACCGGATTGGAGAAGCCCCAGTTGGTGTCAGAACTGGCTATTGGTGTGGAAAAAAAGCCACATGACCATGGCATGGAGAGAGTGCCACATTCTGTGTCCTCTGGTAGTTAATAACGACCTCAGATCAGGGAAGAGAAAGGGCAAAGTGCTGAGAGCCATCCTCCCAAATCCAGGAAAAGAGCCATGATCTTCCAAGGAAGCTCTGATTAAGTTCCTGAAACCCTGTGAGATGGGGGTGCCTGGGCGGCTCAGTCAGTTAGGCATCCGACTGTGGCTCAGGTCATGGTCTCATGGTTCGTGGGTTCGAGCCCTGCGTTGGGCTCTGTGCTAACAGCTCAGAGCCTGGAGCCTGCTTCGGATTCTGTGTGTCTCTCTCTCTGCCCCTCCCCTGCTGTCTGTCTGTCTCTCTCTCTCTCTCTCTCAAAAACCAATAAATATTAAGAGAAACAGAATAAAACCCTGAGGTGGGACACCCGTTCGCGGTGGGGAGCCCGCCACGACCTGCGAGTCCAGCAGCTGCTTCTCTCGGGGCACATAACCTGGGTGATGACTCGGGCTTTCTGGAAGAGCAGCTTGTGTAATCAGTAGCTGGGCACAGCTTACCCCGTGACCTGGGAGCTTGGCATCAGCTGAGCGCGCTCTGAGGGTCAGGCGGAGGCGGCCTCCCATGGCCATGCGGACACGGGGCAGCTTCCCTGGGGTGCCCACATGCCTCCGAGGAGCACATTTCTGCCCCTGGGGCTCATCACACAGGTCTCTCTGGCCCCCTGCCCCCTCCTTCCCTCCTTGGGTCTCTTCCAAAGACCTCATCCTCATTTTCAGGCCTGGCACAACTCAGGTGTCCCCGCCTCTCACCCTCTCCCTCCCCCAAGCAGAATTAATTTTCCCTTCCTTAGGCCCCAGGGCATCTTCCAAAATTCATCACAGTTGCGGCCTTTTGCCTTGAGATACAATCTGCCTCTGTGAGTTTGGGCAAATGTATGCTTGTTAGATAGGTACAGTCATATCATCGCCACCGTGGGCATGACTGAGGACAGAACGGCCCCTCCCTTTACCCCCCCCCCCCCCCCCCCCCCCCCCCCCCCCCACGCCGTGATCTCTCCCCCGCGTTTTCCCTTCGCAAGAAGCTCATGCGGATAGAATCTCAAAGGACGCGGCAGCTTCCGTCTGGCTGTTTTCGCACAGCAGAAAGCACCTGCTGTTATGTGTCCTCGGCCCGGCCCTTTTCATCACTCAGTACCCATCGCTTTTTATCGTGTCTCCACATGGAGCTCTTCTGCTGTGTCCAGATATCTGGGTACTTTCCTGTCCGTCTGCTAGGTGCACAGCCGAGCTTCTCCAGGGCTAGACCGTGCCTTGCGCGCCTCTGTGTCCCCAGTCTGCGCTTAGGAAGAACTGGACGGCATGGTGTCGGGGCAGCTGTGTGTTGACAGTGAGGACCCTGGACACGCTCTACCTCTCCAGAAGGGTCAGAGGACCCGCCCAGGCATCAGGCCCCTGTGGAAGCCTGACCAAGCCTGGGCTCTGTGCCCCCCCCCTCCCATGGGGCATAGGGCCCCTGCTGAGCCACCCCAGGATGGGCAGGCTGGCTTCTGGAAAACTGCTCCTACCCCTAGTTTGGTGTCTGTGGTGGGTGGGGGGTATCACTTCTTAGGGGGCTTTGGAGGGCTGTCTGTGGACCCCCTGCGGGGGCTCCATGTCAGGGATCGCTGGGAGTGTGGTATTGGTGTGTGCCTGTCTCATTCCTCCCAGGCCAGAGAAGCCCTCTTCCGGCCTTGTTTGCTCAAGTCCCAGCTGTGCCGGCTTGTTGGTTAAAAATAGGCATAGGCCTATCCGCCCAGTGACAGGCCCTTCTTGCTGGAATGCTTATGTAAATATCTGGAGGAACTTGAAACCTGGGACTGTTTCTATCCTGGAGTCGTATTGTCTGGACTCTTGGAGCGGGAAGGGGAACAGGCTGTGGGAGAGTGAGGGCCAGCACGTGTGAGAAACACCCCGGGCGGCGCCACATTATTTGGGAGATGCTCGAGTGCAGGGTGGTTCCTGGAGGCCAGTGGAAGGGGAAGGCCATGTGCAGTAGTGATGATGGCCGGGCTATAAATCCACAGGGTTTGAATCAGACTGACCAGGGCCCAGACCACGATTCCACTCCCTGCTGGCCCATGGCCTTAGGCAAGTTATGTGGCATCTCGAACTGGGGTTCTCTATCCCACCATGACGATTGTGAGATTAAAAGGATCAGGCGTGTAAAGCTCCTGTCAGGACCCAGCACACAGTAGGCCCTCATTCAGTGGTGGCTGCTCCTCTGGCTACCTTGAGTCTTGCCGTCAGCTTTTGCCAGCAAGCATTGCTCAATCTTGTGTTGGATAGCTAAGAATTGGAGACGCCCAAATCTTTATTTTTTTGTTTTTAATGTTTCTTAATTTTTGAGAGAGAGAGAGGGAGAGAGGCAGAGAGAGAGGGAGGCACACAACCCAAGCAAGCTCCAGGCTCTGAGCTGTCAGCACAGAGCCTGATGCGAGTTTCAAACTTACAGACTGCGAGATCATGACCTGAGCTGAAGTAGGACGTTTAACCGACAGAGCCACGCAGGTGCCCCTAGAGATGTCCATTTCTCATGTCTCTTCTGTAGAAGGGACACTAGAGTATCCCAGTGCTTGTCCACATTCCTCTCCAGGGCCACTCGTGTGTCCCCACCTCTGCTGGTCTTCAGCCACTACCGTGTCCTTAGATCACTTTTGCAGCTGCCCCAGCAGGGCTGTAACTCAGGACTCACCAGCTGCGAGAGGACTGTAACGGAGCTTAAAATAGAGACGTGTCCCTTGCCTGGACGGAGGGCTGCGCCCCCCCCTCCCCCCCGCTCCCCCGATGCAGGCCAGATGGTGTCTACACAGCCGAGCTGAGCCGGATTCTGGACAGCTGGAGCTGCTGAGCCCCTGTGAGCGAGCTGCTTCCCCTGTAAGGCAAGCCTGGCTTTCTTTGGTCTGAAGGCCCAAGGGTCCTCAGCCTCTGGCCTCCATCACCACCTGGCCAGACGTTACCGACCCTCAGGGGCAGCCAGAGGGCCGAAGACGAGAGAAGCTCAGAAGCACTGAATCATTCTGTTTGCTTGAACCTGTTGCTTTTGAAGCCCCCCGCAGGCCATTGTGTCTGAATAGAGAAGTGTGTCACAAGCCAGCCAGAGAACGCCCACCGAGTGAGGCCCAAGCCGAAAGGTCAAGCCCTTCCCGTTGAGGGAAGACACCCAGATGGGGCGACTTTGTGCCTGGAGCAGCCCCCCTCTCGTCCTGTCTTCATGTTGTGTCTGTCGCTGATCCCTCCACGGCCTCCCTCTCCCTCTCCAGGTGCCACCATGGAGTCTGACCTCTGCTGACCAGACCCGGGCAGGAGGTACACGGCCGAGAGAGGCGGCCTGCAGTCAGTCGCCATGGCCTCCGCCACCGCGGAGAGCCAGCTACAGAGAATCATCCGTGATCTGCAAGGTGCGGTGGGGCTGGGAGGCATGTCAGGCTTGGAGGTGGGATAGCCGGGCTGTGCTTGTACCCCACCCCCATCCTTGTCCCAGGGCGGTGGAGGGGGGGGGGGCGGGGGCCGGAGCCCTGGGACCCATCATATGGAGGTGTTTGGGGCTTGGGCGTCCACCCTGTGTCAGGCAGGGGCGGCCGGGCCAGGCCTCTTCCTGGGTCCTGGGAAGCCAGTTTGTAAACTGAATCCGATACCCTCATCTGGCCCTGGTCTGCACTCAGTTCGTGTGGCTGTGAGTGTGGTCAGGCCCCCCGGGCAGTCCTTGGTGGAATCTTGGGCCTCCCCAGGCCATGACGGAGTTGGCCCATTTGTGGAGGCCGTGTTCTCGCCGCTTCTGAGCAGGGTGGCCAGACACCCGTCTTTCCTGTTTTGCCGTCCTGCCCAGTCCTGGCGGGTGGACAGCCTGTGTCCTGTGACGCACTTGTAGTTCTGGGCCCGTGACCACCTCGACTCCCCGGAGCTCAGCGTCTGGACGAGACTCGTAACTACGAGTTACTGCAGAAGGGCCGGGCCGGGGACGGTGCTGCGACTCGGGGCAGGAGCGGACTGCTCGCTCTCCCAGGCCGCAGAGCCTAGGGCCCGAGCTCACCCTTTTGGCTGACATACCGCCTGGGTCAGAACCTCGGCCAGCGTCCTGCCCACCTGAGGCCACCGGGGCTGGTCTCTAAGCCTCCTTGGAGCTCCCGCACCTGTGCTGCAACACGGTCTGAAGCCGCCCACTTCTTCCGTGTCGCAGAGATCAGGGTGACACTGTCCTGACAGGCTGCAGGCCCGGGTTCGCACCTGCTCAGGACCCTTCCCTGCACCTGCGGTGACTGTCTCGGCGGCACACAAGGGTCCAGCATCCAGCACGGGAGCAATACCTCCCCAGCTGGGGGGTCTTTGGACAGTGCACAGCCTTCGTGCCTGCGCAGGGCAGCCCGCTCGTCTTCCTGACCGCACCGACGAGGGCTTTGGGGTCAGCTCCTGGCTCTGCCCTTTAACTCCGGAAGATGTGGGACGAGCCCCGTAGCCTTTCCGAGGCCCCGTCGCTTCCCTTGTGCATGAGGTCAGCTAGATGGTGACACCCACTCCTCAAGACCGTTGGCAGACGCACATGTGTAATTCACATAAAACTAAGACTATCCCTGAGTAATGCACTTGGGTTATCAGAGATTAGAGCTGAGAACTTCATATTTCATACCCAAGCCTCCTCCTTTCAAAATTTCAGGAGTTCCGAGATCAGGTTGAGAGCGTTAACCCAGCCTGAGTGGTGGAGGAGGGGAAAGGCTATGTCTCCCCCAGGCCCTGGCCCCCCCGACTCTCAATGCCAGCCACTGCACACACTTCAAGGGGGTGCCACCAGATGGCGTCACTTGTACGAATCGGTCCCAAGAGCCTGTTGTTGCCATTCGCTGACCTCTGCCCTAGGGGTCAGTATCGATTACACATTAGCAGCTCGGTCAGCATCAAGGCCAGGCAGGTGTGCTTTCCAGCCAAGGTGCTGAGAGCAGGGGCTGGGGCTCCTCTTGCTTCCGAGCTGTCAGAGAGAAAGGGCACTTTGTCCAGGGCGCTCCAGCTGCCTCAGCGGGGGGCACCTTGCCCAGTGTCTGCACCAGACGCAGCTTCTCACGGTCTCTCTGTCCCACAGCAGAGGCCATGAGGGAGAGCCGAGGCGGTTTTCCTTCTTTTGTGCACGGGAGGTCAGTTCTCTCAGAAGCATGGAGGTGGGTTCCGGAGTCAGAGGCCCGTGAGAAAACCCGGGGTCTCATTCCAGCGCGGCTCTTGCCTGCCCGGGGTCTTTGGCGAGTGCTCTACCTGCCCAGGGATTCCTCACCTGCCAGCAGGGATGATGATGGCAGCCTTCATCAGTCTTTTTTTTTCATTTTTACAAAAATGTTCATTTATTGGTGGGAGGGAAGAACACAAATGGGGGAGGGGCAGAGAGCAAGGGAGAGAGAGAATCCCAAGCAGGCTCCACGCTGTCAGCGCAGAGCCAGACGTGGGGCTTGATCTCACGGACCGTGAGGTGAGATCACAACCCAAACCAAAATCAGGAGTTGGACGCTTCACCGAATGAGCCACCCAGGCACACTGTCTGCCTTCATCATTCTTAAGTTTGTGTTTGTTTTTATTTTTTCACATTTTAACAGTTCGGAAACTGGGATCATTTTAAGACCAGTTGTGTGTTGGGTTTGTTGAAACAAAACACTCCCCACCCCTTGGTGCTGTATTCAATGGGAAGGCCGTGCAAAGGCCTGGCCCCAGAGGGGCCCTCAGCTCACAGAAGCAGGTGTTGTTATCATTCTTGGGATTGTTCTCATTGCTCCTGTTTGCATGTTCTGGGGCTTCTCCTGTATGAGCAGTAGGGTTATGGTGAAGAACAGCAAGGAAGATGGCCGGAATGAAGGGCAAAGCTTTCTGGAAGTCCCTAGTAGGGGCCTACTGAGTGACCCGTGCACACAGCAGACATTTGCTGCATGCATATTATGAGGCCTACGTGGTGAGCCCACAGGGGTGACCAAGAAGTGTGCTCTGTTAGGGAGCTACTCTAAAATACCCACCTGGGAGCTCTCAGGCCCTGAACGCCTTCAGATTCGGCATTACATCCATCCAGCGATCTGTACCGCTTTATGTTTCCAAGGTGCTCTCCCATCCTTGACCACGTGCTTCTCGCACTTCCTGGGTTCTTCTCTTTCTCTCTCTGAGGTCAGTTATGTGTTCCTATGTCTTGTCTTAAAGATGCCGTGACGGAACTAAGCAAAGAATTCAAGGAGGCAGGCGAGCCTATCACGGATGACAGCACCAGCTTACACAAGTTTTCTTACAAACTCGAGTATCTCCTTCAAGTAAGTGCCTCCCGCACCGTGTTGGTTTCTGCTCCGTTCTCTCATTTCTCTCTTGGGTGACTCATCAGCGTTCAGGATGTGGGTCAGACAGCTCCGTGGGGCCAGCGGGCCCTGCAGGGGAAACTGGAGGTTCGTGTGGTCCCTGGTGAGAGTGTGGGCCCCCCAAGCGCGAGCCTCTGGAGACTCAGAATGTTGCCCCTCAGGATAATTGTGGGAATCAGGAACATTCTTTAGAGATTGAGGTCCCCTTAAGGCCGGTCACGAGGTCACCGGATAGCAGGGATCACTTCAGGGCAGTCCCAGCCCCCTTTGAGAGTCTGGTTGAAAGCTGTGGGGTCTGTCCCCAGGCACATGGGCACAGGTGACCACACCCAGTCACGCCCTAAGCATGGTCCTGAAGCTGCTGTTTTAGGGGCTTGCTGCTCAAAGCATGGCCCACACACCAGCAGCGCGGCGTCCCTGGGGGCAGGTTAGAAATGTGTTCCCAGTTCCACCCTGACCTGCTGAATCGGGATCTCTGAGGTCAGCCCACAAAGTTTTGTTTGAACTTGCTCACAGCGTAATGCTTCTTTCTGCTTGATTCAAGAAACACAGGTCTACAGGGACGCCTGGGTGGCTTAGTCAGTTAAGCGTCCGACTTCAGCCCAGGTCGAGATCTCATAGTTTGTGAGTTCGAGCCCCGCATCGGGCTTTGTGCTGACAGCTTGGAGCCTGGAGTCTGCTTTGGGTTCTATGTCTCCCTCTCTTTGCCCCTTACCCTCCCACTCCAAGCTCTGTCTCTCTCTCTCAAAAATAAAGGAAACATTAAAAGAAAATTAAAACAAACAAACAAACACAGATGTAGAGAACTCTGCAGATGTGGAAAACCACAAGCAATCACAGGAGGCAGGAAGGAAATGGACTGAAATGTTAACAAAGTTATCTGAGGGAGAGGGTATTGGGCATTACGGGGTTTGCTTTTTTTTCTTTTTTAGTTTTATCCAGATTGTCTAATGATTTATGTATCTTTCTTCCATAGCCAGAAAAAATATACAACAAAATGTTATGTTATAGAAAGACACATCTTTATCATCCCAAACACCCTAAGTTTGCAATGTCACATCCCAGCAGAGCCTGTGTAAAGAATGAGAGGCTTCTGGGGGACTTTACCTTTCGCGTGCCTTTCCAGCTGGTTCTGGTTCACTGTGGGAAATGATTTATGGACCTTTTTTGTTTTCAGTTCGGTTTTAGTATTGGATTTGAAATGACTCATAGCTGGCACTAGTTTGAACTTACTACACGCCTATTAAAACAGTGTTGGAACTTGAGTAACTGGGGTAAGATATCACCAAGTCATCCCCTGACGTCAGGACCAAGTTGACCTTCACGTTGCCCTCAAGGCTTTGTATTTTCATAGTTCTTCATCCTGTGTTCATAAGCCCCCTCAGTGGTCTTCCAGCCAACACTGTGCACAGAGGGGTCATCGTTTTGGGGGGTTGTTATTCCCGAATCTCACTAGTTGAGCCTTGAGCCGGCTACCTGACCTCTCCTAGCCTCAGTTTCCTCCATCTGTAAATTGGGGGTTAAAACACCCTCCTTTGCCAATGAAGGGCCTTGCTTGGCACCAGGTCACTGAGAAGCTGTTGCTGTTCTTGATCATTCAAATGGTGGCCTGAACAGTGGCGTGTCGCCCTCTCCCTCTGTCCCTGCCCCCACGTAGTTCGACCAGAAGGAGAAAGCTACCCTTCTGGGCAACAAGAAGGATTACTGGGACTACTTCTGCGCCTGCCTGGCCAAGCTGAAAGGAGCCAGTGACGGGATTCGCTTCGTCAAGTCCATCCCGGAGGTAAGCGGAGTAGCTGAGGAGCCCGCGGCCTCCACTGCCCCCGCCTCAGGGCTCTCGCCTGGACCTCTCTGCACACAGCACCCTGAGGACGTGGGGGTGCGCGGCCAGTAAAGAAGTAAGGACATCGGAGCCCGGGGGTGGCTCGGTCCTGACTCCGTTCCCTAGACCGCGAGTGCGCTGCTGGCTTGGAGGCTGTTCGCAGTGCCGCCGGGGGCTGGGGGGGGGGGGGGCGCAGCACGGGACGCCTCCGCCTTTTAAAAAGCATTAGTTGCAGGTGCCTCGTTAGCGCAGTAGGTAGCGCGTCAGTCTCATAAAAAACATTAGTTGCTTAGATAAAATTCGTAGAGTCTACTAGGTGCTTTCTCTACAGTTTGCCCAGGCCCCTTGTTTTTGTAATGAAGAGAGTGATGTGAGGCCTCAGGAGACACTTCTTAAAATGCTGGTCATGCTAAGCAGCTTCCCACACCCAGTTTTGAGTCCCTCGAGAGCACAAAGCCGGGGCTTTGCTGTCTTAGAAAACTCTGGAACAACACATTGTCCCTCTCTCCTCTCTCTCCCTCTTTCTCCCTCCCCCTCTCTCCTGTCTCTCCCTCCTCCCCTCTCTCTCCCTCCATCCCTCTCTCCCTCACCCTCTCTCCGTCTCCCTCCCTCTATCCCTCCTTCTCTCCATTTCGCCTCCTCTCTTCTCTCTCTCTCCCCCTCTCTTCTGTCTCCCCCTCTCCTCTCTCTCCCTCCCCCTCTGTCCCTCCCCCTCTCTTCATCCCTCTCTCTGTCCCTACATCTCCCTCTTTCTCTTTCCTCTCTTTTCCCCCTCTCTCCCTCCTCCCTCTCTCCTCCCTTTGTCTCTCCCTCACTGTCTCTTCCCCTGTCTCTCTCCCTCCCCTCTCTCCTCTGTCTCTCCCTCCCCCTCTCTCATCAGCCTAGTCCCTCTGGGAGTAAAGAACTTTGCAGATTCGGGAGGAACTAAACCCCTAGATTCGGGGTGGGAGGCCCGAAGGTTTCTACGTTTCATCGTCCTTTCCGGTACCTCGTCAGCACAGTTCAGGTCCCGCCAAAGCCCGCAGCTGTGCCCCCGGCGCACCGCCCGCCAAGGCCACCTACCAACCGGAGCCTGAGGGGCTCCTTCCTACAGAGAATGACAGTGTTAGACACTCTGACAGTGAGGGTCGAGCGTTTTCCACCCTCTGACCTCTGAGAGTGTGAGGAGGGACCTTGGCTGTGAGGCGTTTGTTCCTTGGATGTCCATCATGTCTGTGCGGGCCACGGTCTTATGAGACCTTGCCGGCAGGACGTCGGGCCCCTGGCATGCAGCATTATAACGCATCACACACCCAGACAGAGGTCTCGTGGCCTCCTCTCCAAAGTCTGGACGAAGTTCTCCGTGTCGCTACCCGGTCTTCCCCCCTCAGACCACCGAGACCTTGGACTTTGCGGCTTCAGACAACTGCAGTCCAGAAATAAGTTCAGCTTAGTCCTCTTGGCCCAGGGTCGCAGGTGCTGAGATCTACTGCTTGCAGAGCACACAGACCTTTTGGTAATCGGGGCCAGGAAAACTGACTTCTCAGCCGGAAAGCATTCCCTGCCCGTACAGGCATTGTTGGTTTCCTGGAGACCGCGTAGACTCTGCTCCCCGCAAGCTGTTGAAGACTCCGTGCTCCAGGGCATCTTTGCCTGGGGCTCCTGGGCATGGCACCGGCCATAGGGCCGCTGGGCGTCCTGGGTAGCTGTTCTGATGGGGCCACAGGGCCGCTGGGCACTCGGGGTAGCTGTTCTGATGGGGCCACAGGGCCGCTGGGCACTCGGGGTAGCTGTTCTGATCAAGTGTTATCCAAAGCTGACATGCCAGCAGGTAAAAGTTAATGGATAAGGAGCCTGGCTGGTCCCCTCGGGTTGGCAATCAGCCTTTTAGACTAAAACAGTACAAGGCTGCAATCCGCCACTTGCAGGGGATCAGAATAAGCTCAGCCTGCCTGCATATCTTTGACCAAGACGCACAGGTGGGACTGGCGGCATGGTGGCCTGGCGGGAAAGAGTCTGCTCTGGTGTCCCTTGCGGACTTGGTGCCCTCTCCTGCTGTGCTAGAGCTTCTTGATATAGTGTGGGTAAGTTGGGACTAGACGCTAAGCAGGTAAGGAGTTAGGTAAGGAGCGGGAACCCATGATCTTAGAACATTAAAAAGGAAGAAAGCTGTGCAGTATTTTCACTCACAGTACAAAGGATGTTGCAAGATACCTCTTAAAACAAATCACTCCATATATATACATAACATATAAAATCAATTTGGGGGCACCTGAGTGGCTCAGTCGGTTAACCATCTAACTTTGGCTCAGGTCACGACCTCATGGTTCGTGGGTTCACACCCGCATCAGGTTCTGTGCTGACAGCCAGAGCCTGGAGCCTGCTTCAGATTCTGTGTCTTCCTGTCTCTCTGCCCCTCTCCCACTCGCATTCTGTCTCTCTCTCTCTCTCTCTCTCTCTCTCAAAATAAATACACATTTAAAAACAATTTTTTAATTAAAAAAAAAGTTTGATTAATAGGGCTGATTAAAAACATAGCCTCAAATATTTGCCGCTGAAAAGGTCCCCATGTTCTGAATACTGTTCCAGTGACCATTTTGCTAATAAGGACGAGTCTGCACCTTAGAAGCTCACAGACATGGGCTGTCATGTGAGGTCGATGTCTGTGTGACCAGCACCCTTTGGTCGGCTGGGTATCACCACCGACCACTCCCCTCGCCCTCCCTCACCTGCGGAAACAGTGTGTGGACAGGGGGCTGTCCTCACCCCTCTGCCCTGGGCGTCCGTCAGGACTAGCCGTCTGCAGACACGCTGCAGTAGCTTTTGTGAAGCCAGCGTGTGAGCGGCTGCCACCTGTCTTCGCCAAGCGTATCCCACACTCACGGCGTGCCCGCCCCCGGCACTTCACACCTTTTTATTTTTGAAGGCTCCTTCGTGTTGTGGTATCATTTCCTTGAGTCAGCAATCCGAAAACACACAGCTCCGAGCTGAGGGGTGCTGTGTACCGGAATGTTCACATCACTGATAAAAAAGGCAGTACTTGAGGCTGCACCACAGATTTCCTGTCTCACTCGGTGCCAAGATTGGTTTCTTGATAGCGCAGAGCGTCAGGACCATCTTTTGGTTGGAACGGGGCTGCCCCTGTCCCCTGCCACCAGGTGAAGCGTCTCTAACCTCTGAAAGGGGTGAGGAGGGTGGGGGGTCTCTACTTACCCCGTTCAGACTCCCCAGCCTGACAGCAGGTACTCTCAGCGGCTGGAGAGGCTCTGAATTCCTTCCCGCTCACCTGGAGCTTCTCTGGGGCCTGAAACGCGGGAGTGACTCCTGTTTGCGGCAGAGTCTCTGCCCGGCACGCCCCCTTGCCTCCCAACACGCTTCCAGAAACCTCTTGAGAAGCCACGCTCTGGCACCGTGGGGCAAGGGTTCAAAGGCAGGCCCACCCCTGGACCCTCCCATGTCCTCAGACTTCCTGAAACACAGCCACACGCTTATTTTTGTTTCCGCAGGGTGACCTGGCGCCCAGAGGCAGCCCAGCTCTCTCTTACCCCCCAGGTACCCCGACTACATGCCGTGAGCTGGCCTGTCTCCAATCCGGCCAGGAAAGCGTTGACATGTCCCTGTCTTACTGAGGGTTTCATGAGAAGCCCGAGCAGGCGTTCTACATCCATCCGAACTTCTTAAGAGTCCCTGTTACGCACCCCTGCCTTTCTCCTCCTCTCTCTTGCCCTCCCACGGGGGCTCCAGCCTCCTGGCCTCCTGGCCTCTTCCCCTCACCTCTTCTCCCAGCACCTCAAACTAAGCCCGATGCGAGCTTAAATCACACCGTGTCCCATCTGACTCTCAACCCAGAGCTCCGCACAGAGCCGGGGAGGGAGAATGCCGCTGTGTCCTGAAACCGATGTCCCACGGCCTCTTGTGAACACGCCTTCCTTGACGTGCTCACCAGAGTCTACGGATTCATCTCTGATGGAGGACGGCAAGATGTCTGCCTACTTCCGGCCTCACATCTCTGTGCTCTCCTTGTTTCCAGCTCCGGACGTCTCTGGGGAGAGGAAGGGCGTTTATTCGCTATTCCCTGGTGCACCAGCGGCTGGCAGACACCTTACAGCAGTGCTTCATGAACACCAAAGTGACCAGGTAAATGCACCACAGGGGCGGGGTCGGCGCATGAGCCGAGGTCCCCTTGTTCGGAGCCATGAGCCCGCGGTAGGTGCGCCCGCTGTGTGGCACCCCAGCGCTCCTGCCCGTCCGCCAGCAGCACCGCCTGGTCCCAGGCCAGGACATGAAGCTCAAAGAGGCCAAGTGCCCTTCAATAGGCTCTGCCGATGCCGAGCCCTCATGCAGGAGCTTGCATCCCGATCTCTGAGCTCGCAAGGCCACGGAGTTCTCCCCCGTGGGCGGCATGTCCTGGGGCTGGCCCTAGTGAATGGATGGGCCAGCAGGCTGCAGCCTTGGCCTCTCGACAGAACCAGCTTTGGGATTTTTACCACCCCCAAGCCTGGGGCCTCACCTGAGACCCCGAGTCGACACCTGCTGGGTGTGTCTGGGCTCCCTGGACATTGTGGTGGGCGGCCAGGTTGAGAGCCTAGGTTGTCCATGGGGTCAGCCTCTGTGGGCCTAGTGCTAAAGCCTGGGCAGGGGGAGGAGGTGCGGGGTGGGGGGACTGAGCGTGTAAACGGGGTGTGGAAAGAGGAGCCACAGAGCCAGCGCCCATCAGCAGAACCTGCCGATTTCCCAGCAGCATCTTCCAGCTCCGCCTCCCCCCTCCCTAGGGAGTGTTCTTCCAGTCAATCAAAAAAATCACTTGTGGATTAAAAGAAAAGGTTGGGGGAAAATACCATGTTTCATTTGTCATTTTTAAGGTTGATTTGCATAAAGATGTATTTCTCGTGCCTATGACGGGCTTTGTGAATTCACAGGCGTTGAGAATCTTCTCACCTTTGGTTTGAAGGTTATTTTGTGCTAGGTGTTCAGTAGGAGCTGTCACAAGCAACTTGACTTCCAGTGTGTCCCATTTCACAGATGTCTTTACACTCATCAGTGTGGCCTTTTAATTAATTTATTTATTTTAAATTTTTTGATGTTTATTTATTTGTTTTGAGAGCAGTAGATGGAGAGCACAAGCGGGGGAGGGGCAGAAAGAAGGAGAGACAGACTCCCAAGCAGGCTCTGCACCGTCAGCGCAGAGCCTGATGCAGGGCCCGAACTCACAAACTGCAAGATCATGCCCTGAGCCGAGATCAAGAGTCAGCTGCTGAGCCCACCGAGCTACCCAGGCAGCCCTCAGTGTGGCCTTTCTAAAATTCTTCTTGCTCCACCGAAAGTGAAACAACCAGCACCTCCAAGTGCAGATATTTTGTTTCTTGACTTTAAAATTTGTGCCTGGACAGAATTGAGCTGTGACCTTCCATCCTGTCGTTGAGTTCTCTAGAAGCAATTCAAGAAGAGGTTGTGTTTCAGAAAGGAAGAGTTCTAGCCCACAACTGTCCCTTTCCCAGCAAATAAATGAGATTTAAGTTTTCTCATACCCTTTTTGGGAAAATACGTAGGGTGTAAATAAGAAATGAATACGCTTCTAGTTCATTCCAGCAATTTTCTTGAAGAGCAAGCTTCTTTGAAAGAAAATCAAATTGGTGTGTGTGTGTGTGTGTGTGTGTGTGTGTGTGTGTGTGTGTGTGTCTGAATTAAACTCATTAGTGACCTGAGTTAGAATTTGTTAAGGCAGAGCCACATCAGCCTCCGTGTTTACTGAATTGCTGTTACTCTTGCACTGAGTCCCTTTCTGTGCTTCCCTGCAGTGACTGGTACTACGCACGAAGCCCCTTTCTGAAACCAAAGCTGAGCTCCGACATCGTGGGCCAGCTCTACGAGCTGACTGAGGTTCAGTTTGACCTGGCATCCAGGGGCTACGACCTGGACGCTGCCTGGCCCACGTTTGCCAGGTAACTTTGAAGAATCGCTTGGTTGCAAAGACAGTGGACAGAGACGTGTTTGAGGTCCTCAGGGTTGCCCCCAGGCTCCTGCAAGCAGTTGGCTCAATAAATTACATAAAGCTTGGGCAGCGCCCAGATGCTGATGGTGTTACAGACTTTGTGACTCACGATACCAGCTGAAGGCTCCAGCCTGAAACTCTCCTCCTCAGCTGGGCGGTAAATGAGTCAGTGGAGATGCATATGCAGAACCCAAGGTTTCTGAAGTGTGTTAAGGGGCTTGGGGGTGGCCTGCGGCGGGGCCAGGGGGCTTTTTCCTGCTTGTGTTCTTGCTGGTGTGCAGGCTGCGGCAATGGGAGGTGCAGCTTACCTGCGCAAGGCTTCCTTGCAAAGCTGCAGGAGTCACACTTCTTACCAGTGTGGCTGGTGCTCTGCACCCCTCCAGGGGGGAAGCTGGGAGGACACAGGCTCAGACAGTAGGGGACCTGCCCAGGGTGCCAAGGTGCCGGACTCATGTTCACCTCCTGTCTGGCATTCTTTGTTTTGCATTCGGTTGATACAGATTTTTTTTTTAAATGTCAATTTTTATATTTTATGTTAGGGGATATTTTCTACGTAGAGACAAGTACTGGACATGATGATGCCCATGGGCCAACCTCCGAGGTCAAACAGCTAGCATTTTGCCGTGTTTGTTGCACATGTCCTTTTTAAAACTTTTTAAGTCATTTCATAATTACCGGCAGAGTTGCCCCCAAAATGCCACAGAGCATTCATCTGGCCATTGCCTTGATTTCTCCAATTACCAGTATTTTACCACAACTGTTTTTATCACTTTCTCTTTATCAGTACATGTTGGTCTGTTTCTTAGGCCATTTGAGAGTAAGTTACAGACTCGATTCCCCTCTATTCCTAAGTCCTTGTGGTATATTTCCTAAAGTCAAGGACACTCTCTTTTGCATAACCTCAGTGTAGTTATTAAGATTGGGGAATTAGCATTGATAACAATGCTACTGATTTATAGGCCTTATCCAGATTTTAGGAATTATCCCAATAACGTCTTTTATATTCCAAGAGCCAGCCCAGAAACACATGCTGCAGGTAATGCCAGGTCTCTCTGATCTTCTTGAACTTGGAACAGTTTCCCTGTCTTTGTCTTTGATAGTGTAGACATTTTGGAAAAGCACAGGCCAGTTACTTTGTAAAATGTTCCTTCATTTGCGTTTGCCTCGCCTTTCCTCATTGTGGGTTCAGGGTACGTATTCCTGGCGGGAATACCCAAGTATTGGGTCCTTCTCAGCACATCATGTCTGGAGACACGCGATGTTGATTTGTTTCATTACCAGGGTGGTTAACCATGACTATTAGGTCATCTGGTATTTACCAGATCTCTTTAAAGTTACCGTATCTCCCTTTATAATCAGTGAGTCTCTTTTTTTCTCTTTACTTTTTTTAATGTTTATTTTTGAGAGAGAGAATGAGAGAGAGAGAGAGAGAGAGAGAATGAGTGGGCAAGAGGCAGAGAGAGAGAGGGAGACACAGAATTGGAAGCAGGCTCCAGGCTCCAACCTGTCAGCCCAGAGTCCGGCGCAGGGCTCGAACTCGCAAACCGTGAGATCATGACCTGAACTGAAGTCAGATGCTTAACTGACTGAGCCACCCAGGCGCCCCAAGTAATCAGCATGTTTCTTGTGGGACAGTAGTTTACGATGAGGCTGTTACTCCATTTTTTTTCTAACTTTGCCACCTCTTCATTTTAGCATCCATTGGTAATTCTTGCCTGAGCACACTATGACAGGCACCAAAGATTTAAGAAAAATTTAAAACAAAAATTGGGAAATAATACGTTCATTTAGTTCTTTCTTGGTAATGGGTAGAGATGCCTTATGTTTAAACTGAGTAGCGAGTCCGTCTGCTGCAGACCCATGTAAATCTGCCCTTTGGGAGAAGCTGATGGGTTTTGCCTTTACACTTTATCTGGGAGGGCCCTGCCTTGTGACAGCCAAGCCCTCCCCTGTGTGTGTGTGTGTGTGTGTGTGTGTGTGTGTGTGCGTGTGCATGTGTGCGCGTGCACATGTGTGTATTTCCTGTTCTCACCCGGGTTATCTGTTCCACGGTCCCATAGGAGGACGCTGGCCCCTGGCTCTTCTGCTTTCCTGTGGAGACCCCCCAGCCGAAGCTCCAGCATGAGCAGCTTGGTCAGCACCTACCTGCAGGTAATGCCAGAAAGGCTGGGGGACACCCCACCACCACCACTGCATCAGCCAGCGTGTGTCCTTGCCGCTTGCTGTATGCGGGGCCATGTTCTCTGACACCTTTTGTTCCAGCCCGAGCAATATAAACCCTTAGTTATACCCTCTGCTTCCTACGGCCCAGGTTTTTATAATTTTTTTAATGTATTTTATTTATTTCTAAGAGAGAGAGAGAGAGACAGCGTGAGCAGGGGAGGGTCAGAGAGAGAGGGAGACGCAGAATCTGAAACAGGCTCCAGGCTTTGGGCTAGCTGTCAGCACAGAGCCTGACGCGAGGCTCGAACCCATGAATTGTGAGATCATGACCTGAGCTGAAGTTGGATGTTTAACCAACTGAGCCACCCAGGCACCCCCAGATTTTTATAAACCCAAGAGAATTTAGGCCTTTTAGAGATTAGATTTAGTTAGATGCTTTAAAGTATTTTATTTTTTAAAAAATATTTATTTTTGGAAGAGCGTGAGCAGGCGGGGTGACACAGAGGGAGACACAGAATCCAAAGCAGGCTCCAGGCAGCTCCGAGCTATCAGCACAGAGCCCGACGCGGGGCTCGAACCCACGAACCACGAGATCATGACCTGAGCCAAAGTTGGATGTTTAACCAGCTGAGCCACCCAAGGTGTCTCGAAGCTTTTAAAGTATTTTAAAGGAAGTACTCTGGCAGCAGACTCAAATGCTGACTGTCCCCTACGAGTAGTGTGACTGTGGGCAGACCACTCCCCCTCTTGAAACCTCAGCGCTCTCATCCAGAAAATGGGGGTCATAAAAGCCATCGTAGCTCTTGAGGTGATATTGCAGACTGAGTGACAGAGTGCACGCACAGCGCGTCCGGGCTTGACATAGACCCGGGATGCTCAGGCAGTGTTCGTGGGTGGGGTTAGTTTTGCTAACAGTGTCAGAAAGTGAATGTATCATAGCTGCATGTAGTTCTATAGGAAAGAGCAATGCAGTTAATCACAACAAAATAAAAACAAAACGTAAAAACAGGACAAGCATTCAGAGTGGAGAATAAACAGAGCTTTAACCCTATTTTGTGGCTGAGTCACAACAGGAGTTGTGGGTCTGTGCAGGGGTGAACAGTAGTTTCAGTGTCACTTCGTGAATCTAAGCGCTGGTGTCTACTGTGCTTCCGGAGCTACGGGGGACTGGATGGGACATGGGGTTCCGAGGCCCCGGGTGGAGCTCGGGCATGTGGCATTGTGTCTTTAGGATGTGCCATCACCTCCTGCGGCTGATGCTCCCAGCAAAGCGCTTCTAGCCCTTCCGCTAGCTCGGTAGACACGGTTTACGTCCTGTGATTGCTGTGTTTTGGCTTCTGTTCTCATTAAACTCGAAAGCTGTTCCCAGGACATGCCGAAGCCACTTGTGTTTTCTTTCCCCTCCCCAGACTCAGGAGACGGCCTCCAGCTTTGACCTGAACAGCCCCTTGAACAACGAGGCTCTGGAGGGCTTCGACGAGATGCGCCTGGAGCTGGACCAGCTGGAGGTGCGGGAGAAGCAGCTGCAGGAGCAGCTGCACCAGCTGGACCGAGAGAACCAGGAGCTGCGCGCGGCTGTCAGCCTGCAGGGAGAGCAGCTGCAGACGGAGAGGGAGCGGGGCCGCGCTGCGGCCGAGGACAACGCCCGCCTCGCTCGCCTGACGGCCGAGCTCCAGAAGCAGTGGGAGGCGGCCCAGGCCACGCGGGACGCCGTGGAGGAGCTCCACCAGTGCGTGCGGGCGCTGGAGCTGGGGGCCGCGGAGAAGCAGGAGGACTACCGCGCGGCCCTGCGGCGGCTGGAGTCCATGCTGCGGCCCCTGGCCCGGGAGCTCGAGGCCGCACAGGACTCGACGGACCCGCATTTAGCCAAAGTCCTGGACCAGCCGGGCGTGGCGGGGCCGAAGGCAGATCCGGCACAGGACGCTCAGGGGCAGCGGGAGCCCCTCCCCGGGGACTCGGCCCTGGGGACCCAGGAGCTGGCGGAGAAGCTGCAGGCGCTGGAGACCGAGCGTGCGGAGGCCCAGGAGCTCGGCAGGCAGCAGTGCGCCCGGCTGGAGCGGCTGGCCGAGGAGCTGCGGCTGAAGGAGGAGGCCCGGGCCGGCCTGGAGCGCCAGCTGGCCGAGGTGGCCCCGCTCCGGGAGGCGCTGTCCGGGAAGGGGCAGGAGGCAGCCCAGCTGCGGCGACAGCTGCATGAGTCCCTGGCCCATCTGAGTTCCGTGGAGGAGGAGCTGGCGGAGGTGAGGCAGGAGGAGCGGCGGCTGCGGCAGGAGAAGGAGCTGCAGCAGCAGGAGGCCCGGGCGCTGGCCCGGCAGCTGCAGGCCCTGGAGGCCCAGCGGGCGCAGCTGGACCAGCACGTGCGCGACCTGGAGGAGCAGAAGCAGCAGCTCGCCCTCGACAGGGACCGCCTGAGCCAGAAAGTGGGGGAGCTGGAGCGGCTGGCTGGGCAGCCGGCCCCCAGGAGGCCCGAGGAGGGCGCGAGCAGCCCCCGGGAGGACCAGGCAGGTGAGCCCGAGATGCCAGGGAGCCGCGGGGAGGAGAAGCCCCAGCAGGCCAACAGGGAGCTTGAGCAGGAGCTGCAGAAAGTGCTGGAGCGCAACCAGCTCCTCGAGGGCAAGCTGCAGGCCCTGCAGGCCGACTACGAGGCGCTGCAGCGGCGGGAGGCAGCCATCCGGGGCTCCCTGGCCTCCCTGGAGTCTGAGCAGGCCAGCATCCGGCACATGGGAGACCAGATGGAGGCGAGCCTGCTGGCCGTGCGGAAGGCCAAGGAGACCCTGAGGGCCCGTGTGGCGGAGAAGGAGGCCGAGTGCCAGCAGCTACAGGAGGCGGTGGGGCAGTGCCGGCAGCGAGCAGAGGCCCAGGAGAAGGAGCTCAAGGCCCTTGAGAGCCAATGCCGCCGGCAGACCCAGCTGATCGAGACCCTGACCGCAGAGAAAGGCCAGCAGGGCATCCGCCCACTTGAAGGCGCAGCACCGCAGGAGCTGGGGACCCAGCCGGCCCCAGGTCAGGCCCAGCAGGGGGAGGCCGGGGCGCCCGACCTTCAGGCCAAGCTGCAGGCAGCCCTGGGGGACCGGGACAAGGTGCAGGGCCGGCTGAGCGAGGCTGAGGCCGCTCTGAGGGAGCACAAGGCCCTTGTGCAGCAGCTGCAGGAGCAGAACGAAGCCCTCCTGAGGGCCCAGGGTCGGGAGCCGGCGCGGGGCTCGGGGCATGAAGCGGCACCGCGGGAGGACAGGGCCGCGGAGGTGCAGGCCGAGGCAGAGCACGGCTCCCAGAAAGCCCCGCCGGGACAGGCGGAGGCACGGGAGCAGCCGCCCGGGGCCGGCGCAGGCCCAGCCCAGCTCGAGGAGAAGAGGCCGGCGGAGGAGGCCCTGGCCCGCGCTGTCCAGGAGCTGCGGGACGCCAGAGAGGCGGCCTCAAGGGAGCGGGAGCGTCTGGAGCACCAAGTGGCCGGGCTGCAGCGCGACAAGGACAGCTTGCAGGAGAGGCTGAAGGTGGCCGAGGAGGCAGCCCACTCCCTACCCGGCCTGCAGGCCCAGCTGGCCCAGGCGGAGCAGCGGGCCCAGAGCCTCCAGGAGGCCGCGCACGAGGAGCTCAGCGCTCTCAAGTTCCAGCTGAGCACTGAAATCATGGAGCACCAGAGCAGCCTGAAGGTAGTCCCAGCCTCGACCCCCGACCCTGCGGCGGGATCCGATGGGTCCATGAGAGGACAGGCCTGTCTGCAGCCACGTGGCACGTGACGGCCCAAGACTGTACCAGGCGGCCAGGTAGACCTGGCTAGGTCACAGCGTCTGCCCCCGCTCCTCTGCCCCAGGAGTGCTTTAGGGGCGCCCATCCAAAGCAATACCCTAGCCCGGAAGTCTAAACTCAGGATGGTTGCAGACAGGTTTGGCTCATAAAGATTGGCTTCTTAAAACTAGCAGCCAGCATTTAAAAGGCAAGATGTTTACAAATGCAGTTTGGGGGCTTCCTGTGAAATCTCAAAAGATCTCCGGGATGGTGCCCTCATTGCCACCTGGCAGCGGTCACCAGGAGCTGGGTGATGGCTGCCCCTCTTTAAGGGACACGTGCACCCTCTGGTGTTTTCCTTACACTTGTTTAGGTCCTTGCCCAGCCCCTCTGGGCCTGTGAGTTTGAGACCCTTGCCCTAGCCTCTAGAACCTACCGCAGGTACCAGCACTTCCCACCTGCGAAGCCTGTCGTCCGGTGCCATCCCGACGGTAGGCGCTGTGGTAGGAAACTGGCTCCGTTAGTTTATCACAAGGCCCTTGGGATAGACAGTGGTTCCTATGTGCCCAGGTACTGCACAGAGACAAAGGGTTAGGTGCTGCGACCCAGAGCTTCTCACCTGCTGTTCGCACTGAGGTCTGTGCTCACTGCCGGACGCCACTCTTAGCTTTTCTACAGATGTGCCTCCCGCACCGTGTCACCCATCCTGTGCTTCTCCGTGTAGCTCGTGGGGCACTTTTCTCCTCGCAGAAATTAAACCCTAAGTTTGAGAACCAAACTCAGTTTCTTAGTAAGCTTGAAAGGATGTTGTCACCAACAGAGCCCAAAGGTTATTGAGTTTGGCGCAAAAGAGAGAGGTAGCTTGTTTTCACCCACTCGGGGGAATGGGGGTGGGGGGGTCTCTCATTGTCAGGACCCCACTTTTATGACCCGTCTCTCATCATCTCCAGACTGCCAGTGAGGAGTGCGGGAGCCTCAGGGCCCAGCTTGAGGAGCGAGGCCGGCAGCTGCAGGCCGCCGAGGAGGCTGTGGCGAGGCTGAAGGTAGGCCCCGGGGAGTGTGCTGACCAGGGAAGCCTGGGGCGCCCACCTTCCCCCGGCCGTCCCCACCCCCGGTGTGTGGGCCTGTCGGGGCACGGCCCGGCTTGCTTCCCGCTGGACCCATCAGGAGGGCCGCCTGTAAGGCTTCCAGTTCCCAGGCCAGAGCTCCCATCCCTTCACCACTGTAGACATCCTGAGGGGGCACCTCCTGAGCACCCGGCTGGGGCGGCCACATGTGTTTCCTGCCAGCCGTACGGGAAGGAAACAGGTTGTCCTCAGCCATCTCTGCAGGCGTCTCTTGAGTCGGTGGTGCTGAAATCACCGTCTTCGGGGAGCCCCGCCCTCAGCTGCCCCTCCAAGATTCGGATTCCCGCAGCCCCCCCCCTCCCCCCCAAGCTCCACACCCTGTGGCAATGAATACTCAGAGGCTAGAATTACTAACAGAGGTGTGTCACCAACACAGAACAAAGGTTCTTGGACTCTTGACCTTAAAACCCCCTCCAGCCAGATGGGGCCGAGAGCCCACCAGGTCCCTTTGGCGGCCTGCTGCACGGGCTCCCGTCGGCTAAGCGTCTTCTCCTCGATGTCCTATGCAGGCTGCCCAGGCAGAGCTGGGGGAGAAGCTGAGCTGCAGCAGCAAGCATCTTGCAGAGTGCCAGGCCGCCCTGCGGAAGAAGGACGAGGAGGAGGCGGCCCTGCATGAGAGCCTGGACAGGTTAGTTCATGGTCCCCGAGGTGGGGGCTTTGGGGAGGCGGGGGGTGCGCCTGGTGCAGTCACGTAGAAACACAGCTGCTCGCGTTGGGTTAAAGATCTTTTCCAAGCCACAGACTCTGAAGGGGCTTTGCCAGAAGCATGTGGCGGAGGGCCAGCAGCCGGCCTCACATGCCCTGCAGACAACGGCAGAGCCTTTCTCCCGGGGCCTTTTTCTGACCTCCGGCAGATGCTTTGAGAGAACGGACAGGACATAAAAGCTGGGACATGATAACGGTAACGCTAACAGCAAACACTTAAGTACTGCCCCAGATGGGGCAGGCACCCTTTAAACACTGTGCATCTGTTTGTCCCTTTTTTTTTTTTTAAATGTTTTATTTATTTCTAGGAGGGAGAGAGAGAGAGACAGTGTGAGCAGGGGAGGGTCAGAGAGAGAGGGAGTCACAGACTGAAACAGGCTCCAGGCTCTGAGCTGGCTGTCAACACAGAGCCCGACGTGGGGCTCGAACCCACGAACCGTGAGATCATGACCTAAGCGAAAGTCAGACGCTTAACCGACTAAGCCACCCAGGCGCCCCTACATTATGATATTCTTAATGTGAAAAAATGACAATCATTTAACGTCTTTCCTATTTCTCCATCACAAATCTGCTCTAACAATAAAGTAATAAATAATTCTATAACATCTGTATGTTCAATTAGAACATGTATTATGACCTATATGTACATGTAGTACCATCTCATTTTGAAACCATTAACACANTGACCTAAGCGAAAGTCGGACGCTTAACCGACTAAGCCACCCAGGCGCCCCTCTGTTTGTCCCTTTTATCCTTCCAACAATCCTTTGAGAATGGAGTGATGTCTTATCCCCATTTTATAGACTAGGAAAGTGAGGCTCAGGGGAGTTCAGTCACTTTTCCAGTGTCAGACAGCACATCGGTGAAGGTGGTAGGAGCGCGAGTCAGACCGTTTGGCTCCAGAGTCTGTTTCCTTGACAACCACACGCAAAAGTCCTCAGACAGATGGCTCTGTATCTGGTCTCGTGTTAGGGTACTAGTGTGTGTGTGCGCGCGTGTGTGTTTACCCGCTACCAATGTGACTTGAGCTCTTTCTCTTTCCCATTGTGACATGAGAGGCTGCGGGCTGGGGGGCGGGGGAGCCTCCCGGCACCTGCCAAAGGTGAGCCAGTGTGCCCGGCCCCAGGCCGGCACAACTTGCTGCAGATGCCATGCTGTGTGTGTGTCTGCACGTGGTGCTGTCCCCCTCCATCGTGACTGTTCTAACCTCGGAGGGTGGCCGCCCTGAGCCTCCTCACCTTCGGGGGGTGGGGACACCATTTGATGATGAGGCCGAGCCAGCCCTGCCTGGGTGCTGGACCCAGTTACCTGTGTGCCCCCAGCAAAGACCGGTGCCCCGGCTTGTCCCCAGGCTCGGCCTTCTCTGCCCGTCCCTTGTCGCCTCCCACTGCCCGGCTTCTAGGACGGGCCCAGGCCCATCGCGGGATCTAGGGCACGTTGGGCGTTCAGTAAATCGGACGTGCCGTTCTTCTGTCTGACTCCTCCAGGGTTCAGACCCTGCAGGGCTCTGGCTGCCCAGTCGTGTTCACGTGACAATAAAAATAGTAAGAACCCCCTAAGCTGGTGGCATTTACAGAAAACACTGCTGGAACAGTGCTTATGTGTAAGATCGCAGAGCAGTTGTTTCAGCTGCTCCGTGTTGCATAATCCATCGGCCCAGGATTGGAGTTTAATTTATTCAGTATGTGCGTATGTGTGCGCACCCATGGGGTCCTCTCCGTGGACAGTATCTGGTAAACCACTTCCCGACAGCTTTAGACTGGGCTCGGGAAGGCTGGATCCAATAAAGATTAATTAGTCTGTGCAGGGCCCTCTGTTTCGTGGCGCCTCTGTGAACACCTTGCCGGGCCTCGGGGTGCAGAACCTCCCTGGGAAACTGCTGCCCTCGGGGCCACGTGAGCTGCAGGCGGGCGGAGGCAGGACAACCGAGCTTCAGCTCAATGGGGACAAGGGAACAGAGCTCCTGAGGCCTCCAGGTCATCAGGTCAGCGCCTGGCGGTACACGTCAAGCACCCGCCGTGTGCCTGGCACCCACCTTGCACACAGAGCCCCGAAGACACCTGGGAGAAGGTCCTCATCCGCGTGCTCACCTCCAGGGAGCTACCCCTGTGTGATTATGTTCTCCTCTTGCAAACCCCAGCCCCAACCCGTGAACACCCATGGAACTTCTCTTATAACCTCCGCCCGGCCTGAAAACCAGACGGTGTGGAGTTAACTCGCCTGCGGTGCTCCCAGCCGCCGGAGGTCACCAGCCCTCCCAGAAGGCCCATTATATTTGTTGCAGGGGCTGGTGTGGGAAGAGTCTGGGTGTGCCAGGGGGGGTTTGAAGGCCAGGGGGTTGCATAACCTGCCAGTTGGTAGTGCCAAGGGGCGCCCCCGCTGTGAGGGGAAGAGGCTCAGAGGATAGCTGGGGCCCTCGTTACAGGCCTGAATTACATCCCCAGAGGCCTGGGGGAAGCTGGAAGTAGGTTCTGGTTTCTGCAGTAAACTCCCCACCCCTCCACCAGGACCCAGAAGGAACTTGAAAAAGCCACGACAAAAATCCAGGAGTATTACAATAGACTCTGCCAGGAGGTGACGAGCCGGGAGAAGAACGACCAGAAGATGCTCGCGGACCTGGACGACCTGAATAGAACCAAGCAGTACCTGGAGGAGCGGCTGATCGAGCTGCTCAGGTGAGAGCCGGGGTGAGCAGCTGCCTGCCCCTACCCCTTCCCCCCTACCTGAGCTGGGTTTCTCTTTAAAAAAGTGTAGCTGTTCTTGAAAGGCCTGTCCACGGGAAAGGGGCCCATGTCCGCTTGTGCTGTGTTCTGAAGCCTCCCACACGGACAGGGTCTGCTCAGGCCCTCGGCAGCTGCGTGCGAGTGGATCTCACCATTCCCACCAGCGCGCAGCTCAGTTTGTTTTCATACTGCCGAGGAAGCGTTTGTCACAACTCTGTGTGCATAGCCACAGGAGGGGCAGTGATGTCTCCTTCCTGTAGGAATCTCTCCATCCCCTCATCCGTCTTTCACGAGCCCTTTTCCCCTTCTCCTCCATCCCACCTCCCCCAGCGCCAGGCCTCCCAAACTCCCGCACCTGCAGGTCGCAGACGGCCATCGTCAGTGTGTGAGCAGGGCCCGGCCGGGTGGGCCCTCGCGACCCAGAGGACACGCGTGCTCCGATCCTGCTGCGGGGTGCCGCGCGGGCGTCGGGCCCAGCCTGCCAGATGGCCTCACCTCTGAGGAGAAGGGGCAAGTCTGGACTTTCACGTAAAATTGGCCTGACTTTTCAAGGTGGAAAGCCGTGCAAAAAATTTTTTTAACTTTTTTAAAATGTTTTTTTATTTTATTTAAGGTTGTTTATTTGTTGAGAGACAGAGAGGGAGAGACAGCACAAGCTGGGGAG
Organism: Hyaena hyaena; assembly: GCF_003009895.1. Taxonomy (NCBI): domain Eukaryota; kingdom Metazoa; phylum Chordata; class Mammalia; order Carnivora; family Hyaenidae; genus Hyaena; species Hyaena hyaena. The sequence goes on from NW_024080662.1 coordinate 3,948,880, forward strand.
GGGCAGAGAGAGAGGGGGAGAGAGAGAATCTCAAACAGGCTCCACACTATCAGCACAGAGCCCAACACGGGGCTCGATCCATGAACCGTGAGATCATGATTTGAGCCGAAATCAAGAGTCGGACGCTCAACCAGCTGGGCCACCCAGGCGCCCCTAAAATCTTAACTTTTTCATATGGAAGTTTGCAAGTATACAAAAACAGGCCGGCCTGGGAGACCCCAGGCACCTGCCACCCACATCAGCGTCTGTCACCTGGTGGCCAGGCTCACTTCGTCCAAGTCCCACCATGTCCCTCACCACCCCAGGCTGTTTTGATGCAAATTCCGGGTATATTGCTTCATCTCCAGACATTTCAGTACGTGCTTCTCTTAAGATAAGGACTCTCCGTTTCATGCCGCCACAGTGTCATCACTGTGCTTAACTGTGCTTCCCAGTGTCACTGAGCATCTAGTCAGTTTCAGATTTTTCCTACTGCCTTACATTTTTTTCTCATGAGGACCTAGGTTAAGGTCCAGACATTGGACGGTGGCATGTTAGGTCTCCCTACTTAGTCTGTGATTTGTCCACCGTCTCTCCAACATTTTTTTTTCTCCACAATTTACTTTTGAGGAAGCTAGGTCATTCACCTGGTCGAGGTTCCCGCCGCCTGGATTTTGCCAATTGCATCTTCACGGCGTCATGTCACATGCTGTCCCGATCTTCGTTATTTCCTGTAAATGGTTAGCCAAATGAGCACTGTGACGCTCAGCCCCAACTGCACATTACAGTCCCTGGGGGACGTATTAAACTGACACCCGGTCCAGTCCTCCCCAGTCCAGCCGAACTGGAATTTCTGGGAGTGGGGCCCAGGCATCGGTGAGCTAGAATGGAGAACCACTGCTCTACCGGAGGCTCGCTCAGACCCAGATTCAAAATTTTCTCAAGAAGCTTCAGAGCGTTAGTTAATAGTTTGAGTCTTTCCTTCAAGAGCCTCCATAAGATCCGATTAGCCCATTCCTTGCGATGTTAGCAACCGCGGATGAAGCACTGCCTGAGCCTGCCAGTTCATTTGGGGCTGCAAAATGGGGACGCCAAATTACAACTGCCTGGGAAGTGTAGAACCTCTGCCCACATGTCAGCAGCTTGTGGATACGGTGCCCAGGGCGTTTATGACCTCTGAGCTCACACATCTTCCCGAGGCATGTGATGGAACAGCCCCACGTTCCAGGATATGGGTCCCTGGCCTCCTGCGGACAGAAGGGATGGGCTGTGGACCCGCAGGGAGGGCGATGCCAGTCCGCGGCATGAGTCTTCCTGCTTCCGGACAACCTGACGCTCCCTGAAGAGCCAGTCAGTCCCATGTCCTGGCTTTTATATTTAAGGGGAGAGTCTGTGGATTTGGAGCCCAGCTCGTCACTTTCTCACAGGACCTCGGTGGCTCTGGTGTTACTCTTTGGGGCTGAGGCGCTGCTCGGGCTGCCTTCACCTTAGGATGGTGGCTGGGGCTCCATCTAGGAAAGAACGAAACCTTCCCAGGTCAGAAGGCGTGGTCACAGCAACCCGGAAGCCACCGTGCACCTCTGCCCTGTGCATCAGGCGCGTTCTGACACCTGCCAGACCTTTCTGAAACACCCTCCTGTTCTCCCAGTCTTGCTTCTAGAGTACGTAGTGTCTCTCTGAGGAGGAAGGGAAATTAACATCGCACCCGACTTTCAGGCACCGACATCTTAGATCTTCTCCAATGATTACTTATTCCTTGAACAGACCATAAAAACAGAAAGGTTTCTGAATACATTTACAAATCGTGTGGGCAGTACATCCAAGGCCTTTGGGCTCAGAACACACTGGCTGTCATGTAACTGTGACAGCCTGTTATACCTTAAACTCCAGGTGACTGTGCACACTGCCGATTAGACCCCTGAGCTGTGGTGACATGTGTGGGTGCTGGCAGCTCTTCGCAGCTGCCGGAACCTCGTATGTGCACCATGGTCTCCTCAGCCTGCACACGCGTGCCGTCAGCTGAGTCTGGGACCAATGCGGGGGACAGATGAGTGTTCCCAAGTAACGTGAATTTTCCTTCCACGTCTTGGGAAATTTTGACTCTGACTTTGGATGTGATTCTGGGATCACCCTGCTGTTTTCATGCATCCTTCTCCGTTTCTGATGTGGCTTTGTCCCAGGGACAAGGATGCTCTCTGGCAGAAGTCCGATGCCCTAGAATTCCAGCAGAAGCTCAGTGCTGAGGAGAGGTGGCTCGGGGACGCGGAGGCGAGCCACTGTCACGACTGCAAGCGGGAGTTCAGCTGGATGGTGCGGCGGCACCACTGCAGGTCAGCGGGCGGGGCCCAGCGTGGGGGCCACAGCCCTGGGCCGGGCGCTGCTGTCTGTCTGGGAGGAGCCCATGACCATCTGGTCTTCAGGGAGCCAGACCAGAGGGTGTATTGGGCCGGGTCCTGACAGGACGCGCAGGGATCCCTAAAGGGGAAGAGGTTTGATACGGGGGTGTGGGCAGAGTCAAGGGGACCCACAGGGCTGTGGAGCAGCTGGAGGCCAGCAACCGTCGGCCTCCCTCAGCCTGTGGGGACCAGAGGGGAGACGCGGGGAGCTGAAGCTCTGCTGGGGGACAGACAGCAGAGACCCTCCTAGGGCCCAAAGAGGGGTAGGCAGAAGTAAATGTCCACTGGGGCCAAGGCAGGTGGGAAATCATCAGCACAGGCCTGTGGCCCCTTAGAGCCTCTGAACCCCCACGTCGGTGTGTCACAGAAAGTGGGCTCAGCCACATACTTTATCCCCTGTCTCCTGGGACCTTAGGAAATAAAACGTGGCCTCCCAGTTGGGCTTGTCAGGATGGCTTTAATCGGAATCTTACCAAACTGACCGTCAGGCCACCAGGCCAAGCTCCTAAATGGGGCAGAGCCACGTGCGACAAAAGCCGCGTCCTCACGGCCCATGCTTGTTCTACCCCAGGGTCTGCGGCCGCATCTTCTGTTACTACTGCTGCAACAACTATGTCCTGACCAAGCACGGCGGCAAGAAGGAGCGCTGCTGCCGGGCCTGCTTCCGGAAGTTCAGCGACGGCCCCGGCTCCCCTGACAGCGCCAGCTCCGGCACCAGCCAGGGCGAGCCCAGCCCAGCGCTCTCGCCGGCCCGAGCTGGGCCCCAGGCCACCGGAGGACAAGGTCGGGCTCCCGCCCCTGCCCTCCGTGTTCTTAGGCGCCACCCTTCCCCTGCCCCACCGTGGCTGGTCAGCTTAATTCAGTGGTTTCCAGACTCGCGTTAAAGACGTGCTAAAAATGTATTCCACCAATTTGAGACTTCGTTTTTATGTGGTTAGGATTGAAAGAGAATTAAAAAGGGACTAACTTTCTCCTGATACGATTCAGCATTATTTAACGCCAGGTCTGTGCACTTCTTAACTCAGTGTGCCACCTTGGAAAATACTGTCCCCAGAGCGTCAGCCCCCATAACCCAGCCCTCCCAGCGGAGCAGCCAAGGGCCAGGACATCCTTCACCTTCTCCCTGTGGTTCGCGCTGTCTCTCGGTGGCCAAGGAGGACGTAGTGTCCGTGCCCTCTCACTCTGCTCAGGAAGAGGAAGTGGGATCTGGTCCCTGCAGCTCCTGCTCTGAGCACGACCCAGCAGGGCGGGCCAGGCCGGCCTCCCAGCCACGGCGCTGTGGATGTAGACTGCCAGAGAGGCAGGGCTGGCGCAGCAGGGGCAGGGGCGAGTCTGGGCGGGGCTTAGGCAGCTCCGCTCCCTGATGCCGGTCCCTCTGGGCTCCTCCTTGGCCTCTGCCTGGGGGCAGGTCAGCCAGCCCTCAGTAACCCCCTGAGTTTCTCTTTTGTTTAACTGGATCATCAGGGAGGTTAGCAGCCCCGTTATGTATTTGGGTAGAAAGAACCGCTCAGGGACGGCGGGATGCACTGAACACAGCATTGCTGCATCTTCTTCAAACACGTTTTTAATTTTTCTAATCTATTTAAAAAAAATTTTTTTTTAATGTTATTTTTGAGAGAGAGAGAGAGAGAGAGAGCATGCGAACAGGGGAGGGACAGAGAGAGAAGGAGACACAGAATCTGAAGCAGGCTCCAGGCTCTGAGCTGTCAGCACAGAGCCCAATGCAGGGCTTGAACTCATGAACCGTAAGATCATGACCTGAGCTGAAGTCAGATGCTTAACTGACTGAGCCACTCAGGCGCCCCTTAATTTTTTTTTTTTATTAAATTTCAAGAGTCCTTTATATATTCTGGATAGAACTTATTTATTAGGAATGTGTTTTATAAATACGTTTTGTCCAACCAAAAACCTGTCTTTTCACCTTCTTTCAAATAAGGTGTATATATATATATATATATATATATACACACACACACAAACACACACAGACATCTTCTCTATTCATGCGTCAGTTGATGGACATTTGGACTCTTTCCATAATTTGGCTGTTATTGATAGCACTGCTATAAATATTGGAGTACATGTGCCCCTTCAAATCAGCACTCCTATGTCCTTTTGATAAATACCTAGTAGTGCAGTTGCTGGGCGGTAGAGTAGTTCTATGTTTAATTTTTTGAGGAACCTCCGTACTATTTTCCAGAGTGGCTGCACCAGTTTGCATTCCCACCAGTAGTGCAAAAGGGTTCCCCCTTTCTCCGCATCCTCACTGACATCTGTTGTTTCCTGAGTTGTTAATTTTAGCCATTCTGAGAGGTGTGAGGTGATATCTCATTGAGGCTTTGATTTGTATTTCCCATGGTGTGTGATATTGAGCCTCTTTTCATGTGTCTGTTGGCCATCTGGATGTCTTCTTTGGAAAAGTGGCTATTCATGTCTTCTGCCCATTTCCTCACTGGATTATTTTTGGGAGGAGCTGTTGAGTTTCATAAGGTCTTTATAGATTTTAGATACTAACCCTTTGTGAGATATGTCATTTGCAAATACCTTCTCCCATTTGATCAGTTGCCTAGTTTTGTTGATTGCTTTTTTGTTTGTTTTTTTTTTAATTTATTTCTGAGAGAGAGACAGCATGAGCAGGGGAAGGTCAGAGAGAGAGGGAGACACAGAATCCGAAAGAGGCTCCAGGCTCTGAGCTAGCTGTCAGCACAGAGCCCAACGCAGGGCTCGAACCCACGAATCGTGAGATCATGACCCGAGCCAAAGTTGGACGCTTAACCGACTGAGCCACCCAGGCACCCCGATTGTTTTTGTTTTTTTTTTCCACTCTACAGACGCTTTTTATCTTGATGAGGTCTCAGTAGTTCATTTTTGCTTTTGTTTCCCTTTACCCCTGGAGAGCTGTCTAATAAGAAGTAGCTGAGGCTGAGGTCAAAGAGGTTGCTGCCTGTTTTCTCCTGTGGGATTTTGTTGGTTTCCTGTATCCATTTACTTTTAGAATTTAGTTTGTCAACTTCTACAAGAAATCCTGAGGAAATTTTGGTTGAGGTTGCATTGAGTCTCTATATTATATTGGGGAGGATTGACATGTTAACAAAATTGAGTCTTCCAATCCATGAACATGGTATAGTTCTCCATTTATTTAAGTCTTCTTTGATCTCTCTCAGTGGATCTCTCTCATTTGGGGCGCCTGATGCTCCTTGTCCCTTCCTTCCTCATCCTCCTTCCTTCCCTCTGCCAGCCTCAGAAGGCAGGTTCAGAAGTATGTCTGGGTCTATGGAAAGAAACCAGTCTCTGGTCTCCTTTCTCAGCCTGTGTCTCAAGCCCTCATTATGCTCCTCCTAAAGCACAGCCTGTCCCACCAGCCCTGTGGCAGAGCCGGCTGGAAACTTGGAGCTCACGTGAACTGTTCTTGCTTAACAGTCCAGGGATCTCCCCTGTCCTGACTTACAGGCAGGTGTTCCAGCGATGACAGAGGGTGGCACTGTGCCAGAGTTCTGAGGTCACTTGTTTTGATTTCTGACATTTCCTGTCTCCTCATCTATCTGTATTTCTTTTTATCTTTTTTCTTTTTTCTATCTTTCCTTCTGCCTGCCTTTCTTCACCTCAGGCCCACCATCACATTTTCCATGCTGTATGCGGGAGAGTGCGTGCAGGTGGGGTGGCCGGCACAGGGACATCTATACAGCATCCTTCCTACTGAGTGGCCTGCAGAGTCAGACACAAGTTCCCCAGTCAGAAGCACAGTGGCCACTGCCACCTTGGGCAGAGGGAGGGTCTTTCCCATCCCCCAGTGGAAGGAGGTAGAAACACAGGGTCCAAACAGAATCTTGGTTTCTGGATAATAAGTCGTGCTTGTGTTTTGGGGAGCAAAGATTCAGCACCGCAGAAGTGTGTTTACTTTTCTGTTAGGTTCTTTCCTGATGAGGTTTTGACAGGTTTTTTTTTTCCCCTCTGCCCTGAATTAGAGGCCTCTGAGAATATGTAAGAGCTTGAATCTCTTTAAAGCCTGACTGAGGAGCTTCGGAGAAATCTCTTGAATCATATGTTCAGTTGCCCCCATAGTCCCCACTGCTCTCTGGAATGTCCCAGCGGCTGTCTCTCTCCCATCCAGATAGAGTAGCTGTGTGTTGAGCGGGCACTCAGAGCGTGTCCCGGCGCCCCCTCCCTGTCCTGTGCGTAACCGCATGTGTCTCTCCTCTCCCTGTCCGCCTCTGTGACCCAGGCGTAGACACTGACTGCAGGCTGCCAGATGATGCCGCGTTCGACATCATCACTGATGAGGAGCTGTGCCAGATCCAGGAGTCGGGCTCCTCTCTGCCTGAGACGCCCACCGAAACAGACTCCCTCGACCCGAACGTGCCCGAACAGTGAGTAGGCCTCACCGTTACTTCCTGTGTGCTCCTGGGTGCTAGGCCTTTGTGCCTTCGATGAAAGGACCAGGAAAGTGAGACTTTGGAAGCAGGACTGGCTGTCTTTCCTTAAGGGAAGGCACCTCAGAACAGTGCCCCGGACAGGGTCCTGGGCTTGCGGACGGCTGCCCACCCGCTGCCTCTTTACACGGTCTCCCCTCCACACACGTGCACCCCTCGTGTCTCTGTGTCCTGCTTATCCGTTAGTACTTACCTTCCACAGACCCTCTCGTGTTTCCGGGCCAGCTGGTTTCCAACAAGGTTTGTGAGGAGAGTTTTGCGAAGGCCAATTTTTAAATAATATGACATAACCGCACGAAGTGCCACCATGTTTCAGTGTCAAGAGTTTACGCCAGGGGGACCCACGGGGAAAGGTCAAGCCCCCGCCCCCCACGGCAGCCTTGCCCAGCGTCTCAGTCCCCTGATGTCGGGCTTAAATGCAGTTCCTGCAGCAAAGCACAGACTGTTCAAAAGCCAAGAAAGAATTTGCGCACCCCCCACCCCGGGTCCACTTTCCCTCGAGTTAGGGAGGTTCGTGATGCTCTTGGCCAATACCCGCACGGAGATCTCTATCCCTCTCTTCCTGCCCAGACCTCAGAGGAGGGCTAGGGTTAGTCAGCCAGGATCTCTGCCGTGAGGGAGGTGTCTAGAGCCCTCACAGAGCGCTCAGGGCAGGAGACTTTAGGCTTAGAGATCACCCTCCACATGCCTCTGTTCTTTGACTAGAGGGTGACTGGACTCTCGTGCCGTAGCCTCATGGAGAGAGCCCCCAGGCCCCCCAGCCCGTAGGCCCCAGTGCGCTGCTGCTTCCGCGCCCTTGGACCCGCCCGCCTCCCCTCCTGAAGCCCCCCGACCCCACAGCCTGCAGGGTTCCCCCAAGGGCACTGAGCCACTCAGCACCATCCCCTGGCAGCCGCACTCCCTGCCAGGCGGTAGGTGGTGAGGGGAGCAGGGCCGGGCGCTCCGGGCCTGGGACGGCCTTTGGCTGTCGCCTGCAGGACAGAGTGACCCCCTGCAACTCCCTCTTTCCCTCACCCCTCAGCTTCCCCTTTCCCAGTGAGAACAAAACCAGAAGGCACTCTGACCGCTGACAGATACCTGTGTTTCAGTCCTGAGGAATCAGGAAGTGTTCCAGGGATGGGAAGCGGCCGGCTTGCTGCCCCACATCCCCAGCGTGGCTCCGGGCCTGGCGGGAGCCTGCAGCGCCTGCGCCCCCACCCCATCAGCTAAGGGCCTGCAGCCTCACCCGCTGCCTCTGGGCATCAGAGATGACCCAAGTGTCTCTGGCAGCTTTGTCGTCCGTTCTTTCTCTTCCTAAGTCTAAGAGCAGTCAAACACCAGACCCCTGAGGAAGCACGGGCCGTCTCGAGCCCTGCATTTGTGTCAGCCTCCCTGATGGAAAACTTAGAGAAAGAAATCAGTTTCAAAGTAGGAAGGGATGGAACACCGGGTGTGTCCACATCCACGGGGGAAAGAAGGCTGCCTGGAGGCGGTGTTGTTGACAGCCACTCTGCCCAGCACCCTCCCTGTGTGGCTGCCTCCACGTGTGGCCTCACTCGGCCCCTGTCCAGCCCTTCAAGCCTTAGGGATTATGGTTCTCATGTTACAGGCAAAGCGGCTGAAGCCTCAGGAGGCCGGATAAGCCGCTCCAGGGCACGGGGTTGTAAGTGTCAGCACCAGCCTTTGTGCCCAGAACCCCTCCCTCCGTCCACAGCCTTGGGTTCCTTCTGAAGAGTTCATTTCTCTTCTTGGGGCCCCACGTCCCCGTGCGCACATCAGAAGCCTGTCCACTCCCCACCGCGCCGCAACGTGTACACGCTCTGAGGGTAATGAAGTTGTCTGCCTCGCCCCTCCTGGCAGTGAGGGGACAGGCACAGGTCCCCACGGCCCTGAGCAATCTCCCACTGGCCCCCACACATGGCTCAGAGCCAGGATGGTGGCGAGAAACAGAAGCACAGCCCCTCACCTGGGGAGGAAAGGTGGCACTCTTCAGAGCCCTCCAGGTAGGCCTGTCTACACCCACTGTCTACACTCAGCCAGGCCCTCGCTCGGCCTTCTCCAGGGGCCAAGTGTCCATCTGTGCTCGGCACCGAGAAGGCAGGCAGGAATGGGAAGAAAACTCTTGTCCACCAGCAGCAGGGCTGGGCCTTGGGTCCCTTGGCCTCCGCTCCGCTTCCACCCTGGCCTGCCCTCCCCCTCTGGTCACCAGATGAGCAGCTATGAGGCCGTGAAGAGCTTGAGCTCTGGACTCAGACACCTGGTCAGAGCATGAGCTGCCCCCCCCAGGTTCCGCGGCCTTCTGAACTCAGTTCCCTCCCCTAGAAGAGAGGGGGACCATCCCCCTCGGGGACCGGTAGGAAGATTCGATGAGAAGGACGTGTGTAAAGCGCCAAGCCCATGCCTGGCACCTGAGTGGCCTCCCATGGAGGTGCCTGGTTCTGTGATGTTCCGTGTGTCTTGTGATGCCGAGCCAGGCCCGTTTCCTTCCTGCTTATTCCTAGTACCCCCGTACTTCTCCAAGGAAAACCTCTCCCGGTGCCCAATGACACTGAGCTAAACCCGAGACTGTCCCTGAACCACCGGGCGCCTTTGCCAGTAATTGCTTTATAACTTGTACTTCCTGGTCACAGTGCCTTGCGGGGCTGTGGTGAGTTGAGCACCAGCCAGGAGGTGCGATGCCTGTATCTCAGAAACAAAATGAGAACAGGATATGGTAATAATGGTTACGGTTAGAAAGCCACCTTGTGCTCAGGTTAACCCGGCGGCTCCGCCTTCCTGAGGAGGACAGAGCCAGCGGGTACCTTGAGACCATCCGCTGCAGGAAACGCCAACACTTGGGGACAGAGAGAGAGTCCGTTCACCGGAGTCCTAGCCCCGGCTGTGCTGCGTGAGCTCTGAACCAGTCTCCTCACCTGAAACATGGGGATGCGGGTGCCAGGCCTCCCACTGCCCGGCGTTGGGAGTTACCACGGACCGCGGAGGACCGGGCACATGAAAGAGGCACTGCCCGGGGGACCCCTTGGTGGAGGAGGTCAGAGCAAGCACCCCCTCTGCTCCTGGACCCCGCCAGCAGGGCGGCTTCAGCTGTTTCTTCCCCGCAGCTCCAACCCCTCCATCCAGAATGCTCACTGAGATCACCTGGGCCTCTGGCTTCCAGGCGGCCCCTGGAATCAGAGTCACCCCATGTTCGTCACATGTCCTTGCAGCCTTCCGGGACCTCTAAGCCCGCGGAAGGGTCGGGAACACGGTGAGGGAGTGGCTTGCCCCCAGGCCCCGAGGCCACGCCAAGGCAGCCCGGCCCGCCCTTCTGCAGCCCCCCACCACCTGCGTCCCATCGTGTGCTCGTGCGTGTGAGCAGTGGCAGGGGGAGGAGCAGAGCAGGAGTGAGGCCAGGAGCCAGGCTTCGTGGGGCTGTTGTGTGGACAGGACGAGGTCAGGACGTAACAGCCCTCTGTTACCTACGTGGGCCGCGCTGGCCTCTGTTGCCAGCGCTGCTGTGTCCCCAGGGGAGGGCCTTGAAAAACCCCAGCTCTCAGGTGCAGCAGACGGGTCCAGAGAGTCTAGGGCCAGGGAGTGACTGAGAACACAGGGAAGGTAAAGGAAGAGTCGGCTGTTGTGCTGTTCCCGTTTTCCTAAGGCGTAGAAGGAGGGGCACAGCCTTTGTGCAGGGGGCCTGGAGAGAGGGCCGATGACCAAGGCCTGGGGGAGGGGGGCTGGGAACAGCCCGACGGGTGCCTGGCCTTGTGGGCTCAGCCTGGCAGGCCCTGGCTAGGGAGGTCCCAGCGGCCCGGCAGCCACCCCTCTGTTGCCTCGGCCACGCAGCCCCCAGCGCGGCCCCAGCGAGCACCGTCCGGGCCTCACGAGCGCTCCTGGAGGGCGGGCTGCCCGTGGCCAGCGGTGTGGAGGCTGAGCAGCTCCCCCGAGCATGTGCAGGCCGGAGCAGGCCCGAGCCCGGGTCTGAGTGACCCGGAGCCCTGCTTTGCCCGTCACGCCACACAGCTTCCCGTGCGGAGGTGCGGTGGGGCCCCCGGCTTCCTGCCTCTTCACGTCCTCCTTTCCAGGTGGGGCCTCTGTCTCGTTCTGGGGAAGTGAGGGGCTGGGGGCCCCTGTGTCAGAGGTGCTAAGCCTTAAGGTGAACACACGGGGAGGGGAGGGGGGGGTAAAAGAAACTCCTATTTTGAAGCCGGTGTGTTTGTTTTTTTTTTTTCCTGTTGCTTTTTTATTTTGGTGTTTGAAGCCAATTTAAAGAAGATAAAATACAGCCTTATCACCACAGAAAGGGCAGATTTTGTGTGCGAGGAAGCTCTCAGTCCACGGGGCCTGTGTACAGTGAGCCACTGCCCTCCAGGGTGCATTTAGGCACAAGTGCGAGACGGTAGGAGGGTCCCGTGGGCCCTGTGAGGCCTGGCCTGGGCGCAGCTGGACCAGGGTGGGGGTGGCACGCCGGGAACCCCTCCCGTGCCTTGCCAACTCCCCTAGACAGGCCTGCGGCTTCCGCGTGCCGCTAGGTCTTGAGCTGCCATGGCCGTCTTTGGGGCCCTCCCACCCCTGAATGCACGCCACTGTCCCAAGGCCCCCCCCACACCAGCCCCCAGAAGCCGGGGCACTCCTGGCCCGTGTCTCACCAAAACAGAAGAGATTACGAGATTACCAGCTGCTCAGGCTCACCAGTGAGAACCAGGGCTAGGACTCCATGTCCAGCCCCCACCGCCGCACCACTGAGCCAGGTCCCGCCCAGCACCCTGCCTATGGGCTCCAGCTCTCTCTCACTGTAGGTGATTGGGCCCCTCCATTTTTGGTGAGTGGTTTTGCAAAGCATGAGCCTGAAAGGCAACTTTAAGCCAATTGAGCAGATCGCTCCTGGGATCTAATAAACATACACAAGTGTCTGACATTTAGAACTGCTTCATCGTGTGACCATATAGTGGAGGTGACACAAATGTACCTCACATTTTGGGCAGGAGGTTGAAAGCCACAGTGAAGGAACGTTATCACTGGTATATTCCATTTCCTTGATAGAGCCGTGCCCTCAAAGTTTACAATTTTAACTGCTTTCCCCATGCTCTGAGCTCATAAGTAATCACTTCTAGTATGCTCCAAGCATACTGCATTTAAAGTAAAATGTGCCTAGGGATAAACACAGCTTGGAGACTTTAAAAAGGGTTTTATTTCGTAGTCGTGAAAATCATATGCCGTTTGACATGCGTGTGTTCGTATCCTATCTACCCCAATACATGATTTATCTGCATGCGAGCATGTCGGGCGTCGGACAGTTTGGCTCTCAAATGAGCACACCCACCCAAAAATCCATTTCAGAAGTGCTTCTGAGATCCATGAGAGTCGGGAACTCTGCACGTTTTCCTGGCATTCTGTGCACCGCTGGGATCCTCAGTCGACTAATTCATTTGGGCCCATTCATGCCTCCTGGTGTGCCTCCTCCCAAGATTAATCAAAAAGAATATAAGCGTCTCTCTCTATAAAGGCGCAACCCCAAGGTGAGGCAGAACCTGATCTCATTTCTGTCGGGTGCCTGGCGATTGAGGGCTGAGCCAGACAGACCAGCCCTCGTCCCGGCTGTTCCGATCTCCCTGCTTCCCAGTGGCCAGAAGAATCTTCTATACTAGGGAGCCTGGAGTATCACCTGCCCCCAGCAGCTTTGCAGGCCATGCTCCCCTCCTCAGCGTCCAGTCCCAGCCCCTACGAAGGAGAGCCTAAGGTCTCAAGGGTCACTCTTCATTCCCTTGACAGCATTCTTGGGGAGGGTGGAAGGAAAGTCCTTCTAGGTTTTAGAGCGCTGCCCCCCCAACCCTGAGCTTTAGGCCTGAGGGTTCGAAAATAGAGCGGAGTGTGTTCATGCCCAAGAAGCAGGGTCCTACGCCACCTGCTATTTGCCTTCTCCGTGACAATGAGCAAGCCATAAACCAAGCCTTCCTCGTCACGTCCAGAGCACATGGCCCCACTGCTGTACGCTCCGAGTGGCTCTCCGAGCCCCAGGCGGGGCCTACAGCTGGAACATGCTGGTGGCCTCCACGTGATGAGAGGCAGAGCAGGTCTTGGAGGCCTCCTCGGAAGACTTCCACTGACTTGAGGTGCCCAGGTAAGGGGGGCAGCCAAGGTCTTTCATGAGCTTCCAGAAGTTCCTCCGAAACTTCAAGCCAACGAAGGCATAGAGCACGGGATTCAGGCAGGCCCGCAGGTAGGCGATGGCCTCCGTCACGGTGATGGCGTAGTGGAAGCTGGTCATGGTGTGGTACTCCCAGCTCGTGCTGCGGATGAGCTTCACCAGGTTGAAGGGCGTCTGGGTCAGCAGGAACACAGCCACCACCAGGAAGATGACCTTCAGAGACTTGTGCTTCTTGAAGCCTCGGGCACGAAGCAGCGTCTTGACAATGACAGAGTAGCAGAACACCATGGTGAGCAGGGGCAGGAAGAACCCCAGTGTCATCTGGGTGGCAAGGACCACCGTGGAAATCTCCTCGTTGTGATAACCACAGACGAGCTTGTCGAGATAGAGGACGTTGCCGTAGATGATCTGCGGCAGGGAAAGCAGCAGGGAGGTCAACCAGATGAACACGCAGATGGCCTTGCCCCAGACCATCCGCCTCCCCTGCTGGTTGTAGGCCTTGGTGGCCCGAACCACCGCAATGAAGCGGTCTATGGTGATGCAGGTAAGGACGAGCATGGACGTGTAGAAGTTCAAAGTGTAGATGCCCAGCAGGGTTTTGCACATGACGGTGCCGAAGGCCCACTCGTGGATGCTCGCGTAGGCCCAGAAGGGCAGGGTGCAGACAAACACCAGGTCGGCCAAGGGCAGGTTCATCAGGAACACGTCCGTCAGACTCTTCAGCTTCTGGTAGAAGATGTAGATGACGAGCACCAGCACGTTCCCCACCAGGCCACAAATGAACACCCCCAGGTACATGCAGGGCAGGAAGACCTTGCGGAACTCCAGGAAGCGCTCGTGCCCCTCGCTGCTGTCGTTGGATGTGTTGAAGAAGCCGGGGTCCACGTAGTCCTCCTCCGCCATGACGGGCGTCTGGCCAACACCTGGGAGGCACACACAGGGACTCTGAGCAGGGCCGAGGGGGGACAGCTCCTGTCCTCCCACAGCCCTGCTGCTCCACTTTTAGGGGGCACACAGACCTCTCCTGAACCCACCTGAATCCAGACAGTGGAGCTGAGGAGCGATTGGCCCGAGAGCCACCCTTAAGTAGCCCAAAAATTCTGAGGCTCTCACCCAACCTCAGGGACATGACTGACCCCCACGCACTATCCGTAAAATCCTGTGCCAACTGGTCTTGAAGGCAGAGGTCACCACGTGCTGGAGTGTGGGCAGAACTGCAGAACTGCTTTCTTCTTGTTTTTTACTTTTTTTTTTTAATGTTTATTTTTGAGAGACAGACAAACAGAGCACAAGCAGGGGAGGGGCAGAGAGAGAGGGAGACACAGAATCTGAAGCAGGCTCCAGGCCCTGAGCTGTCAGCACAGAGCCCGACATGGGGCTCAAACTCAAACTGCAAAATCATGACTTGAGCTGAAGTTGAAGTTTAACCGACTGAGCCACCCAGACGCCCCGAGAAACGCTCTCTCATGGGCAGGCCTGGCTTCATCCGCCCATCCTGTGCCTCATTTCTGTGGAATTAGACCCCTGAGCTGCTAACTGTGGAAGCTAAGGTGCGTATCCCCTTCCCTGGGGGCTCCACCGTTGAGAAGACTTCTGCAGACCAGCAGGGGCTCCCAGGAGGACCGGGACCTTCCCGCCTGGGTAGACAGCCCGTCCTGTCTTTTCTCGCCCTCTGCTGCCCAGATTCAGGCACTGGGGAAAGGGGCGTGGGAAGCGGCGGGCTGCCCGGCACCAGCACAGTGGCTGAGCCGGTCACGACCAGGGCCAGGACCAGGACAGGGCAGCTCTCTGCCTAGCCCCGCCCCTCATCGCCTGTCACACGACACTCCACCCCCAGAGCGTGGTTTCCTGAAGGCTTCTTGATCTCCAGGAACCTCTTAAATGGAACATTTCCCCAGAAGGGAACATTACTTTAGCTTTTGTGACTGGCATTCTTGCCCAAGGGGTCTCCTTGAACCAATGGAAGGTCCACTTGCGATGGGCCGCCGAATGGGTGGACTCCCGCAGTGGGGCCTGCGGCCAGCCTTGCAGTAAAGCGGGCGGGGAAGGGACCACAGAGCCGCCTGTCTTGCCTGGGGCTCGCGGCCTTTTAAGACCGTCACCTCCCCCTGCCCTATGACCCTGCCCAGGAGCACAGACAGGACGCGAGGAGCTTGGGAGCAGAGGCACAGAGGCGGCTGTGGCAGCACCAGCCCTGCAGGCCAGGTCACTGACCTGCAGATAGCACGCATGCAGAGGCTCGTTTCTGGTGACCCAGGGCCATGCCTAGCTAGCACCTCAAGAAGGTGTTATTTGGCTTAGTGAAGGCAGAATGTCAGCCAGCCAGACAAGGGCACATACAAGGAGAGAGCATGCCTTCCTTTCTGATCGGCTTGACAGTTCCTCATCCTCACTGGAGATGGTGGCAGCCCTGGCGCTGCCGCCTCTGTCCTCCTGGGGACACAGTGCCCTTTCTCTCCAAGGAGGAGCCTCTCCTTTGGGATAAGATGCCTCAGTGAAAAGCCCCTGCCCTTCGAGCCACAAGATGAGGATGTGTGTGTGTTCTTGCTTCACGCGGGGACGAAAACATTTTTTTCATCACCTAGCACACGCACCGGGTGGCTTTGCTCTCCTTAAGAATAACATCCCACCTCCATTATTGCCTGACTTCCTCTGGCCTTTTTTAAGAAAATCCCCTTGATGCTGGCATTACACGTTTCCTTGAAGGGCCCCTGCAGATTCACTTGTGCCAATCAGCAAACTTGGTGCTAACATTGTGACCGCACAGTTCTGTACAGATTGAATGACTAAAAATGAGTTTCCCTCCTAGAAATGTTAAAATCATTCATCTCTTTGTCTTGAGTAGCCGAAACCCTGTGTCAATCTATCTATGCAACTTTTTTTTTTTTAAAGAACATTGTATTCTGCTTTGAATGCAGTGTAAATGACTGATACTAAATAAATTAGCAAGTTACAATCCAGACAGAAAACAGAATATAGCCCGAACGTTTAGGAAGTGCTTTTCATAATCCTGGGGGAGGCAGCACGCTTAAATTGCTCACACCAGTGACCACAAAGTAACTGCACGGTTAGCAGTGGCTGTTAAAGTATTCCAATGAGTGGAAGACCAAGAGAATGTAGAATTGGTCATGATTCTTAACTTTGATCATAAACCCCTTTGAGAATCTCCTAAAAGCTGCAGGCCTTTTCCTCAGATGTGCACAGTAAGTTCTGAGGCTTGTAAGCCCCTTGAGTCCCTCTGCCGTGTACTCTGGGGACCCTTGATGAGCTCTATGGTTTTGACTATATATGTATATATATACACATATGTACATTGATTATACACACGCATGCACATACACACACACACACACACACACACATATGTAGGCTCTACACCCAACGTGAGGCTTAAACTCACAACCCTGAGATCAAGAGTTGCATGCTTCACGACTGAGCCAGCCAGGTGCCCCAATTTTGACTAATATGTTTTAAAACATTAAAAAAAAACAAAACAAAACCCAGAAATGATCAGTAGGCTTGCTGTGGAATTAGGGATGACTTCTTGCCCTTCCCCCTTTATGTTCCTCTCTCCTTTCCTGAGGTTTCTACAGTGGTACATTGACTTACACTGAGAACAGAAAATAGCCAGCCACCTGAGAGAGCGGCTTGTGTTGTAAGTTACAATGCAAAAGAAATGAAAACAGAGAACAAGAGATTATTCTGTAACCAGATGTGGACAGTGGCCAGGCACCCCTGGTCTCCCGGGGAGAGGGTGCCCCCAGCGCCGTCAGCTTATAAGCCCAGACCGTGTGCCCAGAACCACGTTCAGTCATGCCCACAGTTCTCTATTGCGGGGCAGAGGTAGAATTCGAACCAAGAGCTGCCAGGCCCAGAAGTCCGGGCGTTTACGCCGTACTGCGCCGCAGGCAGGAATCAGAGGCCCCTGGTGAGCCGGGGTAGCCCCTGCCTTTGTAACTCAAAAGAAGACAAGTGACTCACCAGCGGAGAGGCGCTGTCGATTTATTGCAGCACTGAGCTCGTTCACAGCACCGAGGTCTGCCTCTACCTCTCTGTGATGTGGTCCGTGTTTCCGTTGAATATCTTCTGAGAGCCCTTGGCTGGTGATCATGAGAGATGCGCCTGCCCCCTGCCTCGTACATCAGAATCCACATGACCAGCCTACACCCGTGGAATTTGGGAGGTCAGATGGGAGGTCCGATGCCCTACCCCCCTGCTGCCTGGCCATGGACGTAATCATCTGTCAGAACTTGAGAGAGTTTCGTTTGTAAACGGAAGGGGACCAATAAGCAGGTCTGAGCCCGGCAGCCCACGGAAGGTGGTGGCATTTGTGCCCTAAAATTACTTCATTCACTAGTCCTGTCTCTTTGGAAGTGCTTGGGTCTGGACCGCTGCAAAGCGCGTGCTGTGGCCTGGGTTCTGGGTACACGTGATTCTCGCTTGCAGCAGCCCTGCAAAGTCCGTCTTATCCCCACTTTATAGATGGAAACACTGAGGACCCCAGCCACAATAACAGCCCCGCGTGCACATAGCTCAAAACAGGCACTGCCAGGACACAAACTCAGGGCTCTGTCATTGCCAGGCCAGTGGGCCGGAGGGCCTGATGCAGCCCTCCCCCCCAAACCCACACGGCTTGCACACCCGGCTTCTCCTGGCTACAGTCCTCTGACTCCCCGAGGTTGCCCCCACTCTTGGAACTCCCCAGATACCGGCCACCTAGTTGATCTCTGACCCAGAAACGCTGACACTTCTGGGGAAGAACGCCGGGGAGGCAGGAGCCACAGGAATGCCTGCCGGGGCCACGTTCCCCAGCTCCTTACTCCGGGGAAGGGCTGCTGCATAGAGGCGTGGACTCCATTTGTGCTCTCCCAGAAGCAATGACTCTCGTGCCAAGTCACCGAGCCTCCCCACCCCCACCCCATGCAGCCCCCTCCCGCCCTGGCCGCGGCATGTCTGCTGGGCACACGGGTTCCTGCAGCTCTTGCTAAGGGCAGCGTGTCAGGCTCGGCCCCAGGATGCAGGGGCCAGCCCTCAGGTCCACTAGGAGCCCAGCTCTGCGCTCGGTGCTTCTCACCTGGCCGTCCAGCCCTCATTCTTTACAGAGGAGTAAGCGGAAGGGTTGAGAGAGGAGCTCACCTGCCCAGGGGCAGTCAGGTCCCCCCGAGTCACCCAGGATCTGGCTGGCTGGAGAGCCTGGGCTCCCAGCCCTGCTTGCAGGGTGTGGAGCTGCCCCAGGGGGTCCTCACAGAGGCTTTGGGGACCGCTGGTGGATTTCCAAGGCCTTTTTGAATGAGCTAGTTCAAACTCTTCCCCCCCACCACGCTGGCACGCATGCACAGGATGCCCCCGAGGGCAGGAGCCGTGGGGCTCTACGGAGGGTCTGCCTCTGGACAGATGGTGGGTGGACTCAGGGGCCAGTGGACGGCCAGCAAGTGAACGGGCTGGACCAAACGCCTCGGGGGGGGGGGGGGGTCTGGGGGCAAGGCACCCACCCTCTGAGACCTTTTAAGACAAGACATCCCTTCAGAGCGAGCCAGCCTGAAGGGATTTGGTTTTCTTTGAAACCAGACTCTAAACATCTCACGGGCAGCTACCCAGGCATAGGTCCTAGACGTCCCCCTAGAATACGGACACACTTTCCGGGCAGAACTGGGGGGAAGAATGGACAGAAGGCAGCGGCCACGCCTGCTGCAGATTTGTCTTGGAAGTCAGAGCGCGCTGACCTGCTCGCTCTTCCGCACCCCCGACGGTCCCATCCCAGGACCCCGGAGCGAGGCGGCCCCTGCCGGCGGGAGTCTAGCTGCAAAGCAGTGGAGGATGAGTTAGGACCGAAAGCCTCAGAAAAATGGCTCGACCGGTGAGCTGGGAGCGGCGTGCCTGGTGACACCCAGCTCTTGGGTCTGAGGCTGGGCAACTAAGTACCAGAAATCACCATACCGACAGGTGCTCTCTTCATCACTTGGTACCGGGGCAAAAAGAAAAACTACCGGGAATTTACTTTTAATAGTAAAATGTGGAAATGCCCGCAGGTCCCACACTGAGCGCGGCTCCCGGCACGCCTCAGCCCTGCGCTCCAAGCCCGCGCTGTTCGCTAGCAGCATCTGCGAGGACGGACGTGCCCTGTGTCTGCGCTGTCCCCACACAGTGGCCGTGGGACACCTGAAGTGCGGCCAGTGCAACCAAGGAGACAAATTGTTGGCTTTTTAAAGTTTTTGATGAATTTGAGTTTAAATGGCCCCGCCAGGCTGGCGGTGGCTGGATCGTGCAGCGTGTCGTAAGCAGAGATAGAAGCTGGCCTGGGGGCTGTGCGTCCTGGGTAGTCAGGCGCAGTGGGAAGGCTGCTCGGCGAGGCTGGGGCTAGGAGCACTCTGAGGAAGGATGTCAGTCAGAGACCTAGGGCCACCAGGGCTCTTCAGGCCCCCTTTCCGTCCTCAGCCAATCCCAGCAGCCAGAGGACCTGCTCCCCCCGTCAGTTTGCAGGATCAACATTGTACAGTAATTAAATGAAGAAGGCAGGCATTTTGATTTGTGAGTGGAAACTGCTGTGGAGACCAAGCCGGGGAGGTGGGGGGCAACCTGTGACCCCTCACCCAGGCAGGCGCCAGCCCCCAGACTGCATCACCACGAGTTTCCTCACCATCCGCCCGGTCTGTGGCCACCACTTTATTCTTAACTTGGTTCTAAAACGGAGCCTTGGTCTTGTCCTCTGTTGTGGGCATTTGGGACAGAAGCCCACCTCACCCGGGGCACGTAATTTAGATGTTTACTGAGCATAGACCATGTGTGGGGCAGGACCCCTGGGGGATGCCCAGGTGACCAGCCCCAGAGGGTGGAGCAAGTTGACAAACAGGCGTGCAAGGCTCGAGACAAGTGCAGTCCTCCTGACTGCAGGCTCTGGACGGACACTCAGCAGGAGATGGTATGTGTCGTTGGTGGTCACCATTGATAGCAGTAGGCTCCCGTGGCCGGAGCAAGGAGAGGAGGAAGGGCCCTGTGGGCAGTGAACTTGTCTCATCTTCTCAGAGAGAAACACCCCAGTGGCATCAGAAGCTAATTGTTCTGGGAGGAGATCGGGTGCCCCCTAGTGGCCTCACTTGTGTTCCCTGGCATTCAAGCTTGTTTTTAATCCTCTGATTTGATTTTAAGTTTTGTTTGAATCCTAATCGAGAGGAGTCGCTTTCCCACTGCGTCCCACAGTAAGAGGACACGTTTCACAGGACTCCCCAGGGTGTGCGTGCGTGGACAGGCAAAGCGAGAGCCTCGTGGGGCAGTACCAGCCCTCGCAGCATGCAATATACTCTTGCTCTGGTGCTTTGTTTCTTCCAGCATTGCTCATAACTTACTACATCGACTCATGACCCCACTAAGCAGGTCGCGAACCTTTGAAAAGCCCTCGAGAGGAACCCCCTGTGCCCCTAATCGTTACCCTCAAGAGGGCGTCACCCACCCACGCCCGCCTCACACAGCTCCCTCACGCGGGCCTCGGCCTGGGCCAGCAGGGGCTGAGGTAGGTTCCCTACCCTGGCACGCATGTGCCCGCAGGCAGTCGGGCTTGTGGTCAGAGCCGGGGAGCCGAGGACGCGGAGGAACAGCAGGGTAGGACGTCTTCTGTCCCCAGTGCTGGAAGCCAAGAGAACCAGCTACAGCGTCAGGGTTTAGTCCAACCCCAGTTGTTCGTTTCTCTTGCACGGTGTTTCCACTCTGGACAAGGATGAAGGCAAATGGCCTGAGGCAGGCCTGAGTCCGCTCCTCAGGGTCCCCGTATCCGTGGCGGTCACGTGGGGGTTGTATAGTCCGCCCCTTGAACAGCCTCTCGCACTGACATTCTGTGATTCTGCTTCTCCCCGGGGAGGGGTGGGCAGGTCTGGAAGCCAGTGGCTGCAAGAGCAGCAGAAGGAGGAGCGGCCAGGGAGGAGGAAGAGCAGCCAGGGGCTAGGCTTGCCCTCCGTGGCGGCGGGCCTTCCCTGGCGACAGCAGAGGAGGCCCGCGGAGGCGTCCTTTGAAACACCCAACCTCTCACCTCTGCGCCGCGCCGCCTGGGGAGCCCACTTGTTCATCCCCTTCGCCCACATGGAGAAGTGAGAACAGACCTCAGAGGACGGAGGGGCACCCAGAGTCACAGCCATAGAGCCAAGGCTGGAACCACCTCGGAGTGATGACCCCGCCGGGGGCCACACGGCCCCTCCAGCCTCTGGAGCGCCCACTGCTCAGGCCTCACGGCGCGCCGCCCCTGCAGGGCAGGCGTCTGTGAAGATGCACTCTCCCACTCACGCCGGACCGACGACTGTGCGCAGACAGCCGCAGCCGGGCAGCTGGGTGCCAGTGGGTGTCTGGTTATCTAGGCAGCCCTGGCGGCTCCCGGTGCCTGAGAGCAGAGTCTCACCCCCAGCGGCCTCCGCCGTCTGGCAGCCATCAGGGACAAGGCAAGACATGGAGCTAAATGCCAGAGGGGCTGCTGGGCCTGGTGGTGAGCGGGCGTGATGTCTGCCTGTTTTGTGCTCAGAGGCTTCTCCCTGGGCAGCACCTGCCCAGGACAGAGAGGCCTTATAAAGCAGCAGTGGGCCACGCCGTGTGTGCCCCGGTCTGCATCCTTCCGGAATCTGTCCTCGGGTCTTCCCCTGGTCCGCATTTCTCTGCTGTCTTCTGAATTTACATATGAGCAGTTTGCACCCCCACGTCTGTTGCACAGCAAGCAGCGTGGACCCTGCGTGGTTCCCGCAGCCGGGCCTGTGTGGTGGGGACAGCCCAGCGCAGCCCCTGCTTCCAAAGGCCCTCAGCCTGAGGAGAGAGACGACCCAGAGAGAGCAGGGCCGTGATAGACGGGGTGCAGGGAGGAGTGGGATGGAGGGGCACGCAGGGTGGGAGGGGGCTGCATCTTCTTGCGGACCTGCCCACGGGGAAGCCCCGGAGTCATTGCCCAGAGTCCGCGTGCCATCCATGCAAGCGTACCTCCATGTATGGCAGGTGCCCCGCCCCCACAGGTGAGTGACAGCCAGGACAGGCTTGGTGGAGACCCACCAGATGCTGCCCTCTGGGAACCATGCCTTAATGCCCAGGCGTGGAGGTCCCCTGCTGCTCAGGGGCACCTTCAGGTAGATGGTCTGCAGCCGCTCCCCACAGGCACATCTTGCCTCCTGACCCATCGATGTCGGGGCCTCTCCCTGTGGAAGGGTGAACATCCCACCCCCGTGGTCATGGTCATAGTCGTAGGCTTGGCCGTGGGACTAGCCTGGCAGTGAAATGTGAGCAGAGACGAGCTGAGAATCTCTTCCCAAGCAGTGGTGCTAACTGCCATCTCCAGATAGGAGCTCTGAGCCCCAGCTGATGTCCTCTTGAACTTCTGATGTCCCAGAGGCGGTATCAGGTCAGGTCCTGAGCCCAGGCAAACGCGAGGACTGGCTGGGAACGCTGCAGAGCCTGTCCCCAGGCGTGGCTGAGGGTGGCCCACCACGGCGCCAGGACTGCGCCATCAGCCAGGCACGCCAGTTTTCCAGCACCTGGAGTGCAGCCATGAACTTGGTGCCCAAGCGAGTGTGAAGGTGGTGGCAGGGGGGCCGTCTGAGCACTTGGTCTGGATGCTTGCTGCCGGCGGGTGACCTTGCACGTGCTGCTGTGTATGCTGAGACCCCCTTCAGGGCGCTTCCAGCTGTGTGTGCGTGTACACACACATGAGCTGTCTCAGGTGGAGGTGTTTGTGGGGCACGGCCCATGCCCGAATCAGTGTCCTGTGTGGTGCCCACCCCAGCACGGACCGGGGCTGACCCCTGCAGGCACTCAGCAGCAGGTGGGGTGGGGCAGGACTGAGTTCATTCAGGTGCCTTCAGGGCCTTGGAGGTCGAGTGAGTGTCCCCTGGGACCAGGGGATGTGGTTTGGGGCGCACGGACCTCACCCCAGAGACATTTGGGGAGAGCCTTCCAGGGCAGTTGAGAAGGGGCTTATTGCAACATGTGGGGAAGAAGCTGTGCCAGGTGGGAGATCCTCCGTATTAACACCTCCCCATGGGGCAAATGGTTCTGTCCTGGGCATACGTTCCCTCGTAGCAGAACCGCGCACTGCAGCTGGTTGGGCCCTGGCTGGGCCGGGCGCTGGGGCCGGGCAGAGACGAGCAGTGAGCAAGAGTCAGGATGTGGGGCCTGGTTCAGGAGGGGCTTACAGTGTCCCACGATCAAGGCACCCAGGTGGCTCAGTTGGGTAAGCACCTGACTCTTGGCTTTGTCTCGGGTCATGATCTCATGGTTCGTGAGTTTGAGCCCTGCATCAGGCTCTGTGCTGGCAGTGCAGAGCCTGCTTGGGATTCTCTCTCTCTCTCTCTCTCTCTCTCCCTCCCTCTCCCTCCCTCTCTCTCTGCCCCTCCCCTGCTCATGTTCTCTCTCTCTCTCAAGATCAATAAAATTTAAAACTTCACAAAAAAGTCCCACAATTGAATAGATATAGGAACACTGGCATTAGATCCAGTAGATGACTTTGCCGCAGGACTTTCTAGAGCCTCGAACTTACTATGTGAGAATGTGGACTCTACGAGAGGGTGTGTGCTGCCTCGCCCCTGGCCCCAGTCTCCCACAGGCACTGCCAGGCGGCTCCCACCACTGGCTCTCGGTGCCGCTGAGAGTGGGCTGTGAGGGAAAGAGGCGACGTGGATGTGGCTTAGGCCCACTCTCTGCCCATGGCTCTGCCCCACGGCTCCCTCCTGGCCCACCGTTCCCTGGGTGTCTGGCCCTGTTCTGAGATGGGCCAAGTTCAAGCTTGGCTCTCACGGCCAAGTGTCAGCCCAGGGGGACCCCCAGGGCTGCGCTGGCGGCGGCAGGGTAGGAGGGCAGTCCGTTTGGGTTGTGGGAGGCCCCTCCCCACACCCCCCAGAACCATGGCAGGGAAACCATTACGGCCCCGTTGCCTTCTCCCCATCCTGCCTGCCTGGCCTCAGCCCCTCGCCCCTACCTGGAGAGCCTGCCGCAGCCCCTGTCGTGGCCTCTGACTGAAGGACCCCATGCAGTCGAGCTGGGCCACATGACTCCAAGGCTGTGGGATCCCCAGGTACCAATGACTAAAATGGCTGTGTTCTTGTGTGTAATGTTTCAGGGACACCATGTCAAACCTGCTAACCCCCGAGGACACGGAAGGCATGCCGTTGGGGCAGGATGCTGAGATCTGCTTGCTGAAGTCTGGGGAACTGATGTGAGTGACAGGTCCCCGAGTGGGACCTCCCAGGGGGTCTGTGGGCAGGAGCACCAAAGGGGGAGCCCCGGCCCCTCCAGTGCCAGAGCCGGGGGCATCCCAGGGGCTAACTCGGCACCGACGATGGCTTTCAGTCTCTCAGTTAATTTTTTTTAATGTTTACTTGTTTTTGAGAGACAGCACATCAGTGGGGGAGGGGCCAGTAGAGGGGGAGATGCAGAATCCGAAGCAGCTCCAGGCTCCGAGCTGTCAGCACAGAGCCCGACGCAGGGCTCGAGCCCACAAACCTCAAGATCGTGAGCTGAGCCAAAGTCAGATGTGTGACCGACTGAGCCACCCAGGTGCCCCAGTCTGTGATTTTTTTTTTTAATGTTTTATTTCTGAGAGAGAGAGAGAGAGAGAGAGACAGCATGAGCAGGGAAGGATCAGAGAGAGAGGAAGATATAGAATCTGAAGCAGGCTCCAGGCTCTGAGCTGTCAGCACAGAGCCCAACGCAGGGCTCAAACCCATGAACCCTGAGATCATAACCTGAGCCGAAGTCAGACGCTGAATCGACTGAGCCACCCAGGCGCCCCTGTGATTTTTTTTAAAGTACAATTTATAGAGTGTAAAGTTCCCCCTTTAGGCGTGCAGTGCTTAGACTTTGACACACAGTACACTGTAATCCACCATCCCGCCAGGCCCCGTGCCAGGTGCAGCCAGTGGTTTATATTATCCCGGGGGCCTCAGTGCCCACCCGGCTCTGGGCCCCGGTTCTGCCGAAGAGGGAATGTAGGTCCGGAAAAGAACAGTGATTCAGCCCCGTGTGACCCCAGTGAAGACAGAGAACAGTTCCCTCCCCCTCAGAAGTTCCCCACCCCGCTTAGAGCATCCCTTTCTCACTCCCATGCCCTGTGCTCTTCTCTTTTGAAAATAACTTTGTATGTTTTCTCACTATAAGAGCAATACACTTTCATTGTAGAAAATAGGAAAATAGACACAAGCAAGCCTAGGGGGATAGCCTTCCGGTTCTTAAAAATACACAGGTATGTCACGTTTCAACACAGATACTCTACATCTTATTTTACTATCTTAAAACCCAACACTGAGTGAGTATTTTCATGTATTGTATTCTTGTGTGACGTGCCTAATGGCTGCATAAGTCATTGCATAGAGTCCCTTACTCACTCACTCACTCACGGATATTTATTCAGCACCTACTAGGCGCCAGGTACGTTCTAGGTCCTTGGAGTACATCAGTGACCAGAGCAAAGCCTCCCTGTTTAGCTTACATTCCAGCAGGGGTTGGTAGACACCTAGCCTAAGTAAATAAGTGAGTTACATAATGTGTTACATGGTGGTGTTTGCTGCGGAACAGAAACAGAAGGTAGGATGGGGGTCAGGGTGGAATTTGTCATTTTAAATACAGTGGAACTAAGAAGGTAAGAAGACTTGAAGGAGTTGCCATTCAGCTATAGGAGGGAACAGCATTCAGGCAGAGGGAACCGTCGGTGCAAAGGTCCTGGGGCAAGATGGAGTCTGGCACATGCAAGGAACAGGGAAAGGGCCAGTGTGGCTGAAGCAGGGAGAGCGAGAGAAACAGAGTCAGAGAGGGAGGGAGCCCATGTCACATTAGGCCTTGTTGACCCTTGTCAGGGCTTTAGCTTTTAATCTCGGAAAAATAGGAGCCCCAAACTGAGGTTTGAAATGGAGGAATCACTTCATCTAATTTACATTTGAAAAATCATTCTAGTTGCCGTGTGGGGAATGACTATGGAGAAGTGACCACAGAGGTAGGGAGACTACTAGAACTTACATTTATGATGTGAGTCCTGTAGACAATGGGCTCCTTTGATCTAAGATTATATTGGACACAGATGTGTTTTCACTCGCCTCTCCTTTGGGGAGACTGAGGGTTGTCCTCTCAGTGAACAGACAAAGTCTGGAAAGGTTAAAAAAAACAACAACAAAAAAAAGGCTAGAAGCACAATCTGAATGACTGGGTGCAAAGGAAGAATTCTGGAGCAGAAAAGTATAAAGCAGGCCAGCACTGGCGGGGTGTCCTGTCTGGGTGGCTGATCCCAGGGCCGGGCATTGAGGTTTCCCCTGTACAAGAAAGGCCTCTTTTCCACAGTGGAGCCCTCCAGCTGCTCGCCGATTCCTAAAGCCTGTAAGTGTCGGACAAGGCTTTTTGTTCCATAGTTAGAAGCTAACCTTAAATTAACACCTGGAAAAACCTCACATGGAATTTCATCTTCACAGAAGGGGAATGACTTCTGTCAGAGCCGTTCTGTGGAGCATTTTGGGTTTTGTTTTTTTAAGTTAGTTTATTTATTTTTGAGAGAGACAGCACAAGTCAGGGAGGGGCAGAGAGAGAAAGGGAGACAGAGAATCCCAAGCAGACTCCACACGGTCAGCACAGTGCCTGACATGGGGCTCGAACTCACGAAACCACGAGATCGTGACCTGAGCTGAAACCAAGAGTCGGCCCCTTAACCGACTGAGCCCCCTGGGTTCCCCACATTTTGGGTCTTTTGATCCTTGATTGCCCTTCTCATTAGCATAGCTTGCGGGAATATTTCCATCCATCTCCACAGCTCTGAAGGCAGAGAGAACTCTCAGCTCCCGTGACTTAGTTGCTGTGCAGTCTGGGGCGAGTTACCTAACCTCTCTGAGCTTTAGTTTCCACCGCTGCCTCTTGAGGGGGCAATGGTGATATATTTTCGCCATGAAAGGCAGTTTGGTAGAGGGACAGGTAATGGCTTCCTCTCAGAGCTGTGTGGGTCTGGACCAAGTTTCTTCATCTGTTCAAACGTCGGCTTCATGTCAGCGGCAGCGTCCTGCTTCCTCATGTGGCCGTGGTGATAGCACGTGAAGCCTGCGAACAGAGAGCCCCACACGTAGTGGCCGCAACCTCCCCACTCACGGCCACACAGTGGCTGCCACCTTCCCACTCACAGGAGATGAGGCTTGCCCGAGGCCCTGTCGCGGTGTTAGCTCAGCACTGGAGGCCGTGTCCCCACGTCGCGGGCTCACATGCTGCCTCCTGGCTTGCACGGGCCAGGAGGGGGCGCCGCTGAGCTGGGAAACAGGCAGCATCGGGGAGCAGTACCCCCCCTCAGGCCAAGTTCACCCCACACCCGTCAGCAGGCAGGCCTGGTTGTCCCTTTTCGCAGATGAGGACACTGAGGCTCAGGAGTGGGAAAGGGAAGCAGCAGACGGGAAGCGAGGCAGGTACCGGAACCCAGGTCCCTCTGGCACCACACTCTGGGCCCCGCACAGGACCCCAGAACCCGAGGAGCTCGCTGTCACTAAACCTTTGAACTTCCCGAAGTGGCTGCTGTCCAGCAGGCGAGCGTCAGAACCAGGGACACCGCCCCCGGGAAGCCTGTGGCCCCGAGGCCATCTCCCCACCCTGCCGCCTCTGCGGGGTAAAGAATCTGGGACAGCTGCATTTAAGAAGTCAGGGTGCCCCCTTGCGATTTTGCTGCAGGCCCCAGATTTCCAGAGGGCGGCAGGTTTCTAACGGGCGCGCGTCAGCAGGATCAGGAGGGGGCGGGACGGCTGGGCAGCAGGGCGGGCCCGGGAAAGCCCCAGAAGCCCGGGCCTCTGCACCCGCTTCCCGGCCGTGGGCCGTGCTCCTCTGCCACAGGCTCGCAGGCAGCCAGGGTTGTGAGCGCCTGCTTCCCTAGTGGCCCCGGAGCCTAGGGAAGGAACACACGCTGTGTGTCCAGGTTTCTCCCGTATGTAAGCGTGTTGGTCAAGGGTAGCCAGGCCTTGTCCTCCCAGGGGCCTCTGAGCCACAGACGAGCTGGCCAGTGGACTCGGGCACTTTGCGCGTGCGATCGGGGCCCTCTCCGCCTTTGGATTCTATAGGATAAAATTACCCCTGACGGTGGAGGAGATCGCCAGCTTCGGGGAGAGCAACAGGGAGCTGTTCGTGAGGTCCAGCACCTACAGCGTCATCCCCATCACCGTGGCCGAGGCGGGCCTCACCATCAGCTGGGTCTTCTCCTCCGACCCCAAGAGCATCTCCTTCAGCGTCGTCTTCCGGGAGGCCGAGGACACACCGCTTGACCAGTGTAAGGTGAGGCCGGCTGTCCGCTAGTGGGCTCCCGCGCCCTCCGCTGTGCAGGCCTCACCTGGAGCGAGAGGGCCAGGGACAGAGTGGGGAGAGCCGTCCGGGCCGCGTCCCACAGGGCAGGCAGAGTGCCGCACTTGGCCAGCTTGGGAAGGGAGGATCTCGGAGGCCCTGGAGCACTGCGTTCAGACATCTGACGGCTGCTCCTCTGCCAGACGTCTCGGTCTGACCCTGGGCCAGGGCAGTGGGTGAAATTTCGAGGCGTACAGGCGTGTGAGCCAACCTAAGGATCGTTGTTTCACAGAGCAGTGCAGAGCGAGGGGAGGGCTCCATGGGGGAGGTCGTGGGCTTGGGGCGTTGGGCATCTCACCTCAGAGACCTTGCCAGAGACACCTAGCCGTCATGTCCCTTGGGTGGTGAGTGGGGCTTGAAATCTTGGTGGCAGATCCCGAGACACTCTAAGCGTGGCACACTGGGGATGGCCTGGCCCACGGGCCTCGGTGTTGTCCACCCTCTAGAAACACCCGCCCCTGCGACTTTGGCCACGCCACTGGGTCAGAATTCACGGGGGGTGGCGGGGTGTGCACACAGGCGTCCGCGGGTACGTCCGGCGAGCCTAGCTCAAGGGGTTGGGAGCCAGAAGAGAAGGATGGGGAGGGTGATCCAGAGCCCGGACTCCGCGGGGGGCTGACGTGGCCTGGGGGGAGGGGCTGGTTTGGGCAGAAACGCCTGTCCCGTGGGACACGCTGTGGGGGGGACTGGTGAGGACGGTCAGGCGGGCCGAGGGCTCGGTGGCTATTCCGTGCAGAAGCTCCCGCGTGCCAGCCGTGGCGAGAAGGGCGGGGGTGACTGTGTGGGAAGATCCAGTGTGGGAAGATCCACGAGCCCCCCCAGTATGCGGGGCGCTGGCTGGGGGGGGACCCGGCGAGGAGCAGGGTGCGGGCCCGGAGCTGGAAGAGGGCAGGCTCGCCTGGCATGCAGCCACGTGCAGGAGCGCACGTCTGTCGTCTTGCTGTCCCGTCCGGCTCGTCACAGAGGCGGTGCTGTCAGTCCCGCCCCTCCTCAGGTTCACTCCTGCGGCTCCGTTCCAGCCTCCTTGCGTTGCCCTCGCTCCGTGGAGTCTCGTGTTCGTTCTCCTCCAGGAGCCGCTCTGCCCCCCCCTTTCCCTCCAGGGAGCTCATGGCCGTGTTCCGAGCTTGGAACCCTCTGTCCCTGGGGTCCCGAGCCTGCACCCAGGCGGCACTGGGGCTGGCAGCCCGGGAGCAGGCGCAGACCCTGCCCCGCAGACCGCAGACCACACGCGGGCCTCAGGCCTCGTTGGCAGATGAGGTCACTGAGGGCAGGACGTTAGGCCACAGCGTAGCCGGCCTGCCTGTCAGCTCTACACTAGCTCGCCTCCGGCAGCTCGGCCGTTCGTTCTCACCAGCCCCAACACCTACCAGGCACCCCACCACATCCGCCCGCATTAGACACCACTGGTGTTTGTGGCAGGGACGGGGGAAGGGGCTAAATCCAGTGTCCAGGCCTTTGCCATTCCGCCTGTCCACGCGTGGCCGAGCCGTGGGCCTCTCCCCTTGCCCAGCCGCCCAGCCCTCATGGCCCTGGGAGGTCTGCGTGGGGGCCTAGAGGAAGCTTCCACCGCGTCTCTGGCTGCCAGTGACCTCTGGGCAGCAGGACTACCGTGTGCTTCCCAGAGTGGACGCCAGGGGGCGGAAGGAGCCCATGTACCGGGCGAGCGAGAAGGGCTTTCCAGGCTGCCTGCCTTCAGGAGCCTGCTGTGGGGCTGCTGTCATTTCTGCCCCAGGCCCCCTGAACAGATATCGGCCTGAGAGCCTGTTTCCAGGTGCGCGTCCTCAGCGGCTGTCTGGGGGACTCCCCCTGGGATCCCCTGACTCCCCTGACCAACCCTGGGGTCCAGGGCAAACAGCAGCACCCAGAGGTGTGACTATGGAGTGTAGACATGAGGGACTCGGGAGCCTGCTTACAGCCACCTCTTGAGCTCCTGCTGAGCCCCGTGCTGTGTCGCACCTGTCAGAGTTAGAGACTGAGAAGGGACACCATGAGGTCCGCCCTTCAGGAGGGAGACCCTAGGGAACAGACAACCGAGATTCCAGGCGGAGTGTGTCATGGTGGGGGTGGGCGGGCACCTGGGGGGCAGTGATCCGGGAGGAGGCCTTGGGACACACCGGGAGATGCGCCCTGGTACAGGGGGCCACACAGCCCAAGGCCAGCGCCATCTCTGGCAGCCCGAAGCAGACACTGCCCCACCCCCCACCCCCTCCACTCCAGAGTGCTTCCATGGTCAAGGTCAAGGTCATGCCTCAGCACTGAGATTAGAGGCTGTGAAGTTGGGAAGACGCTTGACCAGAGAAACAGTAGACCAAGGACTTGAGGCTGCCTGTGTGCTGACCACTGTCTTGAAGCTTGGGGACAGAGCAGGACACAGGACCTAGGCCCTGCCCTCTCTCTGGACAGGGGACCCATGTTTGACCAGAGAAACTCGACAGGCTGCCGAGTCCCCTGGGGCCACAGAGAGCCAGGGGAGGAACAGGCACTGGGGGCACAGACACTTGACGCGGTATTTTTTAGACAGCTTTATTGCGACCTAGTTCATATACCAAACAGTGGACCCATTAAAGTATACAGCGTATTACAGCTTATGTGGCCGTCGCCACTCTGATCCCTCCAGAGGAAACCACTCACGGCCAGTCACTCCCGGACCTCCACGCCCCCAGCAACCACCAACGTGGCTTTTGTGACTCACTTCTTCCATTTAGCCTAGAACCCTTGCTTTGCACAGGAGCCCCGGGCCGCATCCAAATATAAATGAAACCCACCTGGGCTGTCTGGCAGACACATGGTGTAAATCGGGGCACGGCCACCCAGGCACTGGCGGCTGGTGGGCAGCGCCCCAGAGCTCACACTGCAGAGACCTGGCTGGGGTTTATTTCAGAGACCCATCCCCCACCCCTCCCCATCGTCTTCCTGTCACTGTCACTGCAGCTGCATGAGCCCTGTCACCAAAGAAAATCTCATAGATTTTGACCATGGTGGGAAGACAGGAATTGAGATGTGTCAAAAGTCGACAGAATAGGAACTTTTAGCGCCTAACGAGCCCTCAGTTGTTGTTTTGCAGTCAAGGTAGTAAATGCTGAGGTTGAGGTGAGGGCGCCCAGGCACCCCTGTATAAACAGCAAGCCTTCCTGTCCGGCGGCTCCTGCCTGCCTGCACTTGCCGGAATATCCAGGCTCGGAATTGTCAGGTTTCGGGCCACAGAGGCGGACCCAACCTCTCAGCCTCCCAGAATTCTCAGTGCCCGGTGGGACTAGAGTACGAGAGACCATTAATGGAACTCGATGAGACCATGCACAGAAGTGGCCGCCCCAGAGCCTACACACAGTAGGTCCTCATGCATCTTTGTCCCGTCCAGGTTTGTCTTGGGCCCTTCCTACTCTCTCACCGCCAGCAGCGCCCAGCCAGAGCAAATGTACTACGGCGTCCGGAACCCGCTGTGCACGCTCTCTCCCACGCCTTTGGGATCTCCCATTTGATTTTTTATTTCTTTCTGACCCAAAGGTCATTTAAAAGTGTGATAATTAGCTTATAAATATTTTAGTATTTTCTAGAGATCTATTCACTCTCTTCAAAAAAAATTTTTTTTAATGTTTATTTATTTTTGAGAGACAGAGAGACAGAGTGTGAGCAGGGGAGAGGCAGAGAGAGAGGGAGACACAGAATCCAAAGCAGGCTCCAGCTGTCAGCACAGAGCTGTCAGCACAGAGCCCGACACAGGGCTTGAACTCATGAACCGTGAGATCATGACCTGAACTGAAATAGGCCACTTAACCAACTGAGCTACCTGGGCATCCCAGAGATCTATTCACTGCTAATTTAAGTCCATTGCAGGCAGAAAACCAACTGTGTAGAACTTGAATCCTTTTAAATATGGGGTGTTTGGTTTGGTTTTTTTTTTTAATGGCGTACTGTGTATTCCCCGTGCACCCAAGAGAGAAGGTGCGTTCTGCCGTGGTCCGGTGGGGTGTTCCATAAGTGTCAGTTGGATTGTTAGTTGGTCCTGTTCTTCAAGTCTTCTATCTCCTTACTGAGCTCCTGTCTTTTATTCTGTCAATTATTGAGGGCATTGAAATATACAACTGTAATTGTGAATTTACCTATTTCTCCTTGTGCTTCAACGCTTTTTGCTTCATGTGTTTTGAAGCTCGGTCATCAGGGGCATAAATGTTAAGGATTCAGCCCATCCTCTTGATGCAGTAACATCTTTATCATTAGGAAACTATCCCTGGCCACCTCCCTTGATATAAAATCTCTTTCGTCTGATACTAAAGCAGTCAATTCAGCCTTCTCTTGGTTAGTGCTACCACCATATATCTTTTTACATCCTTTTATTTGCAACATGTCTGCATCTTTACATTTAAGTTGTCTTTTCTCATAGACATGATGGGGTGGGGTCAACCTGGTAATCTTTGCGTTTTAATTGGGATGTTTAGACTATTTATATTTAATGGGCTTATAGAGCAGCCCATTATGGGTTTGAGTCTGTCATCTTACTCTTTGTTTTCCATTCTCCCATCTGGCTGTTCTCCTCTCCAAGTGGAGACCTGGGGCAATTGTGGGGCTCACCTGACCCCGGGGCAGCTCTCGGTCCAGTAGGAGCCAGCCAGGCATGTGGACGTCTCCTCCAGTAAGTCCCAGCTTCCTGAACCGAGAAAAGGAGTGGTCCTCCACATGTGGAACGTTCTGGCACTGCCTATGGTCAGAGGAGGCTGGGACCACCCCTTTGGGGTGCCGAGTAGTTCACAATTCTGGGTGAGACTCATGCTCACAGCCTCTTCCCTGACACAGATCATCAACAAACGCAGGGCGCGTGGAAGACAGCTCGCCGCTCCTGGGCTGACCCCAGCCCCAGCCTCGCTCCACTGCCGCCTCAGACGGGGCGCCTAGCCTCCCTAGGCCTGGTCCCCTCCCCAGAACGCAGGGTCTGCCCGGGGGACCCTGAGGCCCTCTCGGCTTCCCCGACACTTTTCCTCATCTGCTGTCCCTCCCAGGTCCTCATCCCCACGACACGGTGCAGCTCCCACAAGGAGAACATCCAAGGCCAGCTCAAGGTCCGCACGCCGGGCATCTACATGCTCATCTTCGACAACACCTTTTCCAGGTAGGGATGCTCGTTCATTAGCATCCAGAAGGACTCACCTGCCACCTGGCCCCCAGAACAGACGTGGGCGTTTAAAAGAGGCTATTTACTTGTCAGTAATTTATTATTAATAGTTTGTTTTTGTTTTGTTTTGTTTACCTTAGACCCCTATACAGCAGTGGTCTAGGGTCTGTTACAGAGTTTATAAAACACAGGCTGGTACTGACAGGGTCTTAGCACACGGGAGGTGGTTCTCAGACCTCCGCCCTTACGGACTCACTTAAGCCCAACCACGCCCCCGTGTCAGAGCGACCACGTTCTCCTCACGGTGCTGCTAAGGGACTGAGGACCAGACGGGCAACAGTGACACTCCCAGGTCACACAGCTGGTAGCAATGGAGCTGAGTGGGAACCCAGAGGGCCTGTCGCCAGGCTCTGGACTCAGCCATACACCCTCCTACCTCTCACGGGTGTCCTGGCTCATGCTGCGTAACCCAGAGAAGGGGCTCAGTGGAAACCGTGGAAGGAAGGAAGGATGAATGGATGGACGGATGGACGAACGGACAGGCAAGAGGGAAATGAAGGCCAGGACTAGAGCTCCGAGGAGGAGCCCCTGGGCCTGCTCATCATGGCAGAGGGAGCAGCGTGTGCCGTCTCTGGGAAGCACTGTGTCAGAGCACCAGATATGGGTCAGGAGTGAAGGGCTGGGGGCAGGAAGCTGGGGAGGTAGGGACACGGGCCGGAGGGGCGGCCGAGGAAGGAAGTGGAGGAGGGGAGCGCGTTGGCGAGGCCTGTGCCGTGCGCCAGGGCCCCCACGTCATGGCGACGGGAGACGGGGGTGGTTAAGATTGCCGGCACCCATCCCTTCTGTGTCCTCAGGCTTCAGCATGAGCCCTTGTTGGGGCCGCCTCATTGAGGAGGCCTGCCTGGCCAGCACCAGCCACGTCCTCTGCGAGTAGGGCCTGCGTGAGCAGCCATGTACCCCCACAGGGCACCCTTCCCAGCCCCCTTGGCTTTCAGAATGACTAGAGGGCATATTCTAGAAGAGAGCCACGCCAGCCCTCACCACCTTTATGCCCTCAACTTCAGGGCTTGTGGCCAACGGTGTCCACCACATGAGAGGCTAAGGATAGGAGCTTCCCCCCGCCCCGCCCCCGCATGCCCCCGTGAAAACACACACACACACACCTTGAGTAGGACTCATGGGCATAGGCCCAGCATTTCCTGAGAGTGGCCTTCGGGCTCCGAGCAGCCGTGGGCCCCAGCCCCCCACAGGGCTGCAGGGCGGGGCGGCGGCTAAGAGAGTGGGTGCAGGCCAGCCAGGCACGGGCCTGCTCTTCCCTCTGTGGGCCGCGGACGGCAGCACACATTCAGGGGCCCGGTGGGGCTGAAACCATGCTCCCCTCCCCCGGAGACTCTTCTCAGTGTCTGCCCCCCTGCAGCCCCCGCGCCCTCCCCCCCCCCGCCCCCCAGCAGCTTCAGAGCAGCAAACCCGGGCCTCTTCTGCACCCAGGCCCCAAGGCAGTCAGTGCTGACGTCCAGGGACCCCTGGGCACTTTGCTCTGTCCGGGGAGAACTCTGCCTGCCAGACCGGAAACAGGGTGAGGGGCTCAGGCCTCCCCACACGGCCCCTCTCCCTGGCCAGCACGCACAACCAGCTGGGTCACCACAGGGGTAGCCGCTGCCCTCGGGTTTCGGCATCTCTCTGAGTAACACCCTCCTTTTCCACTTCTGTTTCCTCAGGTTTGTCTCCAAGAAAGTGTTTTATCACTTGACGGTTGACAGGCCTGTGATCTACGATGGAAGTGATTTCCCGTAGCCTCAAGCACCTGGAGTCCAGTAGTTTCACTTTATCCGCAGGAAACACTACTGTCACTCACCTGTCACATAAAGCACTAAAAAGAAAAGAAAAGAAAAAAAAAAAAAAGGCAGTGGCTCCGAAGCTAAGCGACCGCAGCTCTGGGAGACAGGTCCCCGGCCGCCCCTCAGAGCTGCTGTGCCCGGAGCACTGTGTACTCAGCACTACGCACCGTCACGCTCAGCCTCCATGGCTTTGAAGGGCTCAAGCAGCACTTCCAGTGATTAGGGACCCAACTGTCCTCACACCCACAGGGACACTCTGCCAAAGGTTCTAACCCTCAGGAGACCATCGGCCTCTCCCGGAGCCACAGCTGGCTCCAGGCCTCCCGTGGACAGTTGCACAGGCCAGAGTCTCTGATCCCAACTTGTGCCCCGTGGAGAGAAAGGCCCCACTCTGCCCAGCGGGAGGCCGGCGTCCTGGGTGACCACGGGTTGGGATGTCCCGGCCAGACCCTGTGAGTCCTCAGGCCGTGAGGCCCTCGGTCCTCCCAGGAAAAGGAGGCCACAGGGCCATGCTGAGAGTCAGGGCGCCTGGGGTCCCCCTAAAACTCCCTCCAGCCTCTTCCCATCATGCCTCTGTCCCTTCCTGCCCCAGTAAAATTGGGGCTGCTCCAAACTCAACTGTTTTGGACAGGCCTTGAGCTGCACTTTCTTCCTGGCCCTTGTCTGCAAAGTTCTGTCCTCGCACAAGGCCCTTCACTCAGGCAGGCCCTCAGTAGTTCCAAACAGAGTCCTAAAAATCAGAAGCCACCCCACTGAGGATGCACCCTGTGGCACTGTCCCCACACGGGCGGCTGGAGCCCGAAGGCCAGCTAAGAGGCTAACACCGACAGCCTGACACATGGCGCCTTGGACGCGCTGCTCAGCGGATGGGCTGTCTTTGTATAAACAAGAGCTTCCACCTCACCTTCAGGCGCACTTACTAATGACCACAATCAGGGTAAGAACCACTTTCAAACATGGGGGCCTCCTTCACAAAGGTCTTTGGTAACCAGGGCGTGACAGGCGTCATTCGTGAATCTGCCGTGACTTCACTCCTTGGCCCCCACTTCCCACCCGCCTGCTCCCAGCACCCCGTTGGCCCACTCCCTATGGCTCAGCCTCCACGTGACACCCAGGAGCCATGCCCCCTTGGGGCTGATGAATCCTTTTCCTAGAAGGAGATAACCTTCCTGCTGTCCGTGGCCCTTTTCTTCCCCACCACACAGAGCTCACCTGTGATAGGCTCTCTGTGCCTGGGTCACAGAGGCCAGAGCCCCAGGTCAGGGCTCAGACACTTCTGCAGGTGAGCAGGGCATCTGATGAGGCGCCTGCTTCGGCCAGGGATCTGAGGGAGAGCGCTGGGCCCGCCCATCCCCCAGCGGGCCTGGTGACCAGGCAAGCCACGCCAGACAGAGGCCAACCAGGCCTGTTTGTCAGGTGAGAGCTTGAGCACAGGTCAGGGGCCCCGGGCCAGGCCCAGCACAGACCCCACAGCCACCAGCCAGCAGAGAAGACTTCGTGGTGCAGGGTAGGGAGAAGTAACCTCTGCGATAGACTGAGAGCTGTCACTTACACAGGGGATGTGGCTGCTTGCAGTCAGGTTAGACAGGGCAAGGGGGGTGGTGAACAGAACCTTCCAGAGACATTAACCCAGAGAAAAGACAAACCTCTCGTGCTCTTTCCTTGGAGCAGCCGCCTGCAGCAGGAAGCTGTCAGGGGCCCGAGCGACTCCCAGGGGCCGAGGCCTTAACCAAGCTCAGCGCCAAGGCAAGAAGCAGCCAGGCCCCCAGAGACTCCTGAGCTTCATGCCTGCCCTCCCTAGTGTGCCACACAGCCTGAGGACTGTTCCAGAGCAAACCACCCCGCCTGGGAGCCCTTCCTCTCCCCCGTTTCCCACAAGACCAAGACTCACAATGGAGAACCCAGCACAGTCTGGGGCCTTGTTTTGAGTGCTTTCCCAGAATGCTGCACAGGCTGGCCAGCCGATGGTGTCCCCACCATCCTATGCAGCTAATGACTCCTATATTTCCTAAGAAAGGCCTGGAACATTCCATCCAAGCCCCCTCATGAACCTCTGTCAGTCAGCCCGGCAGGGGACCAACAACAGCTGAAAACTGCACTTGGCTCTTGTTTATCCCACCCGGAGCCGCTCCTCCAGGAGGGCCCCCGGCGGTGTGCAGCCTCCTGCCCCCCGGAATGCTGACCCTGACCGCAGCTGTTCAGAGGACCGCCCGACCCCCCGGTGGCCACGTCCTGGCTCCGTAGCCTATTTATTGTTTGTGCTGGACAGACTTTTCCTTCGCTACTTTGCCGCGTGAGCTCGAGTGTGCTGTGTGTTATGCAACCAGAGAGAGCACATTTCGGTGTGGCTTGTACGAATAGCTTTATTCTCACTTTAAACACACTCCCGACTTGTTCTGAGGTTTGGGGGTTGGTGTAGTTTTCAAAAACGCAGATGACAATGAAGGACAACCATTGCAGGTGGTAGCCCCAGCCAGTAAACCCAATTACACTAGAAATCATCAGGAGGAGACCTCCTTGAGAGCCCGGATCACTATGCAAAATGAAACAAGAACCCAGCAGCAGCCCCTGGACAGCCGGCTCTCTGAATAACAGTCACCCACCCTGTAGTACTCGTACCGCCTGCCTCGTTCACCTCTGTCTCAGAAGCCACTTCCCCGAGGACACAGCCTCTTGGGCATACTCCCCCATAGCAAGGAAGGGTGTGGGGATGAAGCGTGGCCTCTGCAGAGCCCTTGTGGCTGGAGCCTGCTAGACTCCAGGTCACCTGGACCCCGAGCAGGCAAAGAAATTCCCCAGAAGGAACTGGCAACTGAAACACCCCACCAGGTTCGAGAAGCAGAAAGGAAAAGCCACACACCATACCTGGAAAAGAAAGAGAATGGTCCTTCTGAATTTCTCCAGTTATCCCCTCACCTAAGGTGGGGAAGCCCCTTCTAGACTCCAAGGAAAGGAAGTCCCCATTTGGGAGTGAGATCTCAAGAGTTCTGTGTTTTACATGACACTGGTTAGAGTCCACTGAGTTTCAAGATTTTTTTAGGAGTTTCATTTTTAAGGTCCACCTTGGTAACCACCCGTGAGAATCCCATCCTTGGCTCAGAGGTGTTGAGAGTTGAGGCAGAGAGAAGCCATCGGTGATTCTGAGAACCAGGAGTCACCGTGCGGAAGTGAGCCCCTAAGCCACGTTGACAAAACACTTACCCTGAAAGGCACTTTTTAGTGGAGACTTGGGTAAGGGTTTTTTTCGTTGTGTTGTGATTCTTCCAAGAAATGGGAAAGACAGAGTTAATCATACCTCTTCCTCGTAATGGCTTTTGAAAAACTAGTAAAGTCTCTAAATTTCAGGAGATGGCGCTGATACGTAGGTTTCCGGAACCTTAGGACAAGTGTTACCCAGAGACACCCCTGCCTCTGGGGGCTGCAGAGTGACGTCAGCCTTGGCTGGGTGGCTTCCAAATCTGAATTGCACTTTAATTGACTAATCCTCCATTCTTGAGGCCTTAC
This sequence comes from Hyaena hyaena, assembly GCF_003009895.1. Taxonomy (NCBI): domain Eukaryota; kingdom Metazoa; phylum Chordata; class Mammalia; order Carnivora; family Hyaenidae; genus Hyaena; species Hyaena hyaena. The sequence continues at coordinate 3,987,543 of NW_024080662.1, forward strand.
AGGATAGTGGGTCTGGGAGCCCATTGCGTTCCCACCTGCCAAAGAACTACCCAGAAGCACATCAAATCACCAGCGCCCCACCTGCACAGTGGGGGGGGGGGGGTGAGAAACTTTTGTATCCCACAACATGCACCTTTATAGCATCTGCGGCACCATTTGGATCTGTTGTATTTCTAACCTCAGGATTTAAATAAAGCAAGCACTATGACATGGGGAGGCGCGTTGTCTTTCCTTACACTGGGACCTGAGACGAGCAATGAAGCCACCCAGACCGGACTGGGGGCGGAGTCACCCTACGGGGGGCTAGAGCTTCGGCTTGCGCCCCAGCTTTTCAGAAGGGCTCGAGCCACCAGATGTTCTGAGAGGGTGGCCGTGCAGCCTGGCATCTGGGTGCTCCTGCCCCGTCTACCGTGAGGTCAGTGTTCAGACCTGCTGGAGCCAAGGTATCCTGCCGGCCCCACTGCTCTCTGCCAGGCTGAGCTACCAGAACAGTGTGGGGAAGGAGGGAAGGTCACAGATGCCCTAAAACCATGCCCAGTCGACCTGTGGCACAAAGCTGGGCAAGACCAAGGCAGCTGGCAGAGGAAGGAGTCACGTTCCCACCGGAACAACGCCTGCTCCTGCTGAGTCAGCAGGAACCTGCCGCAGAGCCAGAGGGGCGGGACCCCGTCCCTCCTGGGCCGGTCAGATGGAGCACACCCACCCCACCCACCGCATCTGAGGATCACGGAACACCCTCGGCCCCCCTTGCCTCCACCTCCCTCCCTCCTGCAACCCTCCCTCTGCCCCCAGATTTCTCATGTGGTCTCTTCTCTAATCAGCTACACAGGAATAAGTTCTACTTTCTGTAACCATAACCATGTTCTCCCTCAAGGGCAGGGACCGTGTTTCCTTCTACATCTCCTTCCTTTCCCTGAGTCCCACGGCGTCGAGCACCATGGCAGACACAGAAGCACTCAGCAGTTACTGAGTCAATGAGGACACCGGTCGGTCCCCATGCTTGGTCAGCTCTAAGGCCGTCGGCTATCCTATTGGCCGACTTGGCCAGGGACAGGAGCCCCTGTCGCCCCCATGGCACAGAAGGGCAAAGGGCAAGCCTCCAGGAGAGGGATGTGGGGAGAATGGAGGTGAGCTGGTCTCTCGATCCTGTCCCCCACACCCCCTCTTGTGTTAATGATGCCCTCAAGTCAAGCCTCTTGCTGTCCCACGAGCAGGCCGAAGTACTGGAAGATGGGTTCATCCAAATGCCCAAAACATGGCAGCTGGAGCCTTGGTAACAAGCCCTCCAGAGACCTGGTGACCACATGGGCTCGGGGGGCTAGAAGGAGAACCAGCTGAGACACACATGGCCGTGTGTACTGCCCCTGAAGCTGGGATCCCGGGGCCTCCACGTCAAAGTCCCCACTGCGCCTAAACCACAGAGCAGGCCAAGATGACCCAAGTCTCTTCCAGATTCTCCAAGGCCGGCTTAATTCCAGCAATCCCGGCCTGGCTCAGTGCCCGGGGGCTCCGCGACACTCGGAGGTGCCTTGTCTCTTCTGGCCACATTGCCTGGTGGGGCCAGAGGATGTACAGGTTCCCCGGGGGGACTCAAAAGGAAACTCTCGGCAGGTCAGCCCTTTCGGTTTGAAGATGCGTGGGAAAAATCTGGCGAGAAGAGCTTGCCACCCACATAGATTGGCGAAACCTGTCACCCAAGATGAGAAAATGGATTTTTTTTTTTTTTTTTAAGAGAGAGCAGTTGAAGCCAAAGCCGTCAGAAACCAGGCGGAGAGCACAGCTATTATGAAAGCCATTCAAAGTGGGTTAGGGTTGAGAGAAAGGTCAGCCTTCTGTGTTCCCCACACGTGGTTTCTGGAGGGGGGTGAACCCGAGCACAAGTGTGATCGCTGGCCTCTGGGGTGTGATATCTGTGCCCCCGACCCTCCCCATCCCCCCGCGCTCTGTGGGAGGACGAGGCTGGTGTGGTTTCCTCACACCTTCGGGCACGTATGGACTGCGGTTGCGTCAGACACAGCAGCCCCATCTGAAGCCTGGAATAAAGTGTCTTCTTCGCTAAACAGCAACAAAAAAGAGGAAGAACAAAGCGAGGCATCAGCAAACCGGGAGCACGTGAGCGTCCTTACCGAAAGGAAGGGCTCGGCTCCGGAGCAGGCTGCAGGCCTGCGGCTCCCTAGAATCATCCAAGGGAAGGCAATATCAGGTCAGGGGGGCCTCCCTAGCTTTCCGCCGCCAAGGAAGCCTCTGACTGAGCCGTGAGGAGAGAAGGAAACTTCCCGGGAGGCCTGGACACCCGTCGGCCGGGTCAGTGGAGCAGGCACTGACTTCTTCCCAGGAGGAAGGAAGGAGTGAGGGGAGGGGAGATGGGGAGAGCAAAGGATGGGGGGGCAGAGAGGTGGTGAGGAAGGAGGGGTCCATGGGAGGGACCTCCCAAAGGCCTTGGGGAAGACCGGGCTGGAGTCTACGTAGGCAGAGGTCACCTTTCTCATCAGAGGAAATGGCAGCATCCCCTGCCCTAAATCCAGAGTGGCTCCATTCGTGTCCAAAATGTCAGAGTTCCAGGAAGAAAATAGGAGCCGGGTGCTGACAGATACGTGATGGGGAGGCAGGTCGAACATGAGCTCCTCACCTGGTCTGCATGCAGAATTCAGAAGGGCCGGGAACTTGGATACGGGGAAAATGGCCTCCTTCCCCTGACTTGGAACTAAATGTTAGACCTTCCCTCCACTATGAATCTAAACAACATGTCACACTAGGGTATGTCAGCAAGAGCTGTGACTTTGTCGCCAATGGAAATGACAGATATTTTCATATTTACAGACCCTCAACGTATCATCTCCACTCCGAAATGAAGGCTGTTGTTAAACTTGCTGGTCGATTCTACTTAAGGCATTAATAAATTTTTTTAAAAAGGCACAGATGTTACTAGTTCATAGATTTGTTCTAATTTTTAAAGGATTGTATTTCAACAGAGGTTTTCTTTGGAACCCTATATATTTTATTTTATTCATTTTAAAACATTCTAAGAAGACGGCAGGAGGCCTTATAGGGTTGCCAGAGGCGAACATGAGGAAGAAAGAAAAGGTTAAGGAACTTCGGCTTCTGCCAGGTCTTTATGAAAAAGATGAGGCAGCTCAGCTCACTGCTTCACAGGCCCATTAATAACAGTGTCAGCAAATACAATCAATCTAACGGGCCCTTGCCAGACGTTGGCCCAAGATCCAGGGAAGTCGTTCGGTCTGAACCACGTACGGGCTTGTTTCTACTACTGCACCAGCCGCGATGGCCGCGATGGCTGTGGGAGTGGTTTTCTTTAAACTGTTTTTATTTTACCAGAGTCTAGATCATCCAGTGATTTAAAAAGCAAAACAAAAACCTCTTTCATTAACCAGGATTTGTGACGGCAGCCCTTGACCTTCAAACCGTGTATCATCCTCCACACAAAGGGCTGTCTGGGTGTTTTACGGTCACAATAACACTGCAAAACAAGCAACCTCAAAACCAGCGGCTTAAACCCTGAGCATCTATTTAGTCCCCCAGACCTGCAGGTGGACGTGGGCGTTCTCATGAGGTGACGCATGCTGGTCACCGAGGCATCCGCCCGGGCAGGTCGTGCGTCACCTGAGCTCCCTCGTGTCTGCCGGTTGGCTGGCTGTCCGCTGGTTGTGCCTGGGCTCACCCCCATGCCTGTGGCCAGTTGGTTGGTCAGGAGGGGGCTGGCCTGCCTGCAATGGCCTTGGCCAGGTGACAGCCCTGCTCCTCAGGGTCTCCCACCCCCACAGCATGGCCAGGCTTCTTCAGCGGAGCGCTGGGCAGGTTTCCGGGACAACGAAGGCCAGCACAGAGCCTCGTGTGCTCTCTCAGAACTTGGCACAACATCACTTCGGCTGTATTCTGTTGGCCCAGAGCAAGTGTCAAGGTCAGCCCAGATTTGAGGTGTGGGAAGAGAGACCGCCGTGGATGGGAGCACTACCAGGTCACTTGGTAAAGGTTATGGGGCCAACAGGGGCGGAGACCACCTCAGAGTCTGACCATCGCCCGTTCTCACACTGTCCCTTTCCCCCCAGTCTCTCCTCCTTACCATCTCCTCCAGACACGCCCATCCAGGTACACGACGGTGCACACGAGACTCTCTAAGGGCTCAGTGTCTGTGACAGCAAAGCAAGGAAGATGGTGTCAGAGGGTGTGGCCAGAAGGAGCGCACAGCCACAGCCCAGAAGACCACCACGTATGCTTCTGGATGAGGGCGCTAGACCCTCCACAGCAGCTGCCCCTAGAAATGGGGCTGGGGGTGTGGTGCCCGGGAGGCACAGTTTTGCTTTTCTCATTATACCCTCCTTAAATTTGTTTTACATTTATTTATTTTTGAGAGACAGAGAGAGACAGAGCACAAGTGGAGGAGGGGCAGAGAGAGAAGGAGACATAGAATCTGAAGCAGCTCCAGGCCCCAAGCTGTTAGCACAGAGCCTGACGCGTGGCTCGAACCCACAAACTTTGAGATCATGACCTGAGCTGAAGTCGATGCTTAACTGACTGAGCAACCCAGGTGCCCCTTTAAAAAAAAAAATTTTTTTTTACATTCATTATACCCTTCTATACCACAGAATTATTTTTGTTACACACCAGTGTAACTTAAAATATTTTTTTAACTAATTTCTTTTTTTAAAATTTTAAGGTTTTTTTATTTTGAGAGAGAAAGAGAGAGCAGGGGAGGGGCAGAGAGAGAAGGAGAGAGGGAATCCCAAGCAGGCTCCGTGCTGTCCACACAGAGCCTAATTCGGGGCTCAAACTCATGAACCCGACCAAGATCATGACTTGAGCCAAAATCAAGAGTCGGACACTTAATCAACTGGGCCACCCAGGCACCCCCGAAAACTGATTTCTAAAAAGAACAAATTCACATCAGCTCATGACTATGCTCAATTTCCCTATAAACACCCAAATGCCCAGTTCCTACAAGCTCAAGTCATAACATAGGTAACATCTGTCTACATTCACCCAAAGGGTCACCTACTCAACAGTAAGGGTGAAGACAGGGAGGGAGGGCCTGAGAGGAAGCAGAAGCCTGGGCAGGATTCCTGTTCCCCTGCCTGGGGACCAGCCCATCTATGGCCACCAGCTCCCCCTCCTGACTCAGGGCCTGTGCCTGGATTCCATGGTGTGCATGAACCACCAAGAACTAAATGTGCTTGAACTCCAACCGGGGAGAAAGTATAACAGAGCATCTCAGAGGTCAGATTCTACTATTAGAAAAACACAAGTGAATTCCTGGTGCCACTGTCTACTAGCTAGGGCTTGAGGCAAGTGACTAAGTCCCTCTGTACCTCAGTTTCTCCACCTGTTGAATGGGAGACATAACAGGAGCTACTTGAGAAGGCTGCTGTGGAGACCACGTAAGATCAGAAAAGGGCCTTGCTCGGGAGCCTGGCTGGCTCAGTTGGTGGAGTGTGCACCTCTTGGTCTTGGAGCTGTGGGTTCGAGCCCCACAATGGGTGTAGAGGTCACTTGCAGAAAAAAGTCCTTGCATGGGGGTTCCCATAAGAACCACTCAAAATGTGACTCAATTATCATTGAGAAAGTTGTCTACACACACCTCTTCCTCTCTTAGGCCCTTTTCTCTCTGGGAACTGGTCAGCTAGGCAGTTGGGGGATTGAGTGACAAGGGTCATTGAAAGACAACTTAACTTACAGAGCAGTTTGTGGTGGTTTTAATACATGACCCCAAAGTTATATGACACTCTTCCCATAAGAGGTGAGGTCTGCAGCTGCTCCTTATGACTCTGGGCCAGCTTCACACCGTTCTGACCAGTGGGGGACAGCCAGAAGGATGCTTTGTGACTTCCAGAATCATGTCAGAGAAAGACATGTGACTTCCCCCTGGTTCTCTCGGACCCTTGCCCCAGAGAGACCGAGGGCCGTGGAAGCCAAGTACCATGACCTCCATGCTGAAGAGGCCATGTGTGGGCGCCCCATTGGCAGCCTCCACATGGATGGAAAGACAGAAAGGTCCTGGTCAAGCTTTCAGGTGACCACAGCCCCAGCCAATGTCTGACTGCAACCATATGACATAAAGTTACTGCTTGAGCTAAGTTTTGTGGCAGCTGTAACAAGAACACAGCTGAACAGAGCACAGGCAAGTTTGTAAAATCACTTCCTGTCATGGAATTGTGAATGACCCAAAAAGAATTTCATGCCAAAAAAATATTAGGAAATCATGGGGCACCTGGGTGGCTCAGTCGGTTAAGCGTCCAACTCTTGGTTGTGGCTTAGGTCATGATCTCACGGTTTGTGAGTGTGAGCCCTGCATGGGGCACTGTGCTGACAGTGTGGAGCCTGCCTGAGGTTCTCTCTCTCTCCCGCTCCCTCCCCCTCCCCCACTCATGCTGTCTCTGTCTCTCTCAAAATAACTAAATAAACTTAAAAAAATTTTTTTAATATTACAAAATCAATTACCCCAAAATCAAAACTCAATGGCTTAAGAAAATGATAACAATTTTATTACATCTCAGGATTTCATGGGTCAGGAGTGTGAGCAGGGCTCAGCTGGTGATTCTTCTGTTCCATGTGGTTTTGATGGAGGCCAGCCAGTGGTATTCAGGGGGTGGATGGGCAGGTCTATTTGGGAGGAAGTAGTCAGGAAAGTTGGGGTCAGGAAAGGGAGGGGAAGCCACCACCAGGTGCTCTGTGGTCCAGGAGTCTGCTCGGGCTTGGGTGCAGTGCTCTGGCACCTGTGTGCCCGCGCACGCACACACACATATACACCCATGGCAGAATTTGAGGGTCCACAGCTGTATGTGTTTGGGGGAGGAACCCAAGGAGAAGGAGCAGGTGGGAAACTTCTCAATTCTGTGAGGCTGATGACATCGTTTGTTGCTGGTATGTCCCCTCAAGCGCATGTTTAAAGAAGTGTCAGCAGGTCCTCAGCCGTCACACCGCATTGGTTAAAGCTTACGTGTGATGGTATCTGTCCATCTGTCCTAGCACCCCCTGGTACTCGGTATTTGGCCAAGTGTTGGTCAGCTCTCCAAAGCAATGGCTGGTTTGTCTGACCATGGCAGGCGAGGCGGGATGGCATCACGGGCGGAAGCCAAAGCTCGTGAACCTGGCATACCCTGTCCATGAACTGCATGACCTTGGGTGAGTTACTGAACACACCAGAGGCTCAGCCCTTTCGTCTGTAAAATGAAGTTAATCACAGTACCTATCGGGCACAGAGAGAACGAGCAGGGGACAGTGGCTGAAAGGTCCTGGGCTGAGGGGAGACCGTGTCGGTCCTGCACATCAAGACCCTGACCTGCTGTTGGTGCCCAAGATCTCTGACGACTGAATTAGCATCAGACACAGCCTGTGCTCCCAACCTTCTGAGATGTGTTCTATGATGGGTGCTCACCATGCCACGTAGCTCTTGGACACCCATCAGGTCTTACATGGGCTCTCAGAATTGGTAGCCCTCAGTGAAAGATTGTTGTGGGCTGACTCCACTAGACGCAGACACCGAGATGAAGTTCGGGGTGCAAGATGTTTATCAGAGATCAACACCCACAAAGCGAGGTGGGAGGAGGCGGGATTGAGCAGGGGGAGGCTCAACAGTGGTGCGAGCCTGAGGAACCTCGGCCAGCGGGGCAGGGAGCTCTGGGGCAGCCGTGCCTATCAGAGCGCCCGGCAGCCTGACGCCCTCTACGCACCCCCCTCACCCCCCGCCTCTCAGGCACTGGCTGCAGTGACCTTGAGCCACATAGCTCTGGCCAGAGCTGCTCCCTGCAGCACAGGCAGACCCTGGGGGAGCAGCCAGCTGGCGATTATGCGCTGACCTCATCCCCTACAAGCTCTTGAGGGGAAATTCAGTTGATGGGGAATTCAGTTGAAAGAAGTCCATCTAACCACAGGGACTTCTTTCTTCACCCCTGGTACCAAAATTGAGTGTAACAAGTAAGTAGGTTAAGGATGGAAGAGAGTTCAAGAGTCAAATGTTGGAGACACATTTGCATGTCTTTTGTAGGTTTTTAGAATATGAAAGCCAAAGAAGGACATTGAAGGGGACACTAGTGATTGGGGCATCTGTACCAACAAAATAGACATGATTAGAGAAACACTCTGGGTCCCGGGAAGATGTAGGCTCAGACCTCATTCAGCTACAATGGGAGGGGAAGACGGGACGGGGGAGAAAGGGCCGGTATTGCAGGAGCAACCTCTTGGTTGTGATGATAACCACACTCCACAGCCACCGTATTAAGTGATCACGCACAGTAAACAACTTGTGGAATAAAGAGAGAGATTTCTGTTGAGAATCTAAAATGTGTACGGGGTGGCTCAGTCAGCTATTTCAACATAGCTTCTCTGCTACATACAAGACATTATGGGGGGCGGGGGTGGGGGGTGGGGAGGACATCGGGCGCCAGATCAAGAGCACATACGAAGATGCTTGTTGCTCTGTGACAACCCAAAGAAGCCTCCATATGCAACTTGTCTTGGGAACACTCTGTAAACCAGTCTTCAAGCCTTCCAAGGACACCTCATACTTATCAGCCAAGGGACATCACCTGATAGAGCCTTCCACACTATCCTCCATATGGGAGGCCACGTGGCACTTGGCTTTTCCACATTGCTAGAGTGTAAGCATCTTGAGGGAAACCGTATTGTACCCCTGTTCTAGTCTCGGTGAGTAGAGAAGGTCTGGCTCATAGTATATACACAAATGTTTGCTGAATGAATTAACATTCTGCAGGCCTGAAAGACAGCTCAAAAAACCAAATCTCCAGATATCCAAGTCGACTACGTCAAAACAACAACCCCACTTGGATGTACCCCACTTTTTAAAAATGTTGATAAAAAGATGATTTCTCTTTTGGTAACGAGAACATATCACAATTCATTCAGTTTCTTGATTGATCTCATTTATAAGGTTCTAGACAAACGTAATTATATATGATAACCCTATTTTATCTTTATTTCTAAAACTACTCACATCATGTATTTTCTAGAAATGTTGAGTGGCTTCCTCACATTGGCTCTTCCAACGTTTTCATCTTAGGATAAATCTGCTACCAAAACCTAGATTAGTTTGAATGTAAAATGGTCTTATTTATGCATTCATTTAAAACCGAATACAGTTTGCCACAAAACATACTTTCAGTCTTTGCCATACGACTGGTTCAATTGCAACCCGTCTTAAATCCTATGTTGGAGCTTTTAGGCCCGGGATGATGCAATAGTGACAGTCACGTCGTCCTAAAGGAAACCCTTAGAACTAAGCATGACCACTGTGCGTCGGAGTGTGACCCAGGATTTGTCATTCTCATGGTGTCCCACATCCGCCTCCTTAAAAATCAGAGTCCCTGGCACTTTTCTCCAACTCTTGTGCATTGGCTAAATGTACATTATGTCTCAACTCCTGCTAAATCTCCATTACAGTATCTCTTAGGTAATTCTAAGCCAGTGTAGACCCAGCAAGCACATCATCATGGTTCACCCCCTTCTCCCTCCATCTCTCCCCACTTCCTCAGCTCCACCGGGACCCCTATGACACATGGTATCAAAAGCACAGTATCAAAAGGGCACTGAATAGCAAAGCCAAATTAGGTCGTGTCCTTTCCACTTAACGGCGCAATGTTATTTAGGTTTGGCCCACACTTGCTTATTCCCCCGAGTTCCTTCAAAGCCACCTGGGTCTCCTGGAAATGGGAGCTGAGCGACGGCTCTGTCCATACACTGGCCTTGGGGACATCACCCTTCCCTCTACTTCCCTCTACCATAAGTGGTGCTTCTTGCACTGGGACCCGTGTCACTGGGCTGGTCCCAGAACAATGCTTACTTACCTCCGCGCTTATTTACCTCCAGCCTCCTGCACACGGGGTAGGTTAAAAAGGTCTTTGTATCACTGCCCATGTTCTGCTTCCTTTATTTCTCGCGGACACACACTTGAGACGTGGGCAGGGAGGGGGAGGGTAAGGTGACAGAGTCCAGGTCTTGGTGCCACCTTCGGAAGTCATGGTCTTGGGACTGAAACCACGGTAACTCATAGCACACAGAGAAAATCAGATGCTTCCTCTAGAGCAAAGCCAGCGTGGCTCATGCGCTGCTCGAATAGCCATACACAACCACCCCCCCCCCCCCCCCCCCGCCCCAGGAATCCCACCGGCCTAACTGGGACAAGCCTGGGGAACAAGCTTGGCCAGAGGAGAGAGGAAAACCAGGCAGCCAAGATGGCTTTAAGGTATTTTGGAGATTTCTTTCCTTATCCCACCCTTACTGCTCACCCTCTAAGGTGGCTATTGGATCTTTAATTGGCCACATTTAAAATACAGAGACAGTGAAGAAAGTGACAAGTAGTGAGTATTTTTATAATGATCATTAAAAAACACTTTTCCTAATATATAAAATTTTTTTTAATGTTTACTTATTTTTGAGAGAAAGAGCACAAACAGGAGAGGGGCAGAAAGAGACACACACAGAGTCTGAAGCAGGCTCCAGGCTCCAAGCTGTCAGCACAGAGCACGATGTGAGGCTCGAACCCACAAACCATGAGATCATGACCTGAGCCGAAGTCAGACGCTCAACCGACTGAGCTACCCAGGTGCCCCTATAAAATGGTTTCAAATGTGTTAGCCAAACAGTTAAAAAGCACAAAGCAAAAGTGGATTCTATTCCTTTTTTCCAGCCTAATCTCTAAATGGAAAGCTTTTGAACATGCGAGCACTATACGGTCAGAAAAGGAGCAGCGTGAAGGCAGGTACCCTTCCAGCCGCCTGAGAGACAAGAAGGTCTGTAAAACCAACCCATTTTACAGGAAGCGGAAAAGTGGACCATCGCAAAAACTACCAGGCAGACTGAGCCCACAACAGAGCCAGGGCGCTCGGGCGCTCAGAGTCCCTGCACAAGCTGACCGTCCCCTTCACACAAGTGGACACGTGGAGTCCTTGTGAAGTCACAAAATCCCCAGGGGAGTCCCAAAACAGTGGGGCGACATGCCGATATGACTAGTCATCCAGGGGCTCACTGACCAGTCAAGCAGATAGTTTCAAAAGAGGCACAGGGTCCCTCCATGGCCCAGAACAGATCAAGGCAACCAGAGAAGATCTGAGGTTGTTTGAAAAGATTCTAGATCAAGAATCTAGAAGGCTTGGTATGGGCACCAGGCCCCAAAGTCATGGTAGAAACTCCCCCCAAGATGCAAGTTTTGAGGAAAACTTGTGCTTTTGTGGACTACTGGCAACAGTGGCCGGTGCTCCCGTGTCTCCTTGTGGATGGGCTGGCTTCAGTACTGAAGCCACAGCCATCCACAGTGTGCCGGGAAAATCAAACACCTACTCCTGCTGCATTAATGCTCAGGCGAGGGACGAAGCCAGGGTGGTCTGTCTCTTGGTCTTCCTTGAATATTGTACACATTGTAGCCAAGAGCCAATCAACAGTCTCGTGGGATGGCCCGTCCACGTGGAAAACTCTGGCTTGGAAATTCCAACTAAAGTAATTGTCCAAATTCATCTCTTTCTGGGCCTTTTCTTCCCCCCCCCCCACTTCCTTTTTCTTCCTCTTCAATGGTCTCCCTCTGGTCCCATCAGTGGGGAAGCTGTACCCATATTTCTCATTACTTCCGAGAGGGCCATCCACGTCAGAGCCAAGACCCCTCAGTAGGAGAGTGCTCCCGAGGTCGTCTCCAGCAGCATGGACGACAGCTTCACACTTCCCTCTCTCCTTGTGAACGAGACCCACTGCGCCTGGCTGATGCAACCCAAGCTCTTCAGGGTCTTCATAAGATCCCGGCGGAATCTCTCGCCCACAAAAACATAGAGCACGGGGTTCAGGCAACTGTGGAAGAAGGCGATGGTTTGAGTGACCTGGAAGCAGATGTCAATATTGATGGAAATGGCACAGCTGGAAATGAACATGGTGTAGGCATCGATGGTCTGTACCAACAGAATGCAGTTGTAGGGGAACTGAGATAGGAAAAAGACTGTGAGGACGGTGATGGTCACCTTCAGGGCCTTGTGCTTGGATGACTTCTTGGCTTGTAACAGAGTGTGGATGATGATGGTATAGCAGCAAGCCATGACCACGAAAGGAAGGAAGAAGCCCAGGACGACCTTCAGGGTTAAGACCACCGACTTCACTTTGGTGTTCTCATCACTAGGGTAGACCATGGTGCAGATGGTAAAGTCGGATTCCTTCTTGAGTTGACTGTACAGGATTTCGGGGATGCAGAGTGTGGCTGCCAGCACCCAGACAGCCAAGCAGACCATTTTGCTGTACACGAGCCTTTTCTGCCTCCAGGTCTGTGCTTTCGTGGCCTGAGCGATGGCGATGTACCTGTCCACACTGATGCACGTGATCAGCAGCACGCAGCTGTAGAAGTTCATCTTGTACATGCTGTTGACCACCTTGCACAGGAAGGTGTGGAACCTCCACTGGTCCGCGGCGGCGATGGCCCAGAAAGGAAGCGTGACAAGAAAGAGGAGGTCAGCGATCGCCAAATTCAGAAGGAATGTGTCAGTCATGGTCTTCACTCTCGTGCAGTACCAGTAGACAAGGATGACCAGACTGTTGCCCAGGGTGCCCACAAAGAACACGAGCCAGTACAAAGGCAGGAGGAAGTAACTCGCAAACTGCCGGACGTTGTTTTTCTCACAGAAAAGTTCAAGGAGGGTTGGGTAGTCATCCAGAGGAGATGTGGGGTGGTAGCTGTAATCGTCAGATATGTTAGAGACGAGACCCTGCAAGGAGACACCAGACACCATTAGGTCACGGACAATCCTTCAGAGGATCTCAGAATGGCAGAGGCATGGAGTGTGTGACCCTCCTAGCCCCCAAAATCTATGACAAGACGGAGAAATGTGTGCAGGGAAAGCAGGAATTTCTGAGGGCATCTGCCTGCATCACGACAGATTTACACAGTCCATGCATATCTGTCACACGCCTACACCGTGTCCGGTACCGCGTACATGCCACAAATGCAGTAGCAGGTAAGCCAGACGTGGTTTCAGCTCTCCTGGAACACAGCTGCTAGCGGAGGGCACACACAAGCAAATGAACAGTTAAAGGACACACGACAAGTGATCAGATGTAGTAGGGCCCCCTTGGGACCAATGATGGGCACAAACTCATATCGAACTCTGAATGATTCTGTTTTCTCCTCTCTATTCCATTCTTCCAGAAAGGTCTTCAGAGGCTCCTAAACTTTTCTGGGTCCAGATTCCTCTGAGTATTCTGCAAGCCATGTATCCTCTGCTCCTGAAACACCAACAGACATACACACACACACTCACATGCACACACACATGTGCACACACAGTCATACCCTCTCACATATGTGCACAAGCACTGGGCCAGGCTACATAGCTTTCAGGGTCCCTTGTTCAAACTTTGTTAAGAATTTTAAGGGGTACCCGGGTGGCTCAGTCAGTTAAGCATCCGACTTTGGCTCAGGTCATGATCTCTTGGTTTGTGGGTTCAAGCCCTGCGTCAAGGTCTGTGCTGACAGCTCGAGCCTGGAGCCTGCTTCCGATTCTGTGTCTCCCTCTCTCTCTGCCCCTCCCCCTCTCACATTCTGTCTCTCTCCCTCTCAAAAATAAACAAACATTTAAAAAATTTTTTTAAATAAAGCTTTCCCTTCCAGCTTCAGCCATTACCCAGAAGCCCAGTGACCTGGGAGGACAGACCCCTGGTGACACACATTCTGGTGAGGCTGCTGGGAGATTCTCCCAAAGCCAGAGCTGGCAGCCCGGCATCGTCGTGGCCCCACAGGGAGGTTGTTCCCTGAGAGGTGGGGCTTGAGTGGACTTGGAGCAAAAAGAACTTTTCGGGCAGGCAGGAAGAATATGAAGAGTAAGGAGACCCCAGGATGGGGATCAGTGTAGCTTTAACGGGTCTGCACAATGACATTTTGGGGAAAAGTCATCGGCTCATGCAGATGAGCAGGTGTGAACTGTGAATCCACACAATGAGTAAGCATGAAACTGCTTTTGTAAGGATTCTGTTCTGTTCTCTTCTCTTCTCTTCTCTTCCCTAGTCTTCCCTTCCCTTCCCTTTCCTCTTCTTCCTTCCTTCCTTCCTTCCTACCTACTTTTCCTTCTTTTATTTCTTTCTTACATTTTTTGGGGGGTCAAATACCTTTAATAGACTTCCACATGAGCCTGAGCCCCAAGCTATATACAGCACCTCATTCACAGATACAGCCCCAGGGTGCGGCAGGGCTGGGGTGGGGGGGGGAGGGGGGCTCAGCATTTCCCCCAGGAGACCCAGCCTTCCCCACTGCCCGGTGAGCAGGCACAAGACCCCCACTCTCCGGCATTGACCCCAGGATGTGTCCCACTCGAAGCCCAAGGCGTGTGTTTTCCTGTTGGCTGAGGGTGGAGGACCTGGCGCAGAGAACTATATTTAATTAGGGAACCCCCACCTGCCAGCAGGCATATTTTAAAAGCGGTTTGACTCACACACTCACATACAAACCTGGATTTGTATGCATTTGTCAAGGCCACATTTGTTGTGAAGACCGAGGGAAGCCTACATCATGCTTACGAGATAAAAGATTTGGCCACCTTTATGAGGCTAACAGCGCAAGAGCTCACCTCCCAGGCTAGGGGAGCGCTGGGCAAACGTGTCCCCCAACGATGCCGGGACTCCCGCTCCTAGCTCTGCACACGCTCCATGGGTACCTAGCCTTTGGATGTGAGACACAGCATCCTTTGAAAACTTCCCAGCAAATGTAAACGGCACTATTTACCAACATGTTTTATGCACTATAGTTGGGGTACCCAGTGCGTGTACGGTGTAATCGTCACATTGCCAGGTGGGGGCAGGAAGACCTGTCTCAGATAAGGGGCGCCAGGCTGCAAGAGGACTCCGAGTAATGACGCCATTCCTCCCAGCTTGCGTGCTCTCCGAGCTGTCCTAGACACACCGTTCTCGCTGGAGAAGCTACCGGGGCTGGCTGCTCTCAGAGCCTTGGACAGCAGGGGAGGGTCCCGTGCTCCCAATCTATTTCCCATCCAAGAGCCCATGCCAGAGCCTTCTAGTCTGGGCAATGCCTAGAACAATGTCCCACAGTCTCCCGGGCACCATTCCTAAAGTCTACATCAGGGTGGTGCCTGTGTCCACAGGGCTCCATACAGTACATTTCCACAAAAAAAAAAAAAAAAAAAAAAAAAATGGGGCGCCCGGGTGGCTTAGTCGGTTAAGCGTCCGACTTTCGCTTAGGTCATGATCTCGCGGTTCGTGGGTTCGAGCCCCGCGTCGGGCTCTGTGCTGACTGCCAGCTCAGAGCCTGGAGCCTGTTTCAGAGTCTGTGACTCCCTCTCTCTCTGACCCTCCCCTGCTCACGCTGTCTCTCTCTCTCTCTCCTAGAAATAAATAAAAGCATTAAAAAAAATTAAAAGAAAAAACAAAACAAAAAAAACACATTCCATGCTCATGGATTAGAAGAACGAATATTGTTTAAAATGTCAATACTACCCAAAGCAATCTACACATTCAATTCAATCCCTATCAAAATAACACCAGCATTCTTCACAGAGCTAGAACAAACAACCTAAAATGTGTGTGGAACCAGAAAAGACCCCGAAGAGCCAAAGCAATCTTGAAAAAGGAAACCAAAGCTGGAGGCATCACTTGAAGCTGAATTACAAAGCTGTCATCATCAAGACGGTATGGCACTGGCACAAACACAGACACCGAGGTCAACGGAACAGAATAGAGAACCCAGAAATGGCTCCACAAACGGATGGCCAACTCCTCTTGGACAAAGCAGGAAAGAGTATCCAATGGAGCAGATAGTCTCTTCAGCAAGTGGTGCTGGGAGACCTGGACAGCGACGTGCAGAACGATGAGCCTGGGCCACTTTCTGACAGTGCGTTTCGAGGAGCCTGAGGAACACGATGATACTCACTGTGACGTCTGTGGGCACCATGATGGGTCAGACGCAAGCTCGCTCCTAGAAAGAGAAGGCCAAAATCAAAAAGAGGTCCGTCTTATAAATGAACAATAATAAACGCCTAAAGATGGAGACCGGACGTTAAATCTGTTTGTTCTTGGGCAAAAACATAAAAACCCCAGGCGAGAATTAGAATCCACGACACATGGACGTCGAGCCAAACTTTTGAGATTCCAAAATGACCTCGGTTGCTAATGTAGAATCGAGGGAGACCTCTCCCCTGAGAGCCCTTTTGGGACTTAATGTTTTCCCAGCACATCCTTTTCACACGAGCTTGTTTTCTCTTGACTCAACTTCTCGATCAGGGTCTGTCTTGCTAAATGCCCCCATCCGTATTCTACCAACCAGGGGACTCCTGAAGATCACAGGACTTGAACACCCTGTGGGCCCAGAATCTGCAGGAGGAAGGGCCTCCGGGTAACAGCGTGGCAAGTTTCCGGGGCCCAAGGGGGTGGCATCTGCCAGCATCGGGGTCCTCTCATGTGGGGGGCCCAGAGCCCCAGCCCCTACCTACATGCTTCGTTTACAAGCCCAGGATAGGAAAACGGGCCCTATTTCCTCTGTCCCCTGACTCCAGCAGGAGAAGGAGGAACTCTCAGGATTGGTTTAGCAAAGAGAAGATAGTTCCCTAATGTGAAGGGCTTTCAATAAATCAGCGGATTTCAATAAATCTCAGCTGTTGTGTGTCTGTGTTTTGAATCTCTGTAAACCCACCCCCTATGACTAAGGGAACAACAGATTGCTTCTCTTCACGGATGTGTCTCTGCCCGAGCTTTCTTTTTATACTTTTAGCAAAGAAACATTCCCAAGAAAGACGTCCAGCACCACACCCCAAATATCTAGAAGAAAATAATTCTCCTTCATAGATCTGCCCGTCATCTGTTGGTTTCCCTTCCATAACACAGCCCAGTGACTCATCTTTTTCTGAGAGTACGGTGGTTTTCAGCACCTAACGGTGGTACCACCATTTCGGAAAACCGTTTGTCAGTTTCTTAAAAAGTGAAACACAAGGGCGCCTGGGTGGCTCCGTCGGTTAAGCATCCGACTTCAGCTCAGGTCATGATGTCAGAGTTCCTGAGTTCGAGCCCTGTCGGGCTGTGTGCTGACAGCTCAGAGCCTGGAGCCTGCTTCCGATTCTGTGTCTCCCTCTTTTTCTCTCTCTCTGCCCCTCCCCGACTTGTGCTCTTGCTCTCTCTCAAAAATAAATAAATAACATTTTTTAAAAAGTTATACACACGCCCACCACGTGATCTAACCATCCCCCTGCGATGTCCTTCGCTAAGAAAAACGCAAGGATGTATCCGCACTAAAAGTGATACTGGAATGTTCATAGCAGCTCGATTTGCAATAGCAATTACTGCAAAGGACCCAAATCCTGGATACCCCGCCCAGTATTGGGAAGGGATATGTGAACTGTAGGCACAGCCATGCAATGGAATCAAAATGAACAACTGATACTCACAGTCATACGGGCAAATCTCAAAATAATTACTCTGTGTAAGACGCCAAGCCAAAGCACGCATACGGTGTGATTCCACTTACATAAAATTCCAGAAAATGCAAACTAATCTAGCGTGAGAGACCGGTGATTTCCTGGTGAGAGAGAGAGAAGAGGCCACGGAGGGTGTGAGGGGGAAGAGGGTGCAAGGCTTCCAAGAAAGCCTTGTCTCCTTTGGGGGTGACACATACACTCATGACACTCATTGTGTGAAAGTTTCACGGGTACACGTATGTCGGAGCTGGTATTCTGCACTGTAAATAGTTGCAGTCTTTTGCAGTCGGACCTCAGTAAAATGGTTCAACGAAAGAAAAGAAAATGAGTGAGATCTAATGAAACCTTCTGGCTTACTTCTCTCCTCAGAGTCCTACGTGGCCTTTAGCAGGTGAGGGGGAAGGCGGCCAGAACTTCTTCCTTGAAACCCTCTTGCCAGCTGCTTTCTCACAAATGCCATGGAGTGTCTTATGCCACTCTCTACGCATCTCGGCTCAAGATGGACTCGGGTTTTTAAGCTTAGATTAGAGAGATAGACAGATAGATGGATAGATAGAAGATAGATGATAGATGGATAGATATAGACAGATTATAGATACATAGATGAGATAGATGATAGATTATAGAAAAATAGATGAGATAGATAATAGATATATTATAGACAAATAGATGAGATAGATGACAGATAGATAGATAAAAGGCAGATGATAGATAAGAGACAGATAATTCATGTGTATATGTACATGTATTTATGTTTCACACACGTTTCCTGACACTGTCTTCTGAGAGGGCCCGAAAGCAATGACAGAACAGATAAGCACCTAGCGCCCTGATCTTAGTCTTTAAATACTTTCTTCTACTGAAAGGAAGCAGGACTCTGGAAAAATGTCTGATTCCACAGCTAGGGCAGGGAAATTGCAAGATGCACCCGGAACTGATTTCCTGCATCAGGAAGCAAGCAGGTGTTCAAAGGACCAGGAGGACCCATCAGAAGGACATAGGTGTCAACCCGATGGGGCTCCCAGTAGCCAAACCAGAGGCAATTTGGGCACCAAATTAAATACCGATGGCCATCGTTGTAGCACCCCCACTACGTGAGGATCCAGGAGTCTGTACTGATGAAATAAATGAAAACATGAACGAGGTGGTGAGAAACTCCTTACAGTGCCAGCTGACACACATATAACAGAATCCTGGGATTAGAAACTCACCAATGGATGCTGAAATTAGCGGGTGGATGTTTGATGAGGAAGAGGGTGTTTACCTCCTCTCAGAGGGTCACCGCCCCCCAAATTGCATACCATCCCATTGCTTTCCCACCCTCTATTTGTTTTTTCTGAATCATGCTCTAAAATAAAATCTTTTTTTTTTTTAATGCCCAGTTAAACTTGGAACTTCCCAACTCAGCTTGTTTAATGTTATTACAATTCGGGGAATAGGGAGATTGGTTTTCGAGACATTAGCCAGAAAATATCACCTGTATTTCTAGTATTTGCAGCTTAATCGCTTCCTTTCTACTTGCATAGAAAGACTTGACTATTCAGGGTGACCGGGTGGCTCAGTGGGTTGAGTGTCCAACTTCGGTTCAGGTCATGATCTCACTGTTTGTGGGCTCGAGCTCCGTGTCAGGCTCTGTGCTGACAAGTGGGAACCTGGAGCCTGCTTCTGATTCTGTGTCTCCCTCTCTCTCTGCCCCTCTGTTGCTCACACTCTGTCTCTCTGTCTCTCAAAAATGAATAAATGTTAAAAAAAAATTAAAACAAAAAAAGACTTGAATATTCATCAGATAATATTGGCGAAAACAAGCTCCCAAGGAAAGAAGCCACATAAAGAAGAAAGAGTAGCTTTGGTTATGGTTCGTTATAGCTAGTTAGTTTTAGGTTGAAAGTAGAAACTGATGATAATGATATAGGCAGGGTTTGGGGAAGAGGCCTCCACATCACTGTGGGGCATGTAAATTGCATGTCTCCAGGCTCCCCAGCCTTCAAGGGCCAGCAAAAAAAAAAAAAAAAAAAAAAAAATCACCTCCTTAATGAAGCCCTCCAGGGTTTCCCCAAAGCTGGAGACAAGATGGTTGATATTTGCACCTCTCCTGCCCTCTTGCCCTTGCGTTGTGCAATCTTTTTGGACGATTAAGCTCTATCTGTCAAATTTACAAAGCACAGCAACCCTGACTCAGCATTTCATCTGCTGGGAATATGTTCTATTGCTATCTTCACACAAAACAAACAAACAAAAAAACAAGAACAAAACAAAACAACTAGAAACAACCTAAATACCCAGCAATTGGCAATATTCTGATACAGCTTTCAATAAAACACAACTAGCCCAGGGGTGTCTGGGGGCCTCCGTCAGTTAAACACCAGAATCTTGATCTCGGCTCAGGTCGTGGTCTCACACCATCGCATCGAGCTCTGTGCTGACAGTGCAGAGCCTGCTTGGGATGTGCTCTCTCTCCTTCTCTCTCTGCTCCTCCCCCACTCCCTCCCTCTCTCTCTCTCTCAAAATAAATAAATAAACATTAAAAAAAAAAAAAACCTGCACAAGTTGCCCATAAATGGTATAAAATAGACCTCACAACAGACCTTCTATCAAAGAGCTCACCAAGAGTATTAGGTAGAAAGGCAAGGTAGAAGACTATATTGTATGGTCTTTTTAAAAAAAAATGTAAAGCTTACACACTTCACTGCTCATCAGTACTGAAACATTTTCTGGAACGAGCTTGAACAATTATGACCAGCAGAAAGTGAGACTTTCATTTTTTTTTTCCTTTAGGTTATGTAAACTATTTAAATATGTTATTTTGTGCATGAAGTTTTATTTTAAGAACTGTCATAAAAATACCTTGTCAACTTTTTTTTTTTTTAAGAAGCCCCAGTGCTCTTCCCTTCCATACACCTGCTTGCAAACTCCCCCCCAGGAGACACAGCTGCTCCAGCGAGGGGACTGGAAGGCAGGCAGGGTGCGGCCCCGGTTTGCAACTTTGAGATCCTACCTTAGCCTTCCGTGAAGGGTTATTTTTCTGCTATGATACATGTGCTTCAGGCTCATGGAGAGCCAAAGAGTAAAATCAGAACACATTCCTCCCTAGGTCCGTCACTGAAAGACTGCCGATCAGGGGCACATGGGTGGCTCTGTCAGTTAAGTGTCCGATTTCGGCTCAGGTCATGATCTTTCAGTTCATGGGTTCGAGCCCCGCATTGGGCTCTATGCTGACAGCCAGCTCCGAGCCTGGAGCCTGTTTTGGATTCTGTGTCTCCCTCTCTCTCTGACACTCCCCTGCTCATGCTATCTCTCTCTCAGAAATAAATCAAATGTTAAAAAAATTTTTTTTAATTATTTTAAAAAGAAAGAAAGACCCTGCTGACGGCTCTCCGTCTATCCCCTTCTCCTGCAGCAGAACACTTTCCAGAGATTTCATCGCACCAGTTGCGAAGCCTCCAAGCTTGCTTTCATTTTCTTCTCACCCCCGAGAGGGAGGCAAACACCCACACACAACAAAACGTACTGAAAGCAGCCCCCCCCCCCCCCGGTCTGCTGGGAGCGCTCTGGGGGCTGGCTCAGTGCTGCCCCAATCTCCCCGCGGTGGGGCTCCGGGTGGGCCCATTACAGTTCTGCAGCCAATCGGATCTGAAAAGCCTGCCCACGTGCCATAGCATAATGAGATGGGGGGGGAGCACAAAGGACCCCCATTTGAAAGCCCCTCTCTGTCCCTTGGTCCTTCCCTTTCTGCCTGGGAGACCTTGGCAAGAAGCCACATGCCCTGACTGCACCCGGTTTCCTCAGCTGTGAAATGGCGGTGAGAGCCCAGTCTCCTGCAGGGCCTTGTGGCAAAGGTCAAGTGCAATGCTCTTTGTGGAATGCACAGAGCTATGTGAGAAGGAGGGAACATTCTTCATCCCCCAGCTCGCCCATTCACTGTCTTGACACCGACAGACCTGCTTGGCGTGGACACTGTAAGGAGACATGGTCCGTGTCCTCTAGGAGCTCACATTCAAGTATAATGAGCAAATAACCAGCGATGCTAAATGCTGCGAATCACTTTGGGAATTAGGAGGAGGAAGTCATGGCTCCAGTGCTGGGGGAAACCCAGGAGGGCTTCACTGAGGAGGTGATATTTTTCCTGGCCCCCCCCCTTGAAGGCTGGAGAGCATGGAGACATGCAATGAGGGGAGAGAATATAGCTCAACGACAGGGAAACATATCAACCGAGGCCTAAACGCCAGAAAACAGGAAGCGTGTACAAGAACCTTGGAAGAGAGAGCTGTTAATTCATTAAAAAAAAAAAAAAAAAGTAGCTTTGAGAAAAGTCAGGCTGGCATCCATTACCACCCAACCATTATTTTTTTGTTCCCTGCCGTCCTTAAGTAATCAACATGAAAATCATCACGGAGGGACGCCTGGGGGGCTCAGTCGGTTGAGCTACCGACTCCGGCTCAGGCGTGATCTCACAGTTCGCGAGTTTGAGCCCCGCATCGGGCTCACTGCTGTCAGCCTATCAGCGCAGAGCCCGCTTTGGATTCTCTTTCTCTCTCTCTCTCTCTCTCTCTCTCTCTCTGCCCCTCCCCTGCTCGCTCTCTCAATAAATAAATAAATAAGCAGATAATAAATAAATAAAACAAAGTCATCATGCAGCGGCTGCGGCTGCAGCATCTTCTTATCCCTGCTGCCTGTAGCCAGTGACTTGGATACAGATACTGGCGTGAGTCAGGAATTCAGACATCACTTCCACTTGCGTCTGACTTGCTGCACTGAGATTGAATCACCTCTTGCATTTGTTGGTAGCTCTGCATGTTGGGTCTCTGTAGACCCAGCATGAAAGCAGGGTCTCTGAGCCGTCTATCAGGCTGGCTGCCGGCCAAGCCCGGGTCGGCCGCCCACCCTCTGCCCCGTGGTAGACGTGGCACTGAGCAGCCTGTGAGTGGGGAGTCCTTGAACTTGGTGGGGCGGGGGTGGGGAGGCGGTGTGGAAGCCTTCGGAGCAGATAGACAGATATGGAGAAGAGAGGCGTTGAGCTCCAGGGGCTGAAAAAGCAGCTCAACTTGGGTCTATTCAGCAGGGTGAGGAGGAGACGGGCTCTGGGTCCAGGGGTGCGGGGGCGCTGGTGGCTGCCCCACATTTCCAGCTCCGGATTCCTCCATAGCGTGCCTGCCCAGCAGCTACGGGGCCACAGCTCACGGAGAGCTGGAGAGGGTGGGGGCGTTTGAAAGGACAGAGCTGTAGTCACGGATGAGTCACTGAAAATAAAGTAGCTTCGCTTTTTTTCTGATTATAAAGAAGATTTTGCCCATTTCATAATGTACCAAAGAAAAACAACAACAACAAAACCCAAAGCAAATACATATGGTAAAGAAAATAAACACGGTTCAGACGCCTCCTTCTTGGGTTAGCCACCATTCACTTTATGCTTTTCTCTGCGATGTCACCTCACACACACACATACTCAGTAGAAAGGTCTTCGGCCCACACAAACCATTGTCTATCCTGCGTTCTCGTGAACCCTCTCTCTGGCCCACGTTTCACGCCAGTTACCGTGGCTGTCATCAGACTGGATGGCTGTGGGCTCTTCTGCTGTCTGGCAATGCCACAGGTCACTCAGCCAGTCCCCTCAAGAAGTGGAGTTTGCTTATTTCCGATTTTTCACTGCTACGGAGAAGGCTGCCCCAAACATCCTTTCCATGAGGCAGCCTCTCCATCCCAAGGACCTCCTTTCCCAGTCCTGACCCCCTTCTTGTCACCTGTCCCCAGCACCTGCTTCTTCCTCCTGTAAGTTACAAATCACAGAACTGACTGCCTTGAACCTTGACTTCACATGTGTGGGTGGGAGGGAGACTTCTTACTCATCCCTGGAAACCCGAGCAGGCCACTGCCTGATTCACCTTTGCCTTCCTGGAAGCTTCTAGCAAAGTGCCCGGGGCTCATGACCACTGAGCAAATGAGTGAAAGCCTGGGTTTTAGAAGCCATCGAGGAAGCACAAGTGGGAAGGCACAGGAGACGCCGCGAAGGCTGATACTCACGGTGGAGGACAGTGGGGGGTGCTCCGGGAGAAGGTGGGCCCCCCGCTCCGTCCGGGGGAAGGGCTGGGCTGCTCTCTGCTTGGGATCAGGGGCAAGGCTTCTACGAGTGTGGTGCAGGCAATATCAGTAAAAACACTATAAAGGAAGTCAGGCCACCCCTACCTGTGTTGTCACTGGTGGGGTGGCCCAGGAGGGTGGGGAGCGGGGAGTCACCAGATGCAGTTCCAGCAATTGCCAGAATTGATGATCTGCAACCAGATGTGAAAGAAAACAAGAAGTGCTGGGCTAAGGGAAACCATCTTCTCTGCAGATGCACGTACAGACCAACTGTCTGCTTTAAGGTCTTTTCCTAGACAGCACAGCCACGCCAGGGAAAAGGGGGAAGGAGGGGCTGTCAACAAAGCCCCTTAGAAAAGCCAGCCTTGCCAGGCTGCAGAAGTGAGTGTGTAAGGTTTTCTTGGGTGGCGTGGCCTGGGCAGGCCTGTGCGGGACCATCGCCCTCAGCTCTGTCCATCACCACGTAACCCCTTTCTAGCCGTGACAAATGGACCTGAGCCCGTAGAGCTGGGCCACCCGATACAGTAGCTACTGGACACTTGTGCCTTTTTCAGTTCAAACGAATTAAAATGAAACTAGTTCCTCAGTCACACCAACCACATTACAAGGGCTAGAGAGCCATATGTAGCTAGCGGCTTCCATAGCAGACAGCACCAGTGTCCAAAACTCCTAAGGAATGCTGGCACTCCTTTAGAAAGTTCCACACCTCGGAACCCAGGAAATGCTGGAGGGTCACAAACACCTTAAACCTGCGGTCAGATACAGTAAGATTTTATTTTCACGTAACCACCGTACGTCAGATACATGGACACTGAGAACATGTTTCATCTGATTAAGGATGGGTGTTTAGATGACAACCTTTTAAAAGCCGAAGCATACACAGGGGACGCCTGGGTGGCTCAGTGGGTTAAGGGTCGGACTTGGGCTCATGTCATGATCTCACTGCTCGTGGGTTTGAGCCCCGCTTCAGGGTCTGTCCTGACAGCTCAGAGCCTGGAGCCTGTTTTGGATTCTGTTTCCCTCTCCCTCTGTCCCTCCCCCGCTGGTGCTCTGTCTCTCTCTCTCAAAAATAAAATAAAAACATTAAAAAAAATTTGTTAAATTCCTAAGCATACACCAAGTTATATTCTTAGCAAAGTCCACAGGTGACGTTTTCCAGCCCACAGCTACGGTAGGACCCTCAGTCACAACACGATTGCTGCCCCGCCTGGGCCCCACGGTCAGGAGCTGTGCCTGGCAGTTGAAGGGCGTTTAGGGGATAATCGTGGGCTAGAAGTCGCAGCCCATAACTTCTACTGTCTGTAACAGAGAAAAGACCCCCGTCCGCTCCTTGTTGTGATTTCAACACAGACCTCTCTTTCCTCTTTGTTCCGGAGTAAAATCACAAGTGGAGACCGATTTCCTCTTTTCAGTACTTTTATCGTCCTGCGGACCCGCCAGTGCTCTCTGGCAGAGCAGGTCCCCTGGGACCCGTGGCCCATCAATCACCATCCATTCAGACAGAATAAAGTGACGCATTCGATGCATTTGGATTGGTTATCTCAATGGGAAAGGCCAACGAACAGCACAGCCGAAAGTTACAGACCGTGAGCAGTAAGAACGAAAGCAATGGCTGATTCAGCAACCTTGAGGGAGCCATGAGTTCCCTGCTCTTGGCCCACATTCGTTGAACATCGTGTCTAAAACGGTACACTAGCCAAGGGCTCTGGTCCTCTCGCTTCTAGATTGGCAATTACTGACAGAAAAGGAAGGGACAGTAGAGAGGACCAAATGCTCCCTGAGCTGATGTTTGGCTGTCTTTGGGCAGAGGGACAGGGCGCTTGCTCGTCCCCAGGGCTGGATCGGCACCTGGGGAGGGGGGGGGTCCCAGGAGGCCGAGACCCTGCTACAGGTGCCAGAGCCCCCAGGCGAGGAAGACGCTGTGTTTCCCCCTCTCCTGACTCAAGCTGTTTCTTCACCAGGTAAGGGCGTCCCAGGTAAACACTGCCGGCCACCAGAGAGATGGCTGGGGTGAGGCTGGCGAGCGGAAGGGAAGTCGGGGAGGGGGTTCAGGGAAGAAGAGAGGGCTAAGCATGCTGTCATGGGGAGAGGTGCTCCGCCGCGTGAACCCCCACAGTCCAGGTGAGGTAGGGATACTCGGGCGGCCCCAGGGTATGGCAGAGGGGAGGCTCAAGGCTGGGCGGGCAGGAAGGCCTGAAGAAGTAGAAGAGAGAACCGATTTCTCAAAGGAGCCAAGACCAACGTGATTCTTTTTGGCGCCATCCGGTTTAGGCGTGTTCCTTGCAGGGAGCACCCCTGACTTCTGTCCCCTCGCCCCGTTTCACCGTGTGCAGGTAGAATTAGGAGCTGGATGCTTCTGAGGTTGCCGACTCCCTTTTACTAAGGACATTTCTCTCTTTGTCCGTGAGGACGGGGACCATGGCGTCTTGGCCGTGGTGCATCTAGGAGCTTACTAATCATCTTTTGACTACATTAATGAGAAAGACAAACCTCACAGAAGTGCTGGGTGTAGAATAGTGGCATCCGGTAATCGGGCTTTTCCACGATGGTGGAAACATTCTGGATCTGCACCGCTCAAGGGGCAGCCACCAGCCACAGGTGGCTGGTGCAGGTCTAAAGGGCAGTTAGCGTGCCTGACTCACTGAGACACTGATGTATTATATTGCACCATATTTATTTTATTGCAATGGGTTTCAATTTGAATTTAAATAACTGCATAGGGCCACCACAGAGTGACCAGGACAGTACAGGTCGAGGCTGCAGCTGGTACCCGTACCTGAGAATGGCTCAGTCTGATATAAGCCGGGGACAGGCGGTGCAGGGAAGACGGCTCTCCTCTCCTAGAGAGCAGAGGGGCATGAAGGGGAGTCCCTTCTGCCCCAGCAGACTTAAATCCAGCACAGGCTTTCACTCCTTTGGTTTTGCAGGATACCCGTAGATTCTTTTAATTGCTTGTATTTGGAGAGAGAGAGAGAAAGAGATGGAGGGAGAGGGAGGGAGGGGATGGGGGAAGGCATGGGGTCCACACCACATGGCAGCAGAAGGAATGAGAGGGATGGAGAGACGTGTGACCCACCCAAGCTGGCGAACGATGGGATGTTGCAGGAGCGGGGGAGCGAGATCATGGGGAGGCTCTGAAAACACGTGGGTGCCTTCGATGGAGAGGGCCCACGAGCGGAAATGTTGGTTTTAGCAGACAGCGATGCCCATGGCATTGGATGTAAAATGGCAGAGGTGCTAAAGCGAAGGTATCTGGAGCTCAGGGCACATCAAGAGTTCCCTGTGTGGCCTCCAAGCTCTTAGGGAACACAAGCTATTTATCAGAGAATTAAATGTCATCCACGCCTCCTGAGATGCGGTGCCCGTAGCATTTGAATCGTGAGACCAGTTGCAGAATTTGTGGTGTGATTGGCCTCATCTATTAATGATCTCAGAGGCAGGGATGGAGTGGTAAACAAGACAGACGGTTCTAAATAAAATGATGGGGAACTGAAGCAGAGAGAGAGATGATGGAGGGGCCGAGAGAGATCCCTTTGCGTGGGGTGGTTAGGAAGGGCTCACTAAGGAGGTGACATTTAAGACCCGGATCCCAGGACGTTCCCATGAAGGTGAAGGTTGGGTTGGCCGTTCCCAGCAGCAGGAACAGGCGGCGGGAAGAGGCTGCCTCATCCGAGGGGGAGACAGCCAACTTGCCAGGGGACAGGAAGGTGCGAGGGGCAGCCAGGGAAACAGGAAGGGCCGATCTCGTGGGGACTTGAGGCCATAGTTTTGATCTGATGCCAGGTGGGCTGGAAAGTCCCCGAAGGGGTTCATGCAGGCAACAACACGACCCAAGTTCCACTTCTAACAGATCACAGGCTGCTGTGTGGGGAACCTCAGGAGAAACGGCAAGCGCAGGTTTCTGTGCGGGCTGTCGGCTGAGCCCCCACCGGCCGAGGCGTCACAGCTTCCCCTTAGCTGGGCCACTGCAGGAGCCAGAGCCCCCACCCCTGCCCCCACTGTCCCTCCAGCGACTTCCGCCTCCGGGAGGGAGGGGGGGGCCGAGCTAGGCAGTAAATGATGACAACTTAAACAGCCAGATGTGCTGACAGGCGCTTTTTTTTTTTTTTAATAAAAAGACTGTTTTTTACAGCACTTTTAGGTTCACAGCAAAATCGAACAGAAGGTACAGAGAGTCTCCACATATCCCCTGTTGACACAGAGGAACCATGTCCCCCACTATCAATATCCTGCCCCAGAGGGGTGCATCTGCTACAATCAATGAACCCACACGGACATATCATGATCATCTAAGTCCATAGTTAACTTTAGGATCTCCTGGTGCTGTACACGATGTGGGCTTGGATAAATATACACTGTGATGATGTGTAAGCGCCTTTAGAGTATCGTACGGAATAGTCTCGCTGCCCTAAGCACCCTCCATGCTCCCCCTAATCATCCCTCCCTCCCCCATGAGCCCTGGCAAACACGAATCCTTTCGTGGTCTCCCTAATGTGCCTTTTCCACAATGTCATACAGGTGGAACCCTCCCTTGAGTCGCCCTTTCGGATCGGCTTCTTTCACCAAGTAAAATATATGTAAGTTCCCCACCCGCCTTTTCATGCATTCTTGGTTCCTTTTATTTCAGCCCTGAAACAATATTCCACCATCTGGATGGACCACCCCTCACTGATCCATTCACCTATGCTAAAGGCCATCGTGGTTGGGGCAATTACAAGCAAAGCTGTCGTAAGCATCCGCGGACGGGTTTTGGGTGGACGTAAGTCTTCAGCTCCTTTGAGTAAATACCAAGGTGCTCGATGGCTAGATTGGATGGTAAGCACATGTTTGGCTTTTTAAGAAACTGCCAGGGGCACCTGTGTGGCTCAATCGGTTAAGCGTCTGACTTCGGCTCAGGTCATGATCTCACAGTTTGTGGGTTCGAGCCCCGCGTCGGGCTCTGTACTGACAGCTCAGAGCCTGGAGACTGTTTCAGATTCTGTGTCTCACTCTCTCTCTGACCCTGCCCTGCTCACACTGTCTCTCTCTCTCTCAGAAATAAATAAAATAAAATAAAATAAATAAAATAAAAAGAAACCGCCAAACTGTCTTCCAACACGGTTGTAAACATCTTGCATTCCCGCCAGCCATGAGTAAGCATTCCGGTCGCCCACATGCTCACAGGCATTCGGTGTCGTCCATGTTCCAGACTCGGGCCATTGTAACAGGCGTGTGGTAACACCTCATCACGTTCATTTACATTTCCCTGACGGCTCATGAGTATTCGCTATGTCTGTCCCTTCTCTGGTGAGATATTCATAAACGCGTGTGGCCCATTTTTAAATCAGGTTGTGTGCTTTCCTGTTGGTGAGCTTGGAGAGTTCTTTGTATAATTTTGACCACTGGCCTTTACGAGATGTGTCTTTTGCAAATATTTTCTCCCGGTCTGTGGCTTAGTTTCTTTCTCTTGACATAGTCTCTTGCAGAGCAGACATTTTTTTCATTTTCATGGAGTCCAGCTGCTCAGTGATCTCTCTCACGGGCTGTGTCTTTGGCATCATGACTAAAATGTCATGGCCACGCCCAAGGTCACCTGGGCTTACTCTTGTGTTTTCTTCTAGAAATTCAATAGTTTTACGTGTTATATTTAGATCTGTGAAACATTTTGAGTGAATTTTTGTAAAAGGGGTAAGGTCTGCGTGTGGATTCATTTTTTTCCCTTTTTTGCAAGGGGATATCCAGTGCTTCCAATGTTGTTTGCTCGGAAATGTGTCTCTGCTCTGTTGTATCTCTTTTGTCAAAGATCAGTTGACTGTATTTACAGGGGTTTATCACCAGACTCTCTATTCTGTTCTATTGATCTATTCATCATTTCTTCCCACCAATACCACATTATCTGGATTACCAACAGGCTTTATAAACTTGGGGGCTTTGGGGTGACCCTAAAGAAATCAGACCATTAAATTTTTAACTCTTTTTTTCCCTATGAGAAATGTAAATTAAAGTGCCCCCCATCCCACAGCCTCATCCTGCCCCCCGTGTTCTCCACGATGTCGACCCTCACCCTGTCCCTGACCCCATGAAGTACTGGTACATGATCATTTTTTCCAGAAGCTGAAAGTTCAAAATGGCGGGTGTTTTTAAAAAGCCAGAAAATTTCCAGGGCATTAAAATAGCTGTGTCAAAATGTCCTCAGTTTCAAAATGGCCACATCAAAACAACCACATCAAAAGATCAGGTCCCTACAATGGAGCCCAAAGTAGAGCTTCTTGGGAGTGAGGGTGGGGGTGGGGGGGCAGTTGGCCTGAGGCCTCTGGGCCCCCATTTCCTTCTCAGCGGCACACCTGTCAAGCACACAGGCGCAGGGAGGCAGGGAAGCATGAATTAAGTCCCCATCCTGGGGCATCAGACTGTGTGCAGAGTTCCGTCTAAGAAACTGCCGTCCAGTTTCTGATATGAACCACATTTAGAAAAAAAATAGGTCCCCGAACAACATATGGCCCAGTGTGTGTAGGTATTCAGGGAGATGGGAAACTGTTTGCAAAGCAGCACATTGAAGGTCCTGAGGAGTCCTGCAGAAAAGAACCCTGCTTGATAGTTTTTGAACTTGGAACTTGTCATTCAGTAGTGTTGAGCATTTTATTCAGCGTATCTCAGGCTGTAGGACTCTGGGAACCCTATCCTTGTCTCCTTCTCTGCCATGCATTGATGAAGCCTTTCCCCCCTCTAGGCCAGATGACATGAGAGGGAGGCATCTGCTGTCCTGCAGCCAGGGAGCTCTGAGGAGAGGCTGGGGGACAAGTCCCCTTCTCCTCTGTCCCACCGCTACTGCTGAGATGACCCGTTCTTCCTTCCTGTCACCTTCAATGATTTTCTCATTTCTCTGGGGCTCCTACTACCTACCCAATTTCTCCAACCAACCCCCAACCTTCCCCCAGATGGCCAAGAAAGAGAGGGACAGTTCTACACTCAGCAGAGCAGGGCCTGGGTGACTGCCACGGACTGTGTGCCCCAGGCAAGTACTTTCCTTATCTGTAAAATGTGGGAACAGCATCCCCTTCGAGGGTTGCTGTCAGGGCAAAAAGAGCTAACAGGGGCAAGGGCCAGCCGGCGCCTAGGCCCATCCATGCTCCACGAGCAGTACCTGCTGCCGAACCGTGTCATCACAGTGTCTCGGTTATATCTGGGTCTGTCCAAGCTGCACTTACTCATAGCGTGGTCTGTGTCTCAGAGCCTCAGTTTACCGTTTTGTAAAACAAGGCATTGATATCTGCACCCTAGGGTTGCTATAGGGGGTGCCTGGCACTCTGCAGGTGCCAAAGCAACAGTGCTGGTCCTTTTGCTGTTAAAAGTCTTCATTGCTAAACACTATAGAGAAATCCCATCAATGATCATATGGAAACATCACTCAGATTCAATGGAGTTAGCAGGCCTGCTGCGCTCTCACCTTGGGCTCCCCTTTATCCCCCCCCTACTCTTTTTCACCCAGCACACCCATCTCCCCACCCCCTTCTCCCTGGCAACCATCGCTTGGTCCTCTGTATTTATGAGCCTATTTCTGCTTTTTGTTTGTCTGGCTTCCCCTTTCCAACAAGCTTTCTTCCTGTGGCTCCAAAGTCTCTCAGGGCTTCCCCAGGGCTTTCTCTCCTATTCCTGGGGGGGAATAGCTCAGGCTTCCTTTTTCCTGTGATCTCCACTCTTCTCCAGAAAAAGAGAAAATAATTAAATGTCCTGAGCACCTAGTTTGTGCAGGAGCTTTACAAACATCATCCCATTAAATCCCATAACAATTCTACAAGATAGAGTGCCTCTTTTTTAAAGACGAGAAAGCAGAGTCTTTGAGCAGTAGCTGAATTTCCTGAGCAGCGCTCTAAAGGAAATAAACAAGGTGTATCAGTTGGTTATTGCTGAATAACAAACCACTCCGCAGTTTAGGGGCTTACCACAATGTTTATTATTTAGCTCTTGATTCTGCAAGTTACAATTTAAACGTGGCTCGGCTGGACAGTCCTGGTCTCAACCACCCTCAACCGACCAAAGCCAGGCCAGCTCATATGTCTGTGTCCCCTAACAAGTTGAACAGGGCTGGCTGAATGGGATGGCCCGGGGTCTCATCCATGAGGCCCCCAATCCTCCGGCCAGCTAGCCTGGGTTTGTACACGTGCTGATGATGAGGTCCTAAGAGAAAGGCTAAGACATGCACAAGGCCTCTCAAGGTCTGGGTTCAGAACTGGCCACTGCCACTTCTGTCACATCCTAATGGCCAAAGTCACAAGTTTAGCCCAGATTCAAGTAATGAGGAAAGACACTCTACCTCTTGATGGAGAACACTGCAAAGTCCATCCCAAAGGGTAGGTAGGCCTAAAGGGACACTACTAACTGGGACCCTCAGTGAAATTAACCTACTACACAGGATGATGTGATGTGCTAGAGGGTGGTTGGCTGGTGGGAAAGGGAGAAGGTAGAGCTACTTTGGGAAAGAGGGCAGGACAAGGAAGCCCTCTCCAAGGGGATGACATTTATGCTGAAGTATGAAAAGAAGAGCCGTTCTAACACACAGACGGGAGCTTCCTCTAAGAAGTTATTATGAAAGATACAATCCCTACAGCCAAATGTCCATTTCCTGCACACCGATCTAGTGGGTAGACATACATTAGATGAAGGACTGAAGAATGGGCATGTAGGTGAGCAGCACAGAGTAAACACGGCATCAATGTGCTCCTCTCTCCACCTCCCTCCACCGCCACATGGCTGCTGAAAGTTGAAAAGCTTTTTTCAGTGGCTTTTATTTTCATGAATTAGTTTTGGTTCCATAGAAAAAGATATCTCTTAAAGTGGGGACATGGAAGAAAGAAGGAAGCAAAAAGTGTCTTCATGAAGAACGTAGACAGGAGAGAATGAGAGCAAGGAAGGGGGAAGAGCCAGAAGGAGAAGTGTTGAAACAACCTTGACGTGCAATAAGGCATTGGTAGATTCTTGAAGAATCCGTGAGTGGGTGAGGTCACTGTCTACTGCATGAGAAAAAGCAAATGCCAAATAATTAACCTAAGACAGAATAAGAAAACACCATGAGGTATGCACATATGTGTATATACACATGTATGTATACAAATGTACTTGTGTGTGCATGTGCCTGAGCACATATACCTGCAGATGCACAATGAAGGAATAAGGGAGATAATGAAAAGCAGAGAGACACATTTCTACTGATAGGGATAAGAAAGCTAAATATCTTTGGAAGGTTGTGTTACAATTGAGCAATGATTTGTATGGAGGAGATTACAGGCAGGGGGATGATTTTCTAGGAGGAGTGAATGGTTTCAGGGCTGCTCAGAAGCAGGAAGGATTTGTTCTCGAGTTTGAGGAAGAATTAAAGTGAGTGGGGGTAGGGAAGTCTTCCAGAGAAAAGGGGACTTCATAGAGTATCTGTTACAGTGATCTTTTGGAAGAGAAACAGAGGATGATTATGAACAAGATATTGTAAGGTGAAAAGAAAGACAACCAAAACTCTAGGCAAAACAAAAGGCTTCATAAGAAATTAAATGAGGGTGCCCGGGTGGCTCAGTCAGTTAAATGTCTAACTTCAGCTCAGGTCATGATCTCACAGTTCGTGAGTTCAAGCCCCTCATCGGGTTCTGTACTGACAGCTCAGAGCCTGGAGCCTACTTCAGATTCTGTGTCTCCCTCTCTCTCTGCCCCACCTCTGCTTGCACTCTGTCTCTCTCTGATTCTCAAAAATGAATAAGCATTAAAAAAAATTTTTTTAAGAGAAGTGAAGTGAAAAGAGCCACTACTTGGCTCTTCAGTGAACAACTTTACATCGTCACTGTAATATAAGCATGGTTTATTAATTTGATAAAAATACTGAATAAAACTATATTGTAAAGATGGGAAGATAAATGAGGCTGTAGGAACAGGAAGGAAGCTATTCTATTATAGCAAGAAGCATATGAATAATGTCTAAAATTGATTACCAAAACATAGAATTAAAAGAATGATTTAAAACCTTCCAACACAGGGGCACTTCCAGGGCTCAGTCGGTTGAGCATCTGACTTCAGCTCAGGTCATAATCTCACGGTTCATGAACTCAAGCCCCACATCAGGCTCACTGCAGCAATGTGAGCTCCCAAAGGGGAGCCCGCTTCAGATCCTCTGTCCCCTTCTCTCTCTGCCCCTCCCCCTCTTTTTTCTCAAAAATAAACAAACATTTAAAACCTTCAATATAAATTGTGGCCCCCAGACCAACATCAGCATAACCTGGGAGATTTGTTAGAGCTATAGAATGTCAGACTCTACCCCAGACCTACCGAGTCAAAAGATCCCCACAGGCTTCGTGCACTCAGTAAAGTTTGAGAAGCACAGAAATGTTGGTTTGGGGAAGAGAACGGGAAGTGAGACAAAAGGAACAAGGAATAGGAGTCTCTCATCTTTAGGCTTCAAAGTATTACTTGACCTTTATTTAGCCATGTGCATATTATTTATTATTTTAATTTTATGGGTTTTTAATGGTCAAAATAATAAATACCTGGGTAGAGGCACCTGGGTGGCTCAGGTGATTAAGTGTCTGACTTCAGCTCAACTCATGATCTCACAATTCGTAAGTTCGAGCCCCGCGTCGGGCTCCGTGCTGACAGCTCAGAGTTCAGAGCCTGGAGCCTGCTTCAGATTCTCTGTCTCCCTCTCCCTCTGCCCCTCCCCCCTCAAAAATGAATAAACGCTAAAAAAAATAATAAATACCTGGTAGAATGTGGTCTCTTTCTTACTAATATTTATTCTCCAGCCCAGCTTAATCTACTCCTGGTCCTGGCCCTCAGCTCTGACGAGGGTGATCCTTCTAAGGCATCACACTCCACAGCCGGTATCCCCGAGGGCTTGAACCTCACTTGCCTTTAGGAGCTCGTCAGGCAGATGCAGTCCCTCACCCGCCACCTGCAGACTTTGGCAGAAAGCATGTGTTTCCGTTGCCCCTTCTCTTCTCACCTCCCTCCCCCAGCAGCCTACGGAGAGGCCACAGACATAACTGTCTAAAACCACTCTTGGCATCTGGTTTCTCCCTGCTTAAAAGTTTCTCCGGCAACTTCTCTCTTGTCCAGTGGTTGTCAAAGTGTGTTCCGCAGATCAACAGTGGCACTGGGACATTTGGTACAGCTATGAGGAACGTCACACCCACTGAGTCAGAAACTGTGGGGCCGAGTGTCTCCCCGCATCCCGCCGTTTGCTGCACACGTTGCCTGGGGTTCCCGGCGATGCTTTTGTTTCACGAGTCACTTTCACAGAGGCTGGAAGCATTACCGCCCCCAAGGCTGTTTTTTGTAAAAGGCCTGGATCCTCCTCCCCCCATTGACTGTCTTTGAAGGATCTGTGAACAGGAGGGTTAACGGGACTGTATCACACCTAGCCAGCTCTCTACTCCGCGCCACCCCCATCTTGGGAGATGATCTTCAAATCTGCTCCTTGGCCTCATCCACACACATCTCAGAACCGCCTACAGAGAGGATGGATCTCCTACCCCCTCCCTCCCCGGCCCCTTCGCGCCCCCATCGGTGCCCTGCTTTCTCGAGCCTTCAGCTTTCACCCAGGAAGATGCCCCGTGGAGATAAGTTCCCTTGCGGTTGAGGGTAAGTCAAGAACCTCGGGCTGCTAACTCCTTGTTATCTGTCACCTGGCGCCCCTCTGTCACTGCCAGGAACGATGAGCCCCTCAGATAACCCAACAAGGGCCACAGGCTTACGTCACTTCCTCAGATGAGCAACTGATGAGTGCCAGCCCAAATCCCAAGCCGCCGCTGGAGAAAAGATGTCTGTGGGAAAGAGCTCGTCCCAGGATTGCAAACCCAGCCTCCTGCAGACCGCGAAGGCCATATCTCAGCTGTTAGCTGGAAACTGCCCCTCTCGTCAGTAAGCGTCTGGTAGGGAGTACCTTACTTTTCTTTGTTTTTCATCTTCGCCATTGCCATCTTTGGGGGCTTCACTCCGTTTACTAAAGGTGTGTGGGTGTTAAAGTCACGCTATGGAAAAAAACACATGCACAGACACACCACAGGCTTTTCCCCCCCCTCCGTTTCTATACGAGCAGATGCTTTTATGACTTTCTGAAAGGAAGAAACTGTCTGTTACTTGGTTTTTGCAATACCTCTTCGAAAAAAAGCATCGCTCCTACAAACCCAAAAGAAAAAGGCAAATAACCCCAATTTTAAAATGTGCAAAAATGTGCAGAGGCCTTTCCCAAATGAGGGAAGAAAAACATCCGAAAAGATGTTCCATCTCGTAGTCAGGGAAACGCACGTTAAGCAGCATTATTTTCATTCTCCAAAAGGCAAATCTCTACAAGTTGGATACTGAGCACT
This sequence comes from Hyaena hyaena, assembly GCF_003009895.1. Classification (NCBI taxonomy): domain Eukaryota; kingdom Metazoa; phylum Chordata; class Mammalia; order Carnivora; family Hyaenidae; genus Hyaena; species Hyaena hyaena. The sequence continues at coordinate 4,023,358 of NW_024080662.1, forward strand.
GGGGAGGGGCGCCAGGCGCTCTCACGTGCCGAGGGTGGGTGAACTGGCTCAGCCATTGCAAGGAGATGAACAGGAGGCTGTGTCAACATGTAAAGCTTGCATCCCTGTGTCCCAGCGATTCCGGGATGGTACCCCCTTCAGAGAACATCACCTGCACCCTCAAGGATGCATTGCAACAAAGGTAACTTGTGCTGGTGAACATGGAAATGACCTCCGTGTCCATCAGTAAGACAATGATTTCATAAAGGATGGTAGATTCATTCTACAGAATTCAATGCAGTGGTTAAAAAAGAATCAGGTAGATCGAGAGGTGCCTGAGTGGTTCAGTGGGTTGAGCGCCGACTTCAACTCACATCATAATCTTGTGGTCCGTGGGTTCAAGCCCTGCGTTTGGCTCTGTGCTGACAGCTCAGAGTCTGGAGCCTGCTTCAGATTCTGTGTCTCCCTCTTTCTCTCTGCCCCTCCCTGCTTGAGCTCTGTGCTCTCTCTCTCTGTCTCTCAAAAATAAATAAATATTAAAAAATAAAAAAGAATTGTGTGGGTCTATGCATATTGGTGAGGAAAGCTCTCCAAGATATGTTTCTGAAGGGACAGAGCAAATTGTAGATGATAGGTTCAATACAATCGGTATTTTTGTTGGAAACAAAACAAAACACCAAAATGACTGTCTATCTGTCTAGGTCATATACATGTTTTTTCACTGCAGAGAAAAGACTCCTATGCCCAAATGACCACACTGCTTATCTCCGAAAAAGGGGTGGGAGTTGGAAGGGGTCAAGAAAGAGTTTAGCTTTGTCTATAATCACTGAATGTTTTCCTATGGCAGTGTATTTAGGAACAAATTACATAATGATGGAATTACCATTAAACATTTTAGAATTCTAATAAGTGTTCCCATCGGTTGGGGGCCACAAAAAAAAAAAAAATCCATAGCTTGTCTTTAATGTAGGCTTTGAATTTGTGCAAATATAGGATTAGTTCTCTGCAGAAAGTTGTCACCAAACTATCCCATTTGTCAACATCTCAGCTCGCTCAGCTGACACTTAAGAACAGAGGTTGGTTCTCTGGGGCCAACCACAAAGACACACACATACACATACACACACACACACATACATGGCCCCTGGGCACAGCAATTTCCACCCTATGCCACATTGGGCTAAGTTTCTGGATATCTAAAACCACATCCAAGCAGATTTCTCTGATTCGCTGATAACTTTGTTTACAGATTTCCGGGCCACCTGACTGGCAGCTCATAATTTCTGAGCCTTGAAATGAAGAGACACCCAGCTTGGCGGTAGTGCCTGAGTTTGTGGGTGTAGCCTGACAGCAGGCACCTGGTTTCCTGACCCCAAACCACATGACTCCCCGTATGGCCTCACGAGCATCCCTTGCAACACTCTAGCCCATCCCTCCCACCAGCCTGAGCTTCAGACAGGCACCGGGGCCATAATAAGAGCCCCGCGGAGTTACGGGTCTGGCAGAAGTCATCTCGGAAACGTCTTCATCACAACATTCCAATTTATATCGCATTTAGTGAGGCAGTTGTACGTGATGGACAGACAGCGGAGATTTGGAGGAAAACATGTAAGCCCAAATGTCACAAAAGCTTGAGTACTTCTGTGGGTGGAACCGCTCTGCATGGGCAGACCCGCTGGAGAAGCCGTATGAGAAGCCTTGAGGAAATGGTTTCCAGACAAGCCGTAAGAAGAGGACTTCAGTGTCACCTTGGGGTCTACCAGACTCTGGGACCACCTCCCCTCTGGATCTGACATATCCAAATTCCTTTTGGAGGAAAGGAGATAGGGAGATGGGGTATCCCCAAGGAGATGGAGATTTTAGGGCAGTAAAAAGAGGCCTGTGAAAACTTTCTTGGGATTTCCATTTCCTACCAGTGCAGTGGCCAAACCACCTCCCGACATGCCCCACACTGCCTCCCACCACCCCCCGCAAAGGAGGAGATCATTGATGATAGGAGCAAATCGTAAGCTCAGAGTTGGACACATTCCCTTAAAAAGGAGAGGCACGCCACAGGAGGTATGCTCCCTCTCGCAGCCGCATCTTATCGTAGGCAGGGCGCAAGGCGATACCCGGCCATCATGTCACTGGAGACATTGACAGTGCTCTCCAAGAGAGACGTTAAAGAGTAAAAAAATGTGATTTGTAAGCGAAGAGGAGCTTTAAACATATCTGGCAGGCACAGCACCTTCTTAGCCCTGCCTTCTAGAAAGGCCTTCGTGAAGCTTGAACAATACAAACGGATTCTAGTCTGCCTCTCCTGTTATCCCAAGGGGTCGCCTGCAAATGTGCAGTGTCCGCAGACTCAGATCCCTGATGCATCCTGCACGCAGCGGGATGGACCTTTCCTCTGACCATTAGCTGAGCGCCTCCATCTGTGAGCATGGCTGGGCTGGCCTGTCAGCGGTCACCTCTGTGATGCCCCTTCCTAGTCCCCCCTGCCTGAGCAGCCTGATTCAAGACACACAGGCTTTCCTTAGCTTTGCAACGAGGGTCACACAAGACGGGCTGGCCCGGGGGACCCTCTGTCCCCATACTCTGCGTGTCTCTGCTCTGATCAGGATGCGTACCTTTGATGGCTCTCTCGATGAGAGGGCTCTTCAAGCGGTCATGTGTCTACAAGTCACGTAGGGATCCTGTTAAAAATGCAGATTCTGAATTGGCCAGTCTAGATGGGGCTGAGAGCCTGCACTGTTTCCAAGCTTCCTGGTGATGTCCATGCTGCTTGGCCAGGACCACACTCTGCATAGCACGAAGTTGGAGAACACTCATATTTCTTCTTATTGCTACATTCGGAGCAAGACACCCTGCTTCATAGTAGCCCCCTGGCAGGGAAAAGTGTCCGGGTCCAAACAGCACACCTAAGAGGGTTTTGCAAACCGTGGTGTGCAAGAAAAACACTGACTGCTATTACTTTCCATTATATAAATGACACACTTACCCTTGCTTCAGAGAGAGCTGGGTTTATCCCTCTGGCCACTTACTAAGTAGCAGTTTGAGCAAGTCACACCATTTTGTTAAGCCTCGGTTTCATTAGCTATAATGAAGGAGGATATTGTTTCAACAAAGATACAGTCACAGATAGTCTGGGTCAATATATATTTATATATTCATCTTCTCTGTGTCTGTTTTGTGTGTGTGTTTAACTCACTAAAGAGTTCTGCTAAATTCTGGGGATCTGGAACCAGAGGTTGACTAAAAATCCACTCTAAAACTCTGAAGTCCAACAGCTCTGGTAAGAGTCATCTGGTTTTTGAAGGTTTACAGAGCCTGAGAAACCCAGAATGATTTACAGGTGGCTGCCACAACCTGATAAAGCTACCGATTTCAACCCAGAGTCACTTAGCTCTGAAATTCAGCAGAAAGCTGGGGAAATCCACTGACAGAAAATTGCTTCACGGAATCCTTCCGATCACCAGAGCTATCTGGAACTTGGGATCCATTCCACGAAGGCCAGTGTTTATCTAAAGAGGTGCTAAATGGTAACAAGGTCAACTGCAGGGCTTAGGACTTAATTCCAACCTTTCCAAAGGACTCTTCCAGCTAGGCTGGCAGATGCTTTTCAACTGGCAGATCCCGAGAAAAAGAATTTGCGTAGAGGGAACTGAGCGGGAACTACAGACAGCAGCAGTGGCACAAAAACAGCCTGTGTGCGCCAGCCCGAAACTCTCAGCATTGACGTTGGCTGACATTGATATTGCCAACATTGTCTTGGGCGCCAGTGCCACACCCTTGACTTGAATCCTCACAGCCACCTTGACAGGTAGAGACCATTACACTCCCATTTTACAGAAGAGCAAACTGAAGGAAGGAGAAGTTAATCAACAAATGAATTTAAAAGATGGAAATTTTAACTGCCTGACTTGTATCTGTGTGATGTAAATTTTTTAATGTTTATTTATTTTTGAGAGAGAGCATGAGCAGAGGAGGGACAGAGAAAGAGAGGGAAACATAGACTCCAAAGCAGGCTCTGGGCTCTGAGCTGTCAGCACAGAGTCCAATGCGGGGCTTGAATTTGTGAACTGCAAGATTGGGACCTGAGCCTAAGCTGGATGTTCACTGATTGCGCCACCCAGGCACCCCCATGTGCTATGTGAAATTAACCTGTTAGCCTGTTTAATTGGATCCATTCGTTGTTTGGGAATTGTCCGTGCTATAGACAAGTCTTCCGCGATATACCCAAAGGTATACTATTCCATGGAGTGGAATTAGTTACATTGAAAAATTGTAAACAACCCAAGTATAAAATCAAAATTAATCTATACCTATAGATATAGATATAGATATAGATATAGATATAGATATAGATATAGTGGAAGGGTATGGGGCCACAAATATATTTTCAAAGAATTTTTAAGTGACATGAAGATGTTTTAATGAGATGATATGAAATAGAGTGTTATTTACCTGTTCACTTAGTTATTCAAAATAGTTGTTGAACATTTCCTTTCCCAGCCCAGTGCTGGGGATACAGCCTGTGAATCGGGTGGACCTGACCTTGCAGGGCTGACAGTCTGGCATGAAAATTGCTTGGAAGGAAAAGCCTGTCGGTCGCTGTCTTCTCACAAGAGTATGCCGGGCACTATTTATTTTTTTTCTTCATTCTTAGGTTATTTCCAAATTTTCTATATTCAACGTGCAGCTTTTTTTCTTTAGCAGATTCACTGAGGTATGATTGGCACACAACTAACTGTCCCTATTTAAAATATACAGTTGGCGAGCACCTGGGTGGCTCAGTCGGTTAAGCATCCAGCTTTGTCTCGGGTCATGATCTCACGGTTCATGGGTTTGAGTTGGGCTCTGTGCTGACAGCTCAGAACCCAGAGTCTGCTTCGGATTCTGTGTCTCCCTCTGTCTCTGCCTGTCCCCTGCTCACACTCTGTGTCTCTCTCTGTCTCTCTGTCTCTCTCTCTCAAAAACAAATAAACATTTAAAAAATATAAGTGTCCAAGGAGCCCATCAGCCCAGTGCAGGATGCGGGCGTATCCATCACTCTGGAAAGTTTCTTTGTGCTTCTTTATAATTAGTTCCCCCCTCTTACCCCACCCCGTCTCTCCTCCCCAGTCAGCCACCGACCTGCTTTCTGTCACCCTAGTTTGGTCCACATTTCTAGAACTTTGGGTACATTGAAATGCATGGCACACATTCTCTTTTGTCTGGCTTCTGTCACTATTTTGAGATTCATCCAAGGAGCTACGTTGTTGTTTCTTCTTATCATTGAACCATTTTCAACGATGTGGGTAACAGTCTGTTATCCATTCAGCTGGTCGGTGGACATTTTGATTGCTTCCTGTTCCGGGCTATTGTTACAAACACGCTTCTGTAAGCATTCATGTCCTTCTGTCTCCATAGATTTCTCTTTCTCATTCAGCATTAGAGGGGCTGGGTCACATGGTAACTATATGTTTCATTTTTGAGGAACTGCCACACCATTTTCAAGTGACTGTACCATTTTTACATTTCTACCAGGAGCATGTGCGTTCATCTGTGCTTCTTTTTAAGGCTTTTCTTTAAGTCATCTCTATACCCAATGTGGGGCTCAAACTCACAACCCTGAGGTCAAGATCACATGCTCCACTGACTGAGCCAGCCAGGCACACCCCACCTTTGCTTCTTAAAAAAGTTCTTAAAAAGTACTTAAGAAATAAGTATCTGCTGCTTTAAAAAGAAAAAAAATTAATTCAGAAATGCTTAGAGGAAGAAAAAGTAAAGTTCTCTTTTATCGCATTGCTTTCCTAGTTCCTCTTACATATTTATTATTAAAATTGTGGTGTGCATACCTGGGGAGGGTTTCTTTGTATGTGCATTTGGGTGTGTAAGTAAGATTCTGTGAGTTCGGTTGCTCTGGCTCTGGCTTCACCCAATGCACCGTGAAGCCTGGAGATCTTTCCTTGTCAATGCACGTAGCTCTACCTCAAGCTTTTGAATCGTTGCTGAGAATCCTACTTCAATAACTGGGATTATTTAACATGAGGTTGATTAACACGGTTAGAATTTTTTTTTTTAATAGGCTTCATGCCTAGTGTGGAGCCCAACATGGGGCTTGAACTCAGGACCGTGAGCCCAAGACCTGAGATTAAATCAACAGTTAGACGCTTAACTGACTGAGCCAGACTTTTAGTTACACATCCCACGAAATGAGGCAGGTCTCCTCAAAACTCTAAATGAATGTGACACCTGGTAAATTTCCTTTTTCTTCCCCCCACGGAGGGAAGGGTGCCCCCCCCCCCCAGAAAGGATTCCATTTCTTCCGGTTGCTCCTGATGTCCCGGTGGCACCATGGGCCTGGCTGCCCTCCTGGAGAGTGAGAGAACGTTCCCTGACAACAGGAAGATGGTTCGCCGCGTGTGTGAACAGCCCTGCCTCGCGCCGTGTGCGTGGCGTTCGCTTCTCCTGTATTTGTCACACCAGACTTGCCCTCTCCAGGGCACCATCTGGTCCCGTGCCTGGCGGCGAGGGGGCTCTCTTGAGTTGAGTTGTTCTGAAGGGCAAAAGGGCTTCAACTCTTCAACTTTCAGTTTTGGAGATGAGTAAAATTAGGGGGTTCTTTTTCTCAGGTCAGGAAACTTACCACATCTGCCCAACTATGGTGAGAGGCTGCTTTCTTGTTCCAAACAGACAACAGCGTAACCCAAGCCAGGCGAGCGTTACAGTTTGGTCCTGTCTCTTCTGTGGGGTTTTTTCCCCTCTCTTTTTCCTGTGACTGTCACAGCGTTACTGGCACTATATGAGATGCTACCTCTTTATCCTCTTTTAGGAATTACGTGGGGCTCAGGCATCTACATTTACATACAATCGTGACTCCTTTGAACTAGCGTCGTATCTCCTGCACTTCATGTTGTATTATTTATAAACATGTTCTCGTTATGAAACATTAATCCAAGAGTTAAATGAAATCCAATTCTTAATTGGTGATGACTTCACAATATTTCCGATATAGATGCGCCACAGTTTATCTAACCATTCCCTTATGATCGATGGATTTTTACTAGTAGGTGAATGTTTTGAGTAGTACTAAGTAAATGAAAGTTATTTTAAAGAATTATTAATTGCAACCAGGGGAAATTAGGTTCTGGTGACAATACTAAAATTAAGTTAGTTATCAGGTCTTGATTTTTTTAAGTTTATCTTCTTTTATTTTTAAAGGTTTTTTTTTTTTTTTTTAAGTCATCTCTACACGCAGTGTGAGGCTTGAACTCCCAACCCCGAGATCAAGAGTCACCCTCCACTGACTGAGCCAGCCAGCTGCCCCTTTATCTTATCTTCTTAGGATAATGGCTTCCTCATTATTTTGAATAGTCATGCTAGCCTTTTTCACATTACTCACTTTAAAGACTTTGATCTTCAAAAAATGTTGTGAAAGTCTTTACTCATTATTTGATAACAACTTCTAATTACCCCATTACTTGTTGATCTCTGACAAGTGTGGCGGGTAAAAGTCCATGTATGCTCAGCCATCCCATGGGGCACCTGAAGGTCACAGGTTCACACAGAATGTCCCACTGTGCAGGACAAACTGTGTGTGAAGAATAAATCAGAGACATTGTGACATAGCCCCCTACGTAGTTCAAAATGCATTTCCAATAATTAGTAATGCTTGCCCATGACACAAAAAATAATACTATCCCACCTAAAATTCACAATCATACTCTTACATCATCTAATAGCCAGTATATCTTCAAATTCCCCAAACATCCCTCAAAATATCTCTCATAGCCTTTTGGTTCATCTCAAGAACCAGTCCCAAACCACGGATTGGACCTGGTTGTTACATGTTCTCATTGTCCTTTTTTTATGTTAATTTAATTATTTTGAAAGAGAGAGGACGAACAGGGGAGGGGCAGAGAGAGGGAGAGAGAGAGAATCCCAAGCAGGCTCCATGCTGTCGACACAGAGCCTGACTCGGGGCTCAATCCCATGAAACCGTGAGGTCATGATCTGACCCAAAATCAAGAGTCAGAGGCTTAACCGACTGAGCCCCTTAGGAACCCCCCTCCTTGTCATTTAATCTAGGCTCTAGTCTCTTTCTTCATGGAGACTTCTTACTGCAGCCAGTGGACCAGGTTAGAGACACCCTCCCGCCACACACACCTACTTGCTCAATCTGTAGTATCATTTAACTTCTTCCTCTCTTCTCTGTATTTCCCAGAAGTTACATTTACAGGGTGGTTAGACCCCAGGCAAATATCTTTGGCTAGACTGCATCCCAGGTGATTCTGGGACCTCGGAATACATGACACCAGGAGAATGTGGAGTATCTGATGGTGCCACCATTTCTGATGCTAAGATCAACCATTAGTTAGGGTGATGACAATCTGAACCATCCATTGTACCATTGTGTTTCTCTCCCGCTGATCCAAACCTCATCGCTGTGGTGTTACTTTGGATCTGTGTAAATGCCCGGGCACCATTAACTATCCAGCTAACGTCCTTCACACAAGCTGATAGTCCTTGCTCGGATCTACATTCTCATTGGAATTGCAAGATTATGATTTTCTAAGGCTATCGTCCTTCCACAGTTGGCTGGCATTCTCCCATAAAATAGTTGTATCTTGTCACCTGGAGCTGTTTGGTTACCCTGACATATATATAGCTCCTACTGGAAAGATGTTAAACGTACTTCCCCTTAATTATGTAGTTTCCAAAGAAGGAGTCAGTACTGGCTGCCCTCAGATGATCTCTTTTGGCTTTCGCTCAACTATCACTACGGATTTCTCATATATTCACTGGGCGTGTTTTTATTGAGCTATTCTTGGCCACCATGATAAGACTATTCTCATCAAGAGCCCAACCCAGCCTAAACTAAGTTCAACTTAAAACAAAGTTGCAAAACAAGTGTGAGTCCAAATATAATCTTCACACATTCTGGAAAGAGGAAGCGCCACTTTCTAAGAGAACAGTGGCAAGATAATCTAATACACCACCGTTATCATTTTTATTCATATTTGTGTTCTCTCCTCCTCTTCAAGATGCGGGAGAATCCAAGTGTGCACCCGAGCGAGGCTGTAAACTTGGGTCGCGTTCCCGATGGTCAGCAACTTAGGCATGTGTTGTTGGCGGTGCAGCTCAGAGACATTCCTGTTCTGGAGCCAATCAACAGGTACTTTAAGATGTTTCCAAGCCACAATAGTCACTAATTGTTTTGTCTTACCTGCACCCAGGCTAGGCTCTTTCTTTCTCATGTAACAGATGCTAGACACAGGAGGATCAGAGCCCATCCTCACCAAGTCACGGTCTCCCCACCAGAGTTTGCGGGAGAAACAAGGAGGGGATGCAGTGTTGGTTTTGTTAAAATAACTGCTGAGGAGGGTGTATCATGGAACTCTCTCTCCTCAATGGGCAGCATGGCCTCACAGGTCTGCCTTTCATTTTGTCCTGGGTCACCACTGGTCCCTTCCCTGGGGAGCAGATCCACCTGTCAAAGAGAAGCCATGCATACCAGCCTCCCCCTGCCTTGTGCATGGCCACTCTTCATTCCCTTTCAGCAGAGCTTGAGACAGTCTTCCAGCCTCACGTCTTTCATGTCTCTTCTGCGACAAAAGCAAAATCTTAGAACCAATTCATACAGCGTTAAGACCCACTTTACCTCTCAAGAGCAGAGAGCATATCTGTTTTCCTTACTATTTGTGACCCCACAGCCTAAGGTGTGCCCGACATATATATTGGGTTTCAGTATACATATGATGCATCAATGAACTTGGCATCCAAAAGGCTGTAGCTGACCATATATCATTTTTGCATTCTCACGGAAAAAAATGAGCTTCAGAAAACAATGATGATTGTAATAACCACCAAGTGGGGAATAAAACGTTTGACCGTGGCTGGGCAACTTGGGCAAGTCGTGTGGCTGTTTTAGCTCTCTGCTGTCCTCCAAGACAGGTTCATAATAAATGACATGAATGGCCCTCATGGCTTCCAGCTTCTGGAAGGAGAGGTCTTGCTTAGGTAAGGGGTGAGGAAGTCCTTCAAGTCTCTGACACCGAGAGGGATAACGGGGGAAGCCTAAGAAAGTGGTGGATCTCAATGAGTTTTACGCTTTAGCTTGTAATAAAATGTCATTAGTATTAGATTGGACCTTACTCACCTGTGATTCTATTCCTTGCGTCTACACATAAACAGGCATCACACACACGTGCGCACGTACACACACACTCTTCTGTACAGGTTGAAGCTGTATAGTAAATGGTTTTTATCTGAGACTAGCAGCCACTTAGAAAAACCTTTTAGGAATCAGGCAGATATGTTTGGCTAGCTCCTGGCTCAGAAAAAAACAAACACTTAGCAAACCAAACAGCACTTTGGGGCTTTTTTGAGCTTTCACATTTTTATCAGTGTTCTCGAATTCACTCACCATCGATCTTCCCTTTTAACATTAAAAATAAATCCCCCCTTGAACTTTTGCCCTCTGTAGGTTTGATCTCTGAGGGTGTTTTTTTTTTCTTTTTGCTCCTCTGCATTCTTTCAAAATAACTGTAATACCCACAAGTGGTATCTGTACCGAGATTAAGCGGTTTGTAAGAACTACTCCTCTCAGGCTCTCTCTGGTTTCCCAGAAACGATGACTGCCTCTCCAGCCCCGGCGCCCTCCTGCAAGGCCCGCGTGCTTCAATCCTGTGCTCAGTGGGGTCCAAAGATAATCCCCAGTAAAAGACCCAGAACAGGGGCACCTGGGTGGCTCAGTCTGTTAAGCTTCCCACTTGGGCTCAGGATATGATCTCATGGTTCGTGAGTTTGAGCCCAGTATCGGGCTCTGTGCTAACAGCTCAGAGCCTGGAGCCTGTTTCAGATTGTGTTTCCCTCTGTCTTTCCCCCTCCCCTGCTCATGCTCTGTCTCTCCTCTCTCTCTCTCTCACTCTGTCAAAAATAAATAAACTTTTAAAAAAAAACAGAAGAAATATGCCCAAAGGAGAGATGAGCAAGAAAACAACAAAAAACAAAAAAACAAAAAAACAAAAACAAAACAAAACAAAAGAACAACAACAGCAGCAGCAGCAGCAGCAACGGTTGGCAATGGTTTGGGCCAGAAATCAGGGGAGAGATTTAAGCAGTGATTCTTAACAGAAAGGGGGGACGTGATGAACCTGGTTAGCGTGTTGCTAACTAGCCCCCCTGCTCCATATTTAGTGTGTAAATGCCATGAGCTGAGTCCCCTCCTCAGGCGGGGGCTGATGAGCCCAGCCTTCCCTGTGTCCCTTCCCCCGCCCCACCCCACCCCCGCCGGAGCCCTTTCCTACATGGCTCATGTGTTCTGTGTGCTTGGAAAGGCACAGAGTGGTTTTTTACAGAAGAATATGAGTCTGGCCTGACTATGTTGCCAACATCTAAAACAATAAAAGATTCATTTCAGGCAAAGAAAAGCCTCGCCTGCCAGAGAGAACCCCACAGCTCTATTACCAGCCAGGTAGAGGCCTCACCTTTGCTGATGCTTTTCTGCCCCTCACCTACAAAAAGCACATATAAGCTTGTGATAAATGCTCACCCACCATCGGATTTATTTTAGGGTCCCAAAGTCCCTGCCTTTTCTTTCCTGCTCTTCCCCACGAACACACGCACGTACACACACACCCATATGCTCGTGAACATGCATAAATACACATTCACATAAGCACCCATACACATACTGCTATATGCAACACACACAACACACACACACACACACACACACATATCCATACACAACACCCTCCCACTTCCATACACAACACACACACACACACATATATATAGATACACACACCCATATGCAGCATACACATACAGTATGTGTGCACACACTCATAGGCACTTAGACACACCCACACAACACACACACATACATGCACGCGCACACACACTCATAGACACACACTCCTCTTTTCATTCTCTTGGTGTAATTTCTTGAATTAATTATCGCTCATGGGTGCAAAATTTTAAATCTACATTAATGTTCATTTTCTCCCTCTAAAACACCAGTGCCGGTCCCTCATGCCGTGGCCCTTAGAGGCTCTTAGCACCATATTCTGTGACTAATATATAATTAATATGTCATTCCATTTCAAGTTTCCCAAATTCTTGTTTTGTCTTTTTTCCCAGTTTTTATTTAAATTCCAGTTGGTTAATGGGGAGCCTGGGTGACTCAATTGGTTAAGCGTCCAACTCCTGATTTCGGCTCGGGTCATGATCTCACGGTTTGTGAGTTCAAGCCTTGCATCTGACTCCGCACTGACAGTGTGTCTGCCTACTTGGGATTCCCTCTCTCTTCCTCTCTCTGCCCTCCCCCTGCTCATGCTCTCTCTCTTTCTCTCAAAATAAGTATATAAAACTTTTTAAAAATAAAAAAATAAGTTCCAGTTAGTTAACACACTGGGTAATATATTAGTTTCAGGAGTAGAATGTAGTGATTCATTCTATACAATACTCAGTGCTCATCACTTATATACAACACCCAATCAGTGCTCATCATAAGTGCCCTCCTCAATGCCCATCCCCCATGTAGCTCATCCCCCACCCACCTTCCCTCCAGCAACCCTCAGTTTGTTCTCTACCATTACGAGTCTCTTTCCTGGTTGGCTTCTCTTCCCCTCCCCTTTCCCCTATGTTCATCTGTTCTGTTTCTTAAATTCCACATATGAGTGAAATCATACGGTATTTGCCTATCTTTGACTGACTTACTTTGCTTCACATAATACACTCTAGCTCCATCTACATCATTGCAAATGGCAGGATTTCATGCTTTCTTACTTGTCAAAAAAGAAGTGAATTTTATTTCAATCCTTTACACATTTTAGTAAGTATTCCATGTGATGTTCTGTGAAAGATCCATATTCATTCACTTATTAACTTTTGCCACTTGAAAATGAAAACTTAATCCACTGGTGCCTTTGTCAGTGAAAGACGAAGTATCAGCATAAACTAGGAGCCCAGGTCACAGATCCTTCGATAGGTGTGAGCAGAGTAAAAAAAATCAGATCAGACATGCAGGTTAACTACAAAATGAAAAATTACTTCTGCACAGCAAATTCTTCTAAAATATAGGCATATACCCAAAACTAACATTACACTGCAAGTTAATTAACTGAAATTTAAATAAAACTGAAAAACTATAAAATAAAATACAGGAAGAGATCAGTTCCCATTTCTGACCTCTATGCTGAATTTTCAACTTCTACTGCCCAACGAGGCAAGTCCTGCATTTTGTTTTTCAACTCAACTGCCAAAGCCCTGTTTATTTGATTTGGAAATAACTTTTACAAGGAACAATATTTCCACCTCTGTCCCTGTTTCTCAGAGAGCTTCCTGGAGGCTCATTGTTTATCGTCAGTGGGTTCATCTCAACAATGATGAAGTAAATCAATCCCCTCTGAAAACCACAATTTATAACTTTAAGTGAACAAACATCGATGTCTATGGTAAGCAGCTCATTAAAAAAATGCAATCTCAAGGTTCAGATCAACAATTCTTAGAATTACTTTTTTAACGATAGCATTACGAGAAAACTCTTCGCTCCTTTAGTAAAGATCGACTCAACCTTTTGATGATGAGATAAAATAGGAGTCCAAATTAATCACAATTCCCTATCGTTTTCCTTTGGATCTAAACAAAGGCACTTTCAAAGAAGTATGCCTATACCTTCTCATTCTCTCAAGATTTCTATTTCTTTTTAGCTGAGGTGACTTTTTAAAAATGTTTGTTTCTATAGTATATATAGCATACAGGTCCAGTTTACAAAATATGGGATGTGAGGGATACCTGGGTGGCTCAGTCAGTTGAGTGTCCATCTCTTGATTTTGGCTCAAGTCATGATCTCATGGTTTGTGGGTTTGAGTCTTGCATCAGGCTCTGTGCTCAGAGCACAGAGCCTGCTTGGGATTCTCTCTCCCTCTCTCTCTCTCTGCCCCTCCCCTGCTCACGCACTCTTTCTTGAAAATAAATAAAAAGATAAACTTTAAGAAGCAATAACAACAGAAATGAAATACAGCATGTGATTATAACTTTAACAAAGGATAGAAACGATATTAGGGATAGGAATAAGTTACCTCCATGACACGAGGTAAACATGTAAAGGCAAGTATATCGTGTCATTCACTGATCACTTTGAAAGCTACAAGCTCTGGGGAATGTAAGCTGTGTACTCAAGTGAGAAGCACGACTCGAGGGTGCAGATCTGATGGTCATCTTCCTATATGACAGATGAAGCCCTGAGAGTCAGTGGAATGACACGGACCAGGAGGGTACTGTGGGCAGACAGAGGCACTGAGGACGGACTTCCAAGGGACACTGCTCTCAGAGGTGAGCAGAGGAGGACCCAACCATGAGGGTGAGGACGAACAGAAAGCAGAGAGCAAAGTAAGCCAAGGAAAGTGTAAAGAAGGGGGAGGTGGCTTCACTGGGAAAGGCTGCCGAGGTACCAGACATCAGATTCAGTAAGGAGGAGATCATCGGATGATCGATCATATGGTGGTTCGGGGACTTGAGGGAAGTCTGTGGCAGTGGGAGGCGAGGGGCACTGCTGCCACACTGCGGGGTGACTCACAGATGAGGTATGACAGCCAACAGGGAGGCTTGTCTCCAGCAGTTCAGCAGTAAACAGAAGGAACAGGTCAGGGCAGCCAGTGATAGGAAAAGTTTGAACAAAGGAGGGGGCGGGTTTGGGGTTAATGTTTGTCATTGCTTTGGTTCATGTTTTTAAAAAATTATTTATTTTGAGAGAGAAAGAGAGAGAGAACTAGGGAGAGAGAGAATTCCAAGCAGGCTCCATGTCTTCAGCACAGAGCCCAGTGCGGGTCTTGAACCCACAAACCATGAGATCATGACCTGAGCCGAAACCAAAAGTCAGACTCTTAACCAGCTGAGTCACTCAGGCGCCTCTGTTTTGGATCCTTTTTATTGTGCAGGAGAACATGAGCATGATTCTAAACTGAGGAAGGGTCAAAGAGAGAGGAAGAAAATGATGGCATAGTAGCTTTCAAAAAAAATCTTTAGGGATAATGGATGGAGCTGGGTCCCTGCGGAAGCAGAAAGGCTTGGAAGGGGCCAGGAGAAGTGGATCATAGTTAGTCCTGGACAGGAATCCCTCCGAGAATCAGTGAGGCAAGAAGAAGTACACAGGTGTTCTAGAAGATAGGCTGAGAGCTTGGATTCTCTGGGCAGCCCCTGCAATGCTTTCCATAGACCTAATAATTTTGTCTTCTATTTCTGGAAAAAGACTGACAATAATGGGGCGCCTGGGTGGCTCACTCGCTTAGGAGTCTGACTTCGGCTCAGGTCACGATCTCATGGTTCATGAGTTTGAGCCCCTTGTCCAGCTCTGCACTGACAGTATGGAGCCTGCTTCGGATTTTATCTCTCCTTTTCTCTCTCTGCCCCTTCCCCTCTTGTGTTCTCTCTCTCCCTCTCTCTCTCTCTCTCTTCCAAAAACAAATAAACTTTAAAAAAAGACTGACAGTAATAAATCCTGATTGATAATCATTGTTCTCAAAGTAAGTTACACCAAAATTGAAATACACCTTTTCCATCAAAGATATTCCCCATAAAGCAGTAAAGAAAATGACCCTAATGCTTGTAATGTTCACATAGGGTGTAGCTTTGTAGCCAAAGATATATTCCAGCTTCCTGTTTGATTTTGATTTTGCTATACGATATCTGAATGGGATCTGCCCGGTGAACCTGATTCAAATCAGACAGAAATTTGACATTCCTCCCCAGAGAGGTCATGAACAAGGTTATGAAACAATCATTCCAGGGCAGGCGGAGTCCTCTCATTGGCTCCCCTCCCCCCCCACACCCCTACATTCCTGTATGGAAGGTCTGGGTCTGCTGGGCCATCTGGAGAAAAAGGAAGAAAATGGATGGCAGAGGGCTCCAACCAAAGTGAAAACATTTAAATATTAGCAACAGCGTTTGGAGTGAAGAATAAAAAAAAATTTTTTTAAAGGACATGGATCTTTGGGTGGTCTCTATCCTGAAATTTCTGACTTGAAATTGCTTATTTATACTGGCTGTGATTTTATTTTCTCTTTACATCATCGGATTATATAAGAAATGCCCAGGTAGGGGCACCTGGGTGGCTCAGTTGGTTAAGCGTCTGACTTCGGCTCAGGTCATGATCTCACGGCTCATGGGTTCAAGCCCTACGTTAGGCTCTGTGCTGACAGCTCAGAACCTGGAACCTGCTTCAGATTCTGTATCTCCCTCTCTCTCTGACTCTCCCCTGCTCACGCTGTGTGTCTCTCTCTCTCTCAGAAATAAATAAAACATTAAAAAAATTTTTTAATTAAAGAAAAAAAAAGAAATGCCCACGTAATAACATAATTCAAATTACAGGCATGTATTAAGCAGAGGTCAACCCCCACACACACACACCTGTCACCCTTCTATCAGCCAGCCCAGATCTGGGCAGTTTATGGCTTTACCTTTCCAAATGTGTATGTGCGTTAATGACCATGCGTTAATGACCAAGTAAGCAAGATCTCCCCACGACCATCATCCTGCAACGTGATCTTTTTTACTTTGTCGTGTATTGCGGATACCTTTCCCTGTCAGTGCGCATGGATTCTTCGTCACACTTTTGCGATAGTTGCAGAAGACTCCACTTTACTGAGGCATGCTTTAGTTGTCCCTCCAAGAGAAACACTCACACCACCTCACACCACCTCAAGATTTTAACCACATCAAAACCACAGTAAACATCTCTGTACACACATCTCTCTGCTCTTGTTTTTTTCTTAAGTGCTTAGAAATGAAGGCAAATCTCTGGGTCAAAGGGTGTGTGCATTTTCAGTTTTGATACTAATTTCCAGCTGCCCTCCCCCCACCCAAAAAGAAGCCATATTCATTTATCCTATCAAATTTTCTCTCCGTGTGTTTTCTTTCTCTCTGTATGCCTTAGGCCATACTGAGTGTTCATAACCCTGAAGAATTTCCTCACTTGTCGATGAAGGGACTCACTCTGAACAGAAATGCAGGGACGTCAAGGAAGCTTACCCTTCTGGAAACGCAGAAGGGGAATCATCCATTGGGAGAGAAGAGGGAGACATGGAAGAATATTTGAGGACCAGGAAAACTTAAGGGACAGCTCTTTGGGGGAAAAGGGACAGGAGTTGATGCAAAATATCTAAGCAGCTGAAAGATCAGAGAACACTGGGGTGGGGGTGGGGAGTTCAAAAAGGTTTTATGAAGCCAATACAGTTAGTTATGTGCTGAAATGAACTTAAAGTTGGAATTGCTCAAGTTTGTGTGTCAACAGTGACTCAACTGGTGAGAAACAGAAACGCCTCGTGCTCAAGTGATGACACAGAGCTTCCGAGCTGGGACCCAGAGAAGCGAGTCAAGGAGAAGGGATGACAGAGGAGAAGAAAATGGAAGGTTGCAAAGATTGGGTTGGGGAGGCAAGGCTGGAGGACAGTGACAGAACCAGAGCAGAGCTCAGACGGCTGTTAAGGATCCCAGATGGCCATTTCTGAGTTCAAGCCTTGAGCGCCGCGCCGGGACAGCAGCCAGCGTGGAGGGGGTGCGAGAGCAGAGTGGATGCTAACGTGATATAGGGCTGCGGCTCGCAGAGCCAGGGCGAGGCAGTGCCAGGGATGGCAAGACAGGCTGGGCCAGATGTCACCAGCCACGAGGAGTGTGAGCGAACGAATGAACGATCCCGGGGTTGGTGGAAGGTGGTGGATGGAAGACAGGCAACAGTGAGGCCACTGGAGACAAAAGCCGGTTGAGGGAAGCTTAGCTCGAGGGTAAGTGCCAACAAGGGAGGCACAGCCCACCTACCCTGCCTGGGGATGTGACCTGAGGGGAGGAGCTGCAGGAAGAAGGAAGCCCCCTCTCAGAGCAAGAGCACTTTTAAGGATAAAGCTGGGGCTCTTAGGGCAACAAGAAATGGAAAGTGTATTCTAGAAGGCACAGAGCGAGCTGGGGAGGGCGAGTGTTGATGAGGCTAGATAACCAACAAGCTAGGGACCCTGAGATGACTGAATGTGGATCAAATGTGGATCAAGGGGTTTGGGAATCAGAGCATCAGAAAATGGGTGGAAAGAAGGAATGGTCCATGTGGAGCTTCTGAGTGAAGCTTCTGACACCCCGCTGTGGCCATGCCATTGGGAGGTATGACAGTGACATGTTCTGGAGGGGTTGGGAGACCATGTTCCTGGATGCTGCCCTCCAGAGATTTACCCAGGTCCCAGCCCCGCCATCAACTAGCCACACAACCGTGCAAAAGTTACCCATGCTCACTAAGCCTCCATCTTGTCCCTTCAAGAATGGGAGTCACCGGGGTACCTGGGTGGCTCAGTCGGTTAAGCGTCTGACTTCGGCTCAGGTCATGATCTCATGGCTCGTGGGTTCGAGCCCTACGTCGGGCTCTATGCTGACAGCTCAGAGCCTAGAGCCCGTTTCAGATTCTGTGTCTCCCTCTCTCCCTGCCCCTGCCCTGCTCGTGCTCTCTCTGTCTCTCTCAAAATAAATAAGGAAACTTTAAAAAATACTGCATTTTAGATAGGAAGCATTTGTTACTGGAACACAGTAAGTACACAACAAATGACAGCTATACGACTCCCCCCCCCCTTAAATATATGTATCCATTTGAAAGAAGCAAATCTTCACAAAATTGAAAATTCTGAGGCTTTACAAGACACCTTGAGCTTACGGACAGTCTCTCAACACACAGAGAGAAGAACCTGCTTTGGGGGTACAAGCAGAGACCCTAGTGAAACGCCAACTCCATGGTCTCCATGGTGTCTCCCCAAAGTCACATGTAGAAATTCATACTTGAAATTTCTTAAAATGCAAGTGTGTTTCTATACTATGCAGACAGATACTCAAGTTTGTGCCGTCTTTGGGTTTATGCTCACATCTCACTGTTTTTAAAGACCAAATTTTATCAGCTAAGAGCAATTAGAGGCCATTCGTCTCCAATCTAACCATAAGAGTACCAATCTTGTGTGTGCTCCATGTTCAAAGTTACCCCCCCCCCACACACACACAGGTTTGTTTGTAGATGATTTGATAAAGCTGATCCTACCACATCCCCCGCCCGCTCAGACCTGAAAGGGACAAACTCCATCTTGCCCATTGTTCCCTTCCCCACAATGCATTTCACCATCTTCTATGAACAATCACTCCTACAGTGCATTTCACAGTCTTCCATGAACAATAGCCAGAGACCAGGACAGAGCCTGTAGACCTAAGGCAAATGGATTTGTGCATGTGGGGGTGTGGAACAAGGATTCGGGGCATAGCCCCATGTTTACAACCAATTTCTCTCGTACTTCCCAAGAAGGCATTCTCCACAAGTTCCTAACATTTTCTTTAGGTAGCCTTCACTTTTCTGATGGTTCGGGTTTTCATTTCTTGCGGGGTGTTTCAATATTTGGAGATAATCACTGAAACGAATCTATCATTTGGGCTAAGAAATTGCTGTCATCTACATAATCTTAAAGGGAGTTGTAGTATTTTATGGTGAACCACTTCCTTGCCTGACCTCTTTTAATGCATGTGATAGTGTTTTCACTGGTCTTATTTGTCAGCACCCTCCAATACTCTGTCAGTCACTGGAGCATTTTGAAATCAACCAACCGAGGGAGTAAACAAGCAGAAGAACTGAAAAATAACCCCTTGCCCATCAGAGACCCTCTCAGATGCCATAACTCCCATAAATTTTCACTCCTGGCTTCTTCCCTTCTTTAAACTATTGGCTCCTTTCTCAGCTGTAACTGGGTCCCATTGGGGAAACTGGAGAGGATCCTGGTAGTATTATATGCAAGGACCCTTACTCCAAAGACTCTGCCTTATTCAAGAATCCCCCACAGCGATTTTCCCGTAACCGTTCCTCACCCATTACCAGTTCAGGGTTTCTTTGACTTTCGCCTTCCCCGCATCGCCTTCAAGATTTTTGCCTTTTCTGTGTCCTGCCTATATCATGTTTTACTAAATCCTTTTTTCTACTATTTGGTCTTGCCCTCCCCATCCCGGCCTTAAGCAAAGATCTGTAGAGTGGGGAAAGCTAGGGCCTCCTGATCCCACATTTCTCCCCTCCGATCCTCACCAATCACAACCACAGAAGCTTGCACACACAAAGCAAGGAGTGGGGGGGGGGGGGGCTCTGTAAACAGGAGAGAATCAATGAACCTATCAAAACTGCTAAGAAGACCATAATTACTTTCCCATCCCTCCTTTTCCTAGTGTGTGTTGCAAATACCCTGAAATTGGTGGTGCCAGTGTGAGGGGCTAGTAACCTGTGAACTCACAAGGGTCTTTTCCAACCATCTGAAAAGACAGAGTTGATCTTCATTTTATTTCTGTTGAACTATGCTGAAAAGTATAGAATGATCTCATTTGGATGCCTCCTTTCTACTCCTTCCAAATTTACACACACACACACACACACACACACACACACACACACACTTTTAAAATGGTCACAGAGATTTAAAAAAAAATAGTGTGAGACTAAGAAGTTCGCTATCAAAGTAGGGTGGAGCTCTCCCCCGCAGCTTGAATTGTTTGCTCTGGTAATCAGCCCGAGCTCGTAAACACCCCAAAGCACAAGTTCAGCCTCTTCGTGAGCCAAATTCATCAATTTAAGGCCAAAATTACACATTCACATTTGCTGATGCTATTTGGACAGCTTGTGTAACAACGATCGACCCCGCTGGGTAGATGGGCTAACCGTGGTCATTGTAACTTGCTTGGTGCAGAAGATTTTAGATTAAAATGGAATTTCAATTAAAACGGCTACCTGATGCAGCTTCGCAGAACAACTTGAAAAATCCCCAAGCCACAAGCATACTTGCAAGTGACACATTTGCATTATCTACCCACTCATTCTGTCCCCCAGCATTAACAAGCATTTAGCGAGCACGGGAGATTGGTTGCGGGAAAACACACTTAAGTTTCCTTAGATATGAACACCTTGACTTAAATGGTTATGGAATCCATTCTTTATCTCGCCTCCACAGCACCCAGCACAGTGACCTTCCCCGTATGTGAACTCATGAATGTCTACTGTGATAAGAAAGAACCAAAGATTGTGAGGATTAACTATCAGACTGGAGTACACCTAGCCTGTAATAGACACCAAATAATAGACACCATTCAACAAACCACTAAATAATGGACACCATTCAACAAACACTCACTCAACGGGAAAGGGAGAGACATGAGAAGGGGGACATTGAACTGAGTTTGGAGGAGGTCACGCTGCGGGGGTGGGAGTGGGGCGGGAGGTATTGAGAACCTGTCCTGACAGACCTTGTAGGGAGACTAGATCATGTCCAGATGCCACTAGGAGGCAATGGTGAGGCGGGGCAGCCAAGCCGATGCTCCAGAACATCTCTCCATGTCCAGGAGTGCTCCAGGTTATACACAGGAGCACCTTGTCAAGGCGATAGTCTTGTCCCTCAGGCTCATGGTCCTTCCATGGTCAACCACATGCTTATCATCCTTTGACCATTTATGTGAAGGGCTCCTGGCTGCTCACCAAGGCTTTGCCAAGGCTCATCCAAACTGGAAAACCACACCTTCTTCCCTTACTTTTCATCAGCCATGGGACACTCAGAAGCTCCCCTAAACAGAGGGTGAGGAGCCTCACATTCACAGGGCTGGGGATAAAACTGAAAGAGAAAGTCCTGACAGCTATTTTTGCATGGGTTGAAATGGTTGAGAAGCTCTTACCACTGATCATAAGATCTGGATTCCAGACCCAGCTCCCCTGCCTCTGTTACTCGGCAAGACCCTTTCCTTTTCTGAGCTGTCTTTCCTCATCTGAAAATGCTGTTTCCTCCTAGCTGTCATATTGTCTGACTTGAAACTCATCCACTTAGATTATTTCCACTTTGCCATACTGGCCATTTAACTTAACAAATGTGTGTTCATCGCTCCGCCTCTTTTTCTAAAGCCTTCATCCCTTGGTAAATTCTACAGAATTTATCTGCTACCACTCGGTTCTAGCAATGGAAGTTTCAAGTCTATTTTTAAAAGCATTGAGCTTACTCCTTGGGACAGCTACTAAGCCTTGTACATAATGTGGTACACGCTGTATTCTGAATTAAATGAATGTGGCAAGAAATGAAAAGAAAAATGAAATTCTCAAAACCAGAATATGATTTAACACCTCCTGGACCAGAATAGGTCACACCTGCTTTCTGGTTTTTCTCCTGAAAACATATTTGTATTAGCTTCGTCACTGACTCCAACTTCAGATGCCTCCACCTCGCCCTCGGAGGACTTGGACATGTGGCCTTTGCTCTCAGCCTCAGGATCCATAAATTAAGCAGATGGAAGCAGGAGTGTAAAATCCTTTCTAGACTTTCAGGTCCCACTTGTGACCCATTTTAAACTGAATTGCGTAGTGGCCAAAATCAACCCAAACCCCAAAGCCATTACCTTATCTAAGCTGGTTTATCTATTCACGAATCAAGACTAATGCCAAATAGCATCTCCTCTGTTTTAAGTCTCCCAGATTTTCAGGAAGGTCCCCACTCTGTTCCCCTTCTTATTTCAGGGTCTATCACATTGAGCTCGCTTTTAGGTTATTCATTCCCTCCTTAGTGCGGTTCGTGCTTCTGTCTTCTGAGCCTGCTGAACAGCTACTCGGTGTCCTGTACCCCACTCAGCTCTTTTCACCCACCAGCCCCAGGCCCCTGCTATTTTAATTATCTGTTTCATCCTGCAACTTTGCTTCTTCTAAGGCCTTTCTTTCTTTCTTTTCTTTCTCTCTCTTTCTTTCAGCTTCTTTGAGGTAAAATTAACACAGAAAATTCTAATATGCTTAGTGTGCAATTTACTTGTTACACACTGCAAAAGAATTCCCTTCTTTAAATTAATAAAGCCTCACCACCTCACATACTTTTCCCTTTTTTGGCTTTTCCTCCCCTAATTCTACATGTAAGTAATATCATGTATTATGTCTTTCTCTTGTGGTTTATTTTACTTAGCACACATAACACCCTGTCTGTTCATTCATGTTGTCCAAATGGTAAAATCTTATTATTTTTTTGTGGTTGCATAATATTCCTCTGTGTGTGTGTACCATATTCTCTTTATCCATTCATCTATTGGTGGCCACTTGGGTGGCTTCTATATCTTGGCTACTGTAAATAACGCTGCAGTAAACATAGGAGTGCATATATCTTTTGGAATTAGTGTTTTGGCTTTCTTTGCGTAAATACCCAGTAGTGGAATTATTGGCTCATATGATATTTCTGTTTTTAATTTTTTAGTAACCTCCATACTGTTTTTCACAGTGCACCATGTACCAATTTACCTTCCCACCAACAGTGCACAAGGGTCCTCCCTCCCCCCCCTCCCCATCCTCATCAACACTTGGTATTTTTCTTTGGACTAGCCATTCGGACAGATGTGAGGTGTTACCTCATTGTGGTTTAGATTTGCATTTCCTTGATGATCTAGGAAGCGTTTCTTAAAGAGTGGTGCCTGATCACTCTTTGTATGTGATTAAAAAATGCAGATTCCGAGCACCCAAGCTAGACTTCCTGACTCCCAATTTCCGGGGGTGAGACCTGGGAAGCATTTGCTCAGCAAGCTTCCCTGGTGGTTCTCGGCATAACAGTTTGAAATTCACTGCTCCTCCACCCATCCTTTTGCCCTTCTTAACGGTAAAGGTGCTATTAGTTTTACCAGGACTGTAAGAGGAAAAAAAAAAAAAAAAAACAGCGTGGCGGGGAAAGGGGTGTTCAAAGCCCTATGCTGGCACCTGGGGCGGCCTGCCTAGCCCAGCCACGCAGGCACCCCTGGAGAGAAAAGCAAGCAGTCCTCTGCGCCCACGCCAGGCCCCTGAAGCCACTGAGGCAGGGAGTCAGACGTCCACGCCTTGGCATCACCAAGCGTGTGCAGAGCGCGCCACCCCTTCCCTGCAGCCCGAGGCTCGGTGGCTGGGGGTGTGGGGGAGGCGGGGGTACGCGCCAGAACTCGGGGTCCCGGCTGCCTCTCCGCTCCCGTTACCACTGGCAACAGCACCGGCCGCCAAAGTCTGCGTGGCGCGAGTAGGTGGGACTCGCCGGCTCTGGAGGCCAGTGCGCATGCGACGGTCGGCCGCGCACCCTGCACTTCCTGTCGCGTGATCTTGAGGACCAATAAAAGTGCGTCGCTGGGGGTCACGTGTCTCCGTTCCCATTAGCAACCGGAGGCTTCCAAACAAGCTGCCCTCCCTCCGGCCCTTCTGCGGCCCAACCAGCCTCGGCGACCCTCGGGCTTGGCGGGGCTCCGCCTGGCCTCTCCCGCTCCCCGGGGCTGCGACTCTCGCCGCCGCCATGGTGAGTAGTCGGCCGGGCGCCGTAGCGCGCGGAGGCGACGCCGAGCCGGGCCCAGTACGACCCGGGGGCCTCCTGGCCGCCGGCCGCTGGGGCTCCGTTACCGAGGCCGGAGCCCCTTCCGCGCGCGGGCAGCCTCCCCCGCCGCGTCGGGTCCGTCCTCAGCCCTAGCTGCGCGGGTCCCGGCCAAGTCACGTCTCGAAGGTGGAGGGAGCTGCAGGTGACACACAGCACACGCCGTAGGGCGGGACTCTCACTCTGGTCCTAAAACTCCCAAGTGTTCACACGCACATCCCTTGGGCAGCACGAACAATTGGGTACTACAGCGAGTTGAGGGCGAGAGAGTGATTGAAATGCGAGGGCGACTTTCAGAGTCCAAGCCCTCCGTCGTACAGCTGAAGGACATCGAGGGGTATAAGAGACCAGGTTTTCCTGTGTGCTGAAGCGTATGCATTCATCTCTCCAGCGGATACGGCGTGGCAGCCGTACTGAGGACAGTGCCCAGTGCAAAAGTTAGGTTCCGAAGAAAGGATGAAGCCACAGTTGGGGGTCACCATTGAAATGGGCCACTGAAATACCTCGGCGATGAAACGACTGTAACAGTGTCAGTTGTACTCAACTTAAAAAACATTTTGTTTAATGTTTTATTTATATTTGAGAGAGAGAGAGTGCAAGCCAGGGAGGGGCAGAGAGAGAGGGAGACCCAGAATCCCAAGCAGGCTCCAGGCTCTGAGCTGTCAGCACAGGGCCGGAAGCAGGGCCGAAGTCAGATGCCTAACCGAGGAGCCACCTAGGCGCCCCAAATTTAAACAGTTTTAAAATAAATGAATAAATTAAAGCCCCCTGGTAATTCTAAAACTAAACAAAGAAGACAACAAAGAAAAGAAAGTTGCTGGTGAGCTTCACAAAGCAATTTGAGTAGGTGTGGGTTTAAGGACTGGGTGATGGTGTGGGGATAGCAAGGGAAGAAGGGGTGGGGAAATGCGAGCATAGTTAGAGGGATTCTCAGGATTGCGGGGTTTTGTGGGTTTTTGAATAAGGTGTATATGTATAGTCTGAAGGGAAGAAAAAACCTATAGAATGTTGAGAGGGAAGAGTAATTAAAGTCCTCCAGGAGTTTGAAAGAGAACCGATTAAGGCCTGATGAAGAAGTGACCTTCAAAAGGAGGAATGCTCTTTAAGTTCATTTGTGGGCACATCTGTTGCTTGTGAGGCCCTGTGCTTAGTTCCAGAAATGGCGGCACCTTAGGGAACCAGGTGGGCAAGGTCCTGACCTTCAGAGACCTGTGTCCTAAGGAAATTGAGACCGCAGAGGGGAGCTGCGTGGATGGAGAAAAGCCACCGCAAGGGACTTGGGGGCCAAAAGAGATCGTGCCTGATGGCCTTGGCGTTGGCCTCCAACACTGTAGAGGGAGTGACGAGCCTGAAAAAGAGGCTCGGAAGTTAGACTTCAGTCTCCCCTAGGAAGGCTATGGGAGTTCCTCATTCTTAAAGATCATCCCTGACTCAGATCATCCCTACATTGGATGTTCAGTTGTGTAATGTCCTTTTCTTTTCAGCATAGCTATAACATGAAAAGAAAAATTCATTAATCTCTAGCTCATAGTTGTCAAGCTCTCATGCAGTTTAAAATATTGGACCAATTAATGACTATTTCAAAAACCCAGTACCTTTTTAAAAGCTGTATTAGCTAGGGGAAGGTTAAGTTGCTATCATAGATATCCAGAAAAACAGTGGCTTAAAGAATACCAAATTGTATTTCTCACTCCACTGCCATCTCGCTGCTCATCTAGGTCTGTAGGTCCACAAAACCAGTCTGGCATAAGGGTCCTTTTCAGTGCGCTGTCCACCCAACCCTCAGGGCATTGTCTGCGAGGTTCAGCCTAGTCACCCCCCCTCCAACGCCTTGTCCGAAGGCCCATGCTTTGGAGGTGGCCTACATCTCTTCCACTCATGCCCAGTACAGAGCGGTAGTTGTGTGGCCACACCTGGCTGCAGGAATGGTTGGGAAGTATCGTCCAGTTGGGCAGCCATTTGCCGGGGAAGAAGGGAAGACCAGAATTTAGTGGACATGTAGCAATCTCTGATGTTTGCATCGTTGCTTCCTTCATCACGCCTCCACGACTAACAATTACTTTTCTCTCTTGTAGGCAGAGTTGGGCCTAAATGAGCACCACCAAAATGAAGTTATTAATTACATGCGTTTTGCTCGTTCAAAAAGAGGCTTGAGACTCAAAACTGTAGATTCCTGCTTCCAAGACCTCAAGGAGAGCAGGTATCAGAGGACTCGAAGGAAACCCTGGGGGGAACATGAATGCTTTCTGGGAGCCGGTGTGGGGATGTGGTAGCAGAGGCCATACAAGCCATTGCTGGGATTGTCATGACCAGTTCCTCGCTGAGAGTAGCCCCGTGGATATGTGAAATTCAGGAAACCGGATTGTGGCAGGAGCAATCTATTACCAAGCATACGCATAGGATAATTATGAGATTGCCAGGTTTCAAAAGGGCCGTCAGGAAATGGTGATGGGCATGTAGGTTAATGCGTGGCTTGCTGTATTAAAGATCCCAGAACTTTGATTACCTGAGTTATTAATTAAAGGACTAGAGCCGTAAGGCATGACAGTTAGCAAGACACCTGTGCCGTTCATACGGAAGACTCGGGAGGGGCCGAGACAGCAGGGAACCATGGAAAGGCTGCACTGGCACCAGAGCTGCTAGTGGGTGTCCAGCAAGAGATGATCATTAGTTTGGTTGAGCCAGTCATCGGATGTGGTTAAAGTCTATAGAAAATTCATGTTTGATCCAGAGAAACATAGGCAAACCAATGAAAGAAAAGGACTAAGTAATAAAGATCCATCAGATTACTCAGGGATCATACTCTGGCACAGTTAAATGTCAGATGAGATGGAAGATGAGGAAGGCCTCCATGTGAGCGGCGAGTGTCACTGAGCCACGCGCTGCACATGATAGTGGACGCCATTGGCTGTAGACCGTTATGGGTTCAACCCACTAATGTAATCTGGTCCGCCGGCTTCCTGACCCCAGCAGGTGAAAGCAACAATTTCACTGGCCCGGCTGGGAGCCAGAGATGATTATCACTCACTTTATACAGCGATACCTTAATTGCTGTTCATAATCATGAACTTGGGTGGCCAAAAAAAAAAGTTGAAGCAGATTTGGTTTGTTCTATTAAAGAATAGAGGAAGATTGTTGACATATTGAATCAGGATGCTCACCAAAAATACATGACGTTTTGGGTTTTTGAGACTGGCTAAATTCTGGCTGAGAGTGGAACATTGAAGAATGGTATCATATACTGCTAACTTGAGTATAACCCTGATAAGACCTTGGTGCACCTCTCTTAATTATGTACCTTTGGAAGTGAGGAAGAGGTGGGACCAGGCTGGGGCCATCACGCCCGTCCCCTGAGCTGCTGAGGGCTGGGGCCAGATGGGGAGAGATGGTCTTACTGTCAAACTCTCCTTTCAATCAGGAGCTTTTTCGGGACTTGGCTGTTGGGTGTGTTGCTGAGATTCCCGGAGATGTTTGTGGGCCTGAGTCACCCCCACATGGGACCAGGGGCATGTTACCTCCGCCCCCCTCTGAGCCTGCAGCCCCACCCACTCCCCCATCTGTAACACCAAGGGGTTGAAGAAAATGGCTCTGAAGTTCCCTCCCAACCCAAGCCTTCCCTGTGGGGGGAGAGTGGCTTTGAGTGCTCTTGATGGTGATGATGATGTTCATTTTTATGGAATGGTCAGGACTCAGAGGAGCTTTACCTAAGATAAGTTAGGTTTTTGGGGGGATTTTGGGGTTTGTTTTGGTTTTGTTTTTTCGTCTGGGCCTCAAGAATGCCAAGATAAAGGGGCACCTGGGTGGCTCCATTGGTTAAGTGTCCGACTCTCAATTTCGGCTCAGGTCATGGTCCCACGATTTCGTGAGTTCGAGCCCTGCATCAGACTCTGTGCTGACACTGCAGAACCTGCTTGGGATTTTCCCTCCCTGCCTCTCTGCCCCCTTCTCACGCTGTCTCTGTCTCTCTCAAAATAAATAAAGTTAAAAAAAAAGAATACCAAGAGAAGCAACATATAATTATTTTCTTTTACTAACTAAAATCATTTACTAACATTTTCTTATCATCATTTACTAACATTTGAATAGTTCATACAATTATTGAAATCCTAAACGAATAATAGAAAGAAAAATAATACCTTCTAGGGGACTTTTGAAAGTGCTAAATGTGATACGACTGATTTTCGTGGAGATTAAAGAAATGTTTAAACTGAAAAAGTAAAGAAAAAAGTAAAAGTTTGGGGGAACGTTTCTGAGCACGTACGTTGCATTAGAGGATGTGCGCACTCATAGTTTGGCCGTTTTGACCGACGCCAAAAATGAACTGAGCTTAAAAAAAAGTTAACTGAGCTTAAGGTGTCTTCGTTATGTTTCATTTATAAAGCAGACCGTTCCCACAGAGACCTTCGCAGTAACCCTGTCCCCCCTCAGATGATCTGAGTGTGGGTTTCCTGGGTTTTGTTGTATTTCGTAAATGGTGTGGGCTGTGTTCCGCAGGCTGGTGGAGGAGACCTTCACCGCGGACGAGGTGTCCGAGGTGCTGAGCGGGCTGCAGGCCGTGGTCTACAGCGAGCTAGAGTCCGAGCTCATCCACACGGCCCGCACCAACGTGCTGCTGCTGCGCCAGCTCTTCTCCCAGGCCGAGAAGTGGTACCTCAAGCTGCAGACCGACATCTCGGAGCTTGAAAACAGGTAGTCGCACTGGACCCGCGGGTGGGACGGGAGAGGCCCAGGCGTGGCCTCAAAATCAGTGAGCGTCTTCGCTGCTTCTCTTCTCCCTTTTTCTCGGGGCGGGGGGTAGGGGTGCTGAGGAAGTTGGGGGGGCGAGCGGGCAGCGGGAAAGCGACCTCCTGGTGCTGCCCAGTGTCCTCTTCAGAATTCTGTTTCCCCGCCTGCCTGAGATTCTCAGGGTGGCTTTGCATCCTGTCACTCATTTTTCCTGCCTGTTTCTTTGTTGGCCGGAATGTATTGTAATGAGTCTTTAGAGATAATAGGCCAGTGAGGAAATGGAGATTATGGAACAAATAAAAAATTAATTCAAATACCATCAATTCAGACCAGGAAAACTGCAGCGTTTTCTATAATTACATTTTAAGTTATACACTTACTTTAAAATAGGAAATGTAAAAAAAAAAATTATAATCTTGACAGTATCAAAGAGCTCATTAATTTAAAAAAGGTAAAATGAGGGGCGCCTGAGTGACTCAGTCGGTTGAGCACTGTCTTGTTTTCAGCACAAGCTGAAATCCCAAGCTTTGCTTGGGATTCTCTCTCTCTGCCCTTACCCTCCTTCCCCACTCGCACATGCACGCCCTCACTCTTTCTCTCTCAAAATAAATACGTAAACATTAACAACAACAAAAAATGTAAGACGAAATTAAAACTTAGTCTAAGAGAAGCCGGGCCGCCTCCAGGTGCGGCAGAGAGCCATCGCCGTGGGCCCCGCCGGGCTGGCCTTGCAAGCCCGGTGCGGGAGGAAAACCAGTTGGGAGGGTGGTTACCGCATCCCCTCCCGGGTGCCCGCGTAGACGGCCCCGGGGACCTGGACCAGGACCGCAGCGGGGCAGGGAAAGGGAATATTCTGGTGGCTGGTTCACACCCGAACCACCTTTCTTCCTCGGATACAGCATTTTCCCTCAGCAGGTACGACACTCTTTTCAACAGGTGTCAGGAACTCACCCCGTTTTTCCGAGGCTGCTTTATTACAGCCAGTTTGCCTTTCTCGAACCTTCCCTAGCTAACAGTCAACGCGTATCGTGTCATAGAGCAGTCTCCCTCGAACACCTCAGAAATAGGGAGCTGAGGACAAGCTTCAGCAAATTTGTAGTCACATTGTAGTTTCGCTCTGGCAATTACAGGGTGTGCACAGTGGGTGCAGGGTCCTGGGTGCCGGGGATATTCAGATCTGGTCCATGTGGGCTGGATTCGGGCCATTAGTAACTAAGTATTACTTTTGACGGGGTGCTTGCGCTGTTGTCCCTGGCCTGCTGTGGGAGATGGTACCGGGGATTTTATTCTCCTGTGACAGGATCTGTTTTCAGTGAATATTTTTTTCATGTTTGTATCTTCCAGAGAATTGTTAGAACAAGTCGCAGAATTTGAGAAAGCAGAATTTACGTCTTCGAATAAAAAGGTAATTTGGCATCGTCCTAAGTCCACGCCTTCGTAGCCAGCATGTGACACCCTCGAGTTGCTCAGAGCTTTCAGAGGCGAAAGTGCAAACCCGCAGGGGAAAGCACGCAATTCAGAAGCAGGATTCAAAACTTCCTATTTTCAGGCATGAGAAGATAAAGCTTTGTGAAAACTTGCTTCTGGCTCCCCCCCTCCTCCCCCCCAACACACGGAGTCCCTGCAGTCCACCCCCTCCCTGCCATATAAGCTCTTTGCTCAAGTGACACGGAGCACAGCCTGGCTCTGGCTCTCTCGCTGAGTGACCTTGAGCGGGTGGCCTGAGACAGCCGCGCCCTGTTGTGCTCATCTGTCCAGTGGAGACAGTTCTAGTGGTGGCTGGTGACCTGCTTCTCTTTCCAGGCACTCTCGTTATTTGCAAGGAGCCCTTACCTGAGGCGGCACAAGCCCTCCCTGGCGGCTGACAGAAGGGGACCGCGGAGATGAGTCCGCGGTCACGCGCTGGTCCTCACCCCAGGCCTTACAGAGCAACCCGCCTCTTACTGCTTTGGGGCGCGTGCCTGGGTCAGAGGGCGTGGATTCACTTGTCGTGAACGTGTATTGCCAAACGGCTGAGACGTTGGGGCCGAGGTCTCCTTCGCCCGTGGGTAGCCGCCTCGCACAGTTTTCCCAGACTCAGGTCCCTGCAGATCTGTTTCAACTCCCCCAGGTTAAAACTGCGTCCCCAGACGCTGGGACCTTTGTCTGCCCTGCCTCCAGCGCCCTCCCTCCTTCCTTCCTTCCCACCTTTCCTCTCCATCTGTAGTTTAATTTAAAGGATCTGGGAGGAGGGATTTCATCTGCATCTCTGGTTTGTTTGGGGAGCTGTGGGCCAGGCACCGTCGTCGTCACTGGGACGGAGCAGAGAACCAAACCTACAACCCCCCACCCCGCCCCGCCCCGCCCCGTGTAGAGCTGACATCCCAGTGGGTGTGTTTATGTGGTGAATCCACTCAGAAGGTGCAGATGTTGAGGGCATCTGGGCTGCTCAGTCGGTTAAGCGTCTGACTTCGGCTCAGGTCATGGTCTTGTGGTTCATGAGTTCGAGCCCCGCCTTAGGCTCTGGCTGATGGTGTGGAGCCTGCTTGGGATCCTCTCTCTCCCTCTCTGCCCCTCCCTCCCCCCCTCAATAATAAATATGTAAACTTAAAATATTTTTTAAAAAGGGAAGCGCAGATGTTGAGTGATTACATGTGATTTCTTCTGTGGTGATTTTGGTTTGGTTTCTTTGTTTTGTGCCAGCCCATCATAGATGCCATGAAGCCAAAACTTGCTCCACTTAATGAGGGCGGAACAACGGAACTCTTGAACAAGGTAACATTGCCCTCGCTTGGAGAAAGGCAGACCCTCTTATCAGGTGCCGGCACAAGTGTAGGGTGGAGGCACTGAGGGGGGAGGAGCTTGATTCGGCCTTTGGTTCATGGAGGGTGATCGGTCCACTGTAGTCGCTTTACTTCATGGTTCCAGTGGGCAAGAAGAGGGCACTCACCTTCCAGAAAGTCTGAAATAGCTCTTAATTGCATCTTTGACGGTCAAGCAAAGGGCATGGCGATTGGGACTGTGTGTGTTGATGGACATTTGAAGTTTACGGTCTGCGACAACAACGATGGGATTTTTTATTAGGAGGTTAATAAAAATTAATTACTAAGCTGCGAATACTTTCCATGATTCCTGTCTTCTCAACGTTATGCTGGGTGCTGTTAGATACAAGCAATGTAGTACCTAGTCTCTTGCCCCCCAAACCCCTATAGTCTTGTTGAGAAGAGAGAATTAACATTCTAGAAACAGATAGAGGAAGGCTAACCTGTGGGCCTCGGGGTGGTGGAGATGGCAGTTCCGGATACATGCGGTTGAGGATTTGGGGGAAGGCGGCTCTGAGCTGGGCCGGAGGCTAAATACAGATTAAACTGTCCTTGGGGAGACAAGGGGGTGTGGCGGATGGGAACCCAGCGGGGGCACCAGTGAGGGCCCCAGGGAGGCCACCATGGTGTGGTACCGAGTGCGGTGCTCTCCAGGCTGACGTGGGTGTTGAGCATCGGGAGAAAGAGGCCTGGACTCCGTGCCGGCCCTTATGATGGAGCTGCTTGGAGCAAAGGCCTCTGGCCAAGTGCAGTTAGAAGCACCTCGGGGCTTGGGTGTAGACTGTCGCACTGATAAAGACTGTTCTTAGGGGCGCCTGGGTGGCTCAGCCAGTTAAGCGTCCGACTTTTGATTTTGGCTCAGATCATGATCTTACAGTTTGCCAGATCGAGCCCCGCATCAGGCTCTCTGCTGACAACATAGAACCTGCTTGGGATTCTCTCTCTCCCTCTCTCTCTGCTCCTCCTCTCCCTCTCTCTCTCAAAATAAATACATGTTTAAAACTTTAAAAAAAGGCCATGTTTTTAGGATAAGTGCAGGTGCTGGCCAGGGACAGCCTACAGAGTTGCAGGCCCAGCCAGAGAGGGAGACTGAGAGAGAAGGCTGAGAGCAGAGGCCTGAAGGGAGCCTGAGAAACTGGCTGTGAAAGAGGCTTAGAGTCCGCAAGGGACTCAGGTGTGGAGGCCGGTGGGCTGGGTGGGACTGGATGTCGCCAGGAACCAGGGCACACAGATGTTTGAGCTGGCGTGTAATTAAATTTAGTTTTGAAATTAAACTTTTAAGTGAAGCAATTTCAAGTATTAAAGAGACCATAGCTAAAATAATAAACCTTGGATTTACTCACAAAGGAAATTGCACGACTTCAAGAAGAGAATGAGAAATTGAAGTCGAGGCTGAAGACGATTGAAATACAGGTAACCGGGAAATGCTTTACCAAAACCATTGAAAGAGCTGCTTCCAGAATAAATACTGAGGATGTTTTGTTTAAATCCAATTACAGGCAACACACGCATTAGATGAGAAGTCAAAACTGGAAAGAGCACTGCAGGACTTGAAGCTCGACAAGGGAGATCAACAGGTGAGAGACATTTGGAATCAGTCAATGACACTGTGATAATCTTGTGACAGTTGGTAACCACGCTCGTCACGAGGCTTGCTTGGTACATGTAAAATACCGAATCACTGCAGTGCCCGCCTGGAGCTGATAGGATGTCACACGCCAGTTATCCTTCCATTTTTTTTAAGAGGCGGAATCAGTTTTAGCTTTTTCATGTTTTTCTAATAGAATTAATAGAATAAAGGTACAACCCTAACGTGAAGTTAGTTACTGTTCATTCTGCCCCAGCTCTGCCTCTCTCTGTCCTGCATCCAGACGTCCCTGTCCAGGGAAGGCCGGGTGAGGGCCGAGGGGGCGGGTCCACCACTCACACGCCTCACGGGTCCCAAGAGCCCACCAGCACCCAAGGTATCCTGAAGTTTATTGTGTTTAGCTCTTCCCCCTTTTATCTTGATGTTCCAATTACAATGGGGGGAAAGGAAATGAAGAAAGGGGGAGCTTTCAGTTCATTAGATTTGTATTCGGCTTTATTATATAGAACTTCTGATTACGTCGGCCTTTGGTGAGTATGACAAAATAGGGTGAATTTACTCGGTGTGCGTCTTCACACCCACCTCCATCTGGAGCATTCATGTAACGTGCCGAAATCCGGTGGTGGCTCCCCGGCCTGTCTTGGGGGTGGACCGTGGACCGCTCTGCCTGCGGGACGTTCTCGCCTACACAGGTGGCCTTCTGGGCACTAGACGCTGCGCAGACTTCCTGTCTGCGGGGCCGCGTAAGGGCGTTTTCAGCGGAGCGCTGGCTTTTCTAGCGGGTGTCCTGTCATTGCAGAGGTCTGCTAAACAGTCCCCAACTTGCTTCTTTGGACTTTTATCGTTACACTTCTTTATGGGAAACCTCAAACTCCTCAGAAGTAGAGGGTACAGTGTGCCACCCCCCCGGTGCCCCTCACTCCACTCCCCCATCACCGGGAGCTGGCCAGGCTGCTTTCCCACTTCACTCTCCTTCATCCATTCCTTCAGGGTTTTTTTGAGACAAATCTCAGACATGACATCATTTTGTCCGGAGATATTTTTATTTATTTTTTTTTTCTTTTTTTTTTTTAATTTTTTTTTAATGTTTTATTTATTTCTAGGAGAGAGAGAGAGAGAGACAGTGTGAGCAGGGGAGGGTCAGAGAGAGAGGGAGTCACAGACTGAAACAGGCTCCAGGCTCTGAGCCGGCAGTCAGCACAGAGCCCGACGCGGGGCTCGAACCCACGAACCGCGAGATCATGACCTGAGCGAAAGTCGGACGCTCAACCGACTAAGCCACCCAGGCGCCCCTGTCCGGAGATATTTTTAAAATAGGATCTGGGGTGCCTGGGCGGCAGTCAGTCAAGCCTCTGATTTCGGCTCAGGTCATGATCTCGCCGTCTGTGAGTTCGAGCTCCACATGGGGTTCTGTGCTGACAGCTCAGAGCCTGGAGCCTACTTCGGATTCTGTGTCTCCCCCTCTCTCTGCCACTCCTGTTTGTGCTCTGTCTCTCTCTCTCTCCCTCTCTCTCAAAAATAAATAAACATTTTTAAAAATAATAAAAAATAGAAAACAAAAATAAAATAGGATAATTCTTAGATGGCTACGAAAAACAAAGGAGAGATTTATGATTTTCAATCTTGTATCAAGGACCATAGATTTAGAAAACAGAGCTAACTACTGTAAAACAGCTGTATAATTTCTCAAGAGTAAAACAGTTGCAAACATTTTTTGGATGAAGAATTTACCTTAAAAGCCATTTTGGACTTTGCCCCAACTTTAAATTTGGACCAAAGAAAATAAGTGCATGCTTTCACTAGCTGCGCAGAAGTAACATCTTGGTAAGGACCAGACTTCAGACATGAGTGAGGAGTGTCTCTGTTGTTGGGAGTTCTGTCCCTTGTTCATAATCAGCAGCTACCCCCCATTTTCCTGTCGTGGTGATGCAGCTGCTTCCATTATAAATTTCTCCCGTCAAAAACATGACGCAGCTGCTTCCATTATGCCTACAGTGTGTGCAAGCACGCATAGTGCATTAATAAAAAATTAAAATCTTATAAATTTAGCAAGGTGTATAATCAGTAAGCATTAATTAGGCTCTCATCATATTTTAATGTAAATAATGACTAAGCCATACGTCTATTAAATTTTTGATGTAAAGTTTTTGTATTAAAATTTTTATATTTGGGGTACCTGGGTGGCACAGTCTATGAAGGGTCTGACTTTGGCTCAGGTCATGATCTCCTGGTCCATGAGTTCAAGCCCCATGTCGGGCTCTGTGCTGACAGCTCAGAGCCTGGAGCCTGCTTCAGATGCTGTGTCTTCCTCTCTCTCTGCCCCTCCCCTGCTTGTGCTCTGTCTCTCTCTCTCTCAAAAATAAACATTAAAAAATTTTAAAAATTTTTTATTAAGTTGATTATTTTACCATCTATATCACTCAGCATTCTTCAGGATTTTTTTTAAGTTGACTTTTCAAATCTGAAACCTGTCCACTCCCGCCTTCTCCGCGCCCCCCCCCCCCCCCCGGGACACACACAGCGTTGTCAGATTTGAGACCTCACCTCTCTCCTGCTCCTCAGTGGGACTCCAGCAATGCATGGACGATCGTTTGCAGATTTGGAAATCAGCGACCACTGAGTGTCTGGTCGTCCAGGACACCATCCACTGGGGCCAAGGGAGAACAGGGCGCACCGGGGACCCTCAGGGACCTGAAGCTTCCCCGGGCTGGCAGGGAGGCTGACGTGCACACGCAAAACATTGACTCTTGTGTCACTGTTGTAGAAAAGTGACTGGTTTGGATGTGACAGCGGGTGTATTTTTCATAGGATCTTATCAAGGCCCAAGACCTGAATGACTTGGAGGACACAGTTACTGCTTTAAAGAGTGAGTTTCAGAAGACACTTAATGACCAGACAGAAAATCAGAAGTCCCTGGAGGAGAATCTGGCAACAGCCAAGCATGACCTGCTCAGGGTTCAGGAGCAGCTG
Organism: Hyaena hyaena; assembly: GCF_003009895.1. NCBI lineage: Eukaryota > Metazoa > Chordata > Mammalia > Carnivora > Hyaenidae > Hyaena > Hyaena hyaena. The sequence continues at coordinate 4,059,780 of NW_024080662.1, forward strand.
AGCATGGCTGAAAAGGTCAGGCTCGCCTGTGTGTGTCCGCCCAAGCAGGGAGCAGGGGTGACGGGGGGACGTTGAAGGACAGCTGCAGGTCTGCCTTGTTGTTCCTCAAGGTGGCAGCCAGTGTGTCTTTGGCTCTAAAATATCTGTGGTGATAAAAACCCTCCACTCCTTCCTCTGGTGTGGCAAATTTCTCCTGCCCGGACAGCTTACGTGTGCCGTCCTGTGCCCCGCAATGCCCGTCCCTGTGTCACCTGGCAAAGGGATGGGTGACCTCTCTTTAAAAGATTCTGTACCGTGGGGCTCCTGGGGGGGGGAGGGGCGTGGCTCAGCCAGCTAAGCGTCTGGCTCTAGATTTCTGCTCAGGTCACGATCTCATAGTTTGTGAGTTCAAGCCCCACACTGGGCTCTGTGCTGACAGTGCGGAGCCTGCTTGGGATTCTCTCTCTCCTCTCTCTGCCTCACCCCTGCTTGCTTTCTCTGTCTCTCTCTCAAAAACAAATAAATAAGTAAACATTAAAGGATACTATGCCTTGTTCTTAATTTATAGGAAATGGGTAGAGAACTGTATTCTTCATTTAAGGGATTAGACTCTTAAGTGTACGGGCGCTAACACGTAACTGAATGAAAAGTCCTCCACCTAGAAACTGACGCTACTGTGGGCCTCGGGGAAGAGCTCATGCTTACTTCACCTGAGAAGGCGTTACCGTCTCACACAAAGGTCGTCCCACGTCTAGGGCACGGTTCGCTCCCACCCTCTGCTAACATCGTATGCATACGCAGTCATATGCTGACAGTGTTGCTCTTTTATTGACTTCTCATTGGAAGGAATGTATTTTTAAGTGGGAACAATCTGAATTTCATATAAGTAAATTTAAAAAAGAAATTAGAAAACAACATAAGCAGAATATTGGTAAAAATAAAGCCAAAGTATACGTTTTTATAAGATGTGTTCTTTCTCTCCCTCACCATTTCTTAGCAATGCACTGACCTTTTTCACTGCACAGGAATTAGACAAGAAATTCCAACAGACGGCAGCTTATCGAAACATGAAAGAGATTCTCACCAGGAAGAATGACCAAATCAAAGACCTGAGGAGAAGACTGACCAAGTAAGCCCTGACGATCCGGGGGGCTCTCAGGTTTGCCCCCTGCCGGGTTGATGTCTGCTCTTAGTGAAATATCAGCTTGTGTCCAGAGGGGTCGGGACAGTGTCTGGTTGCTCCGTCATTTAGTCCAGCAGCCTGCGTTTGAGGGGAGTCTTGTCCGTCCTGCCCGCCAGGGCTAGAACTTGAGACACACACAACTACACTAGGCCACTCTGGGCAAGGGAGTCATTTAGGCAGGACATCAGAAAGGAAACCCAGCCAGCTTGTGGGAGGCCTGGGGCCTTTCTCCTCAGGAGCGTCCTCGCAGGAACCTGAGACCTGTCCGCACGGTGCTGCCATGACCGCCGGGCACTAGAGAACCAGGTCCCTGCGGATGGGCGCCGTAGCCAGTGGGGCCTAGGAGATCCCACTCCACGTGACGCCCAGGGAGGGCCAGGCCCGGTTCCCGGGGCCCACCCCACGCAGGGAAGCCTGCATCCGTGGCCCCCGCCACATGTCACTGTGCAGCCACAGCCGTCCCATTCCGGGCATGGTCCGCTCACCGGGCTCGTTTCTGTCCTTAGCAGGTTTGCCTGGAAACTCGGCCAACGCGTTGCCTTTACTGGGATTCCAGGGAACAGGGCTGGGAAGTAAATCCAAGACCCAGCTCGTCTTTAGAGAAGGGGGCCGGTTACCTTTCTCTCGTGTGGCCGTGTCAGCCCTGTGTGCATCTGACAGCCTGGGTGGTCCCTAAGCGGTAACGGGCCTGAGTGCCAGCTGGCGAAGTGTGGGCCCGGAGTCGTCCCTTTCTCCCACGAGCTGCCCAGCTGCCCCCGCATCACCGCCACGCCGGGCCTGGCTTCCCCCGGAGCCGTGGTCTCGACTGACAAACGCAGCATCACTAGTTTAGTCACTGGAGGTGTTGCGCCTAAACTCATTTGGTAGCGACGACAACAGCTAGCAGTATCATGACGTCACCGGCTCCACTGCATTTTTTATCTCTTTCCAGATACGAACCTGAAGACTAAAACCCAAAGAAGAGTTCTTCTGGAAGCTGCTGTTTCTCACCTCAGGCATGTATGTTGAAGCAGTTTGTTATATCCCCTCTCTTTATTTTTCTAATACATAGACTTTGCTTCCACCGCTTAGAACTAGACTCCCTGTTGCAGTTGCGTGACTGAGCAGCGGGGAGCCTGCTGGCCGGTCCCGGCGCAGGCCCCTCTGCCCAGCTCTCCAGAGTCTTCGTTCCAATGCTGTGACGCTTCTGTGGTAAAGAAGAGATTTTTTTAGAGCGGGAGGAAGAGCCTTCTCCTTCTGCATTAGCACAAAGTGTATACCATTTCAGTAAATGTTAAAAATAAAAACGGTTACTAAAGATAGTTACTACAAATAAACCTAATTTTTCAAAATTTAATTAATTTTCTGTGTCATAAAAAAAAGATACAAATGCCCTGAAAATGTGACTACCAACTTTTATAGGCAGCACTCTCACCAGTTAAAAAGAAAATGAAACAGCAAACATGAGGATTCGGTTAACTTCCGTCTCTCTAGCTAAACGCTGTATTTCTCAGAGGAGGGGCAGCATTTTGTGCGACCAAACTTACCATGAATCTGGATTCAGACCTGCCCTGTGCCGCTCAGATAAGAAAGTACTGGACTCACTGGGGCGCCTGGGTGGCTCAGTCTGTTAAACATTCAACATCAGCTCAGGTCATGATCTTACATTTGTGAGTTCGAGCCCCGTGTCAGGCTCTGTGCTGACAGCTCAGAGCATGGAGCCTGCTTTGGATTCTGTCATCCCCCCTCTCTCTGCCCTTCCCCTGCTCGCACTCGGTCTTTCTCTCAAAAATAAATAATTATTTATTTTGAATTATTTATTTTGAATTTAAAAAATTCAAAAAAAAAGTATCTGGACTCAGAATAAATATAATCAGTTTCCAGGGTATTCTTTTAAATTACATGTTAAATGACTTCAATTCAACATGAACTCCGTTCCCAGACCAAAGACTCAACTTTTGATCATAGCTTATTTATATGCATCCACAGTAACTGCATTTTCAAGTGGTTCTGCTCTATTTCCACTGGTTCTGCTTCTCCGTGAGTGGTTCTGGATAAGTCATCAGAAATTAGGCATCTTCCCTGCGGTGTGGAATGCAGCGACGGGCCAGGAAGACCAATAAAATAAGGTCCATAGAGGAGCAACGCATCAGGAAGAAAGTATTTACTTTTATCACGTTGTTTAGAAAGTAATGGTTCCGTTTCCAAAAGCAGAGTGTCACACCCTAAGTGACTGCTAAGAGGGGTCATCTCCCTTCCACAAATGCAAAGCTTTTATTCACCCAGAGTTTATTGATGAGATGATAAGGCTCGTTATCATTTTTATTCGAGCTTTTTAATAGTAGTCTGGAATTTGTTGTTCTTCTTGTAGGCTTTCTGTTGAAATACCGAAGGAACAGATGATGAAGGGTAAGACAGATCCCCCACCCCGCCTCAAGGAGGACACGGAAGGCAGTCTTAAAAAGATGGATGAATGAGAGAAGGGAGGGAAAATCTGACAGACCAGCCTTTATGGTACATCCCTTCCCCACCTACCTCTCACTGTGGACGTCACTCATCAATCTCTGTTCCTTCTAGAGCTTTCAGTTTCACCTGCATATTTCTTTAACCGAAAATTGACACTCTTTCCAAAAATCTATTCCATTACTTAAGTCTCAGGGTATTTGGAAACAGAACATGCTTGTATATTGGTCAGAAACCGTTTAATCATTTTCTCCCTGCACCTTCCTTAGGCCTGGGAAGCCGGTGTACGGCACCACCGCGTGCCCTGGCCAGCTGCGGCCAGCCGCCCGCCCGCCGAGCTTCTTGACAGCGCTGACGTTGCCTCCCTCATTGTCCCCTTTGGGACACAAGCATGAGGGCCCCTTATAGGAGCTCAGTCCCAGTGTTTGCTTCCGGCATAAGCATTGCTTAAGCCATGAAAACCCTTGGGTAGATTGCTCGAGATATTAGATATCACCTGTAAGTTTTCGAATATCAGATTTCCCCATACCAGTGACCAAAATTGTTGAAAACTCAGCCACTAGAAAAATCTTTCCTACGGAGCATAATTCCCGTCCTTTTTAGGTGGCGAGACATAAACACAATTTTATCTTTTCCTGATGACTCGAAGTCACTATTGCAAGTATCAGTGACTGTCCTGTACTGCAGTGGCCTCAGGCTGCCTCAGCTAGAGTTCTATTTGCCCGAGTAATAAGTGGTTTGCGAGCACTGTGTTTTCTGAACTATTGCATTGGTGTTTTTCTGGCGAACCCACGTCCACTCGTGTCCTTTCCTACCACTCTGGTAGCTCACACTCGGATTCTGACCAGCATGCCGACCTCTGTGGCTGTTTCTAAGTGGTGTGGGTTTGCAAGACAAAAAGAGAAGCTTATTAAAATTCTGTGTGTCCCCAGAGTGAGGGCCTAAGGGACTCCTCTTCTGCGAGCAAAGTGCATAGACCTGTAGCATCCTGGCAACTCTGAGACTGTTTTAGATGCTCATTTTTATAAGAGAATGTTAACCTGTGAGATTTGTTTCAACTAGTTGCAGTCTGCAGGTAGATAGGTGGATAAGCAGGATATTATGCCTTTTATTTATTTCTCTCGCCTTAGTGCGCTGGCCAGCAGCTCTAGTTCAATGTCCAATAGAAGGTAACAGAGGCCACACTTGCCTCGTTCCCAGTCTCCGGGGCAACACTTTAAATAACTCTATGAATAAGAACGTTGTTTGCAATATTCTGTGTTAGATTAGAGACACTCTTTTCTATTCCCAGTTTGCTAAGAGCATTTATGAAAATTAGAAATGGGTATTGAAGTTGGCCAGATGTCTTTTCTGCATCTATGGAGGTGACAGACTTCTCTCTCCCTCCCTCTCCTTCTCTCTCTCTTTCTGTTAATATTGCAAAGTACAGCACTTAATTTTCTGGTGTTCAACTGTCTTCAGAGTCCTGCCACCATGTCACTTGTCACTGTGACAGGTGCTGGAGGCACGCTGCCACATCAGCCACCCAGGCACGTTTGAACCACAGCTCATCTGGGTCCTGGCAGGACGTCTTGCAATTCTCATCCTCCCAGCTGATGAGGGGACGGGGTGGGAGACTAGTGAGCAACTCCTCCAAAGCCACCTCCCCCTCCCCTGCCCACCTCTCCTGGGAGGCTTCTGATGAGCTCAGGGTCCACTCATGAGCTGAACTGCCACGCTCAGCAATGCGGTGCCCCCCCACCCCGCCCCAGCTCGTGTGGCGGCCATCTTGCCCCTTCTGGCATGTGGGAGCGGGACCCAGGGAGCCCGCACCTTTGCCTTGCTCTCTTCCTTTCACCGTCTACAATGCCAGAATCTAAATCGAAATCTAAATCGTATCTTCACTTTCTGACTCAGCCCCGCCTTGGCTGCTGCCATGTGCTTGGTGATGCCCTTCAGGATAAAGAAAGGACCATGGCCCCGGCTACTGGCAATGTCACCAGCAGTCAGTCCTCAGCTGTCCACCCTTTGCAAAGTGCCCAGCTAAAGGGAACCACCTGGCCCAGGTTTATGCACCCCGCAGGGTGACACTATCTGACAGTGGTCAGTGCAGAAGTATGAAGGCCAGGCGCTCCCACCCCCTTCAAAACCCCCTCCTCACCCCGGGTCAAGAGCCTGTCCCTTGGGCCTGCCCAGGACCCTCCCTGACCGGGGTCCCCCATACCAACCTCTGTCTCGGAGTCTGCTTCCCACGGGCCCGGCCTGCAGAGTCACCAGGCACTATCCTTTCGTAGCTTGCTGGTTCCCATTATTTGGGGGGTTTGCATCCATATTCATGTTAGAGACTGTTGTGGAGTTTCCTTCCTCATAAAACAGCTGTCGTTTGAAAGCCACCAACAGTGTTTCCAAACCAACCCTGGTTCACATTCAACAAAACCTTTGAACCCTTTGACCTGCGCTTATCTCACTTTGTGACTAAAATCAGTGATCTCTTGTCAGAGTCGAGCCCCGCCCCCCCAAGGAGAGACTAGATAGATAGGTAAGTGGGCGGGGGTGATAAGCCCCTGCGCCAGCGTCCCCCAGGATAGCTGTGGACACACGGTACACGGTCCAGGGGCTTGATGCGGCAGGTGCGAGGCTGGAGGCGCGTGGCCTGAAATGTGGACTCTGCCGGCGGTGCCGTCCCGCAGGTGCACCCTCAGTCAGGCTCCAGACAGCACCGTCTCTTTTCAGTCCCTTCAGTTTTACATTTGCTGCTTCCTTGCCACATATTTTGAGATTCTATAATCATATCTTTAGACCGGCCCCAGGGTCCACGGTGGGTATTTGCTTTAGATAATTATTACGTTTTTCCAGACAGATGAGCCGCCTTCTTATACCCCCTTTTGGAGACAGAATTTGCATACAACAACATGCCCTCGTATTAAGGGCGTGGCTTGATGAGTCTGGACAAACGTGGGTGCCCGTGGGTGCACCGCTGCAGCCAAGACACAGGCCCTTCCCATCGCCCCCCGAAAGTTGTCCTGTACAATGACCCTCCTGGCCCCGGGCCCCCACGCACCGGCTTTCCCTCGGGATAGCTCAGACGGTAGCCTACCGTACGCTCCTTCCGCCCGGCGATCTTGCTGGTAGACCCATCACCTCCATCTCTGCCCCCGTCTTCACATCCCCTCGGACACTTGTCATTGGGGTTAGTGCCCTCCCTAACCAGGGTGCTCTCATCTCCTGACCCTTAATTACACTGGCAAAGGCTCTTTTCCAAGTGAGGTCACAGCCCTAGGTTCTGGGTGGACATTTGGGGGAGGGGGGACAGCCTGCGGTGTGTTGGAAGAAGAAGGTGTGAGGGTAAAGGAACAATAGTGGAGTAGAACAGGGAAGAACGAGAGAGCTGGGGGTACTGAGTGCAAGGTCAGTAGGCGGGTCCCCTCCTCGAGGGCTCGGCCTGCCTGACGAGCGCCACAGGCCAAGGGAACAGCAGACAAGGGCCTTGGACGGGAGTGGCCCGGCCTGTGGGAAGGCAGCAAGGAGCCACGGGGCTGGGTCATGCCGGCCTTGGGGGAGACAGGGAAGATTCGAGACTTTTCTCGATAGGAAATGCTGTGCAGGTGAGCCTTGGGATGAGAAAACCCAACGGGCCTTTGGCTGGGTTGAGAACGGACATCCCCGGTCAAGTTTGGGAGCAGGGACAGCTTAGGCATCATCCATGTGAGAGCTCGGGCTTCGATCGAGGGAGGAGTGGTGGATGCGGGAAGAGCGGTGGAGTCTGGCTGTTTTGAATCCAAGGCAAACTTAAAGTAAAGTGCACAGACCCCAGTGTCCAGCTCAGGGCACGTTCGTGAGGGAAACCCTTCGTTTAACCAGCACCCGATGAAGGCTCGTCCATTCTCTGCCCCGAGAGGCCTCCCGCGGCCCCCACTCCCATGGCCCCGTCTCTGCCCAGAGGCAGCCACTCTCCTGGCTTCCAGCGCCCAAGGTTCCTCGTGGCTGCTTTCGAACTTCACATACACAGAGTCACACCGTGTATACCGCGTGTGCATCACCCGCACACCTGGCACGTTGACAGTCTTCATCCCGGCCCGTGTTTGCTCACGTGAACCTTCCACGGCTCCCTCACCACCTTCATCTGCTAGACATTTGTGGCTGTTCTGGGCTCCAGGCCCCGACATGCCGGTGGCTGGTGCGGCACTCCTGGCGGAGATCGGCGCACCCGCCGGCTCACCGCACACACCGGGGCCCGGCGTGAGTGGACCCCGCCCCACACCTTTCCGCGTTGCCAGCTCACCCCCTGCGGCCTGCGTAGCTGACTCTGATTGTGGATCTGCGTCAAGGGTGAAACAACAGGGCGGGAGTGCGGACTGGAAGCGGGGCCTCAGAGAGGGGAGTCCCGAGTGACTCCAGAGGGTTCGGCCCGAGCAACTGCGTGGTGACGCTTGGCGTCAGTGGAGATGAGGAGCAGACGCCGGGGAGGTGAAGGTCGGAAGTCTGTCCGAACCTCGCAGACGTGCCAATGAGGACGATGGGGAGGCGGCAGACATGCAAGTCTAGACAGGCGCCTGAGGCCCGAGCGGGGCCGGGGAGACCGTGTGGGAGTTACAGGTGTGCAGAGGGCTGGAAGCCGTGAGAGAGGAGGAGGCACGGAAGAGGCGAGCGAGGCTGAGAAGCCGGGTGCGGCAGTATCGTGAGGCCTCGGAGAACAGGAAGACTGCAGAGGACACCAGCCGCCACCGCAGGGGCCAGGGAGCCCTCGATGGTGCCATCCAGGAGCCCGGCCGGGGAGCCGCACGGGAGGACGCAGTCGTCACCCGGGGCAGACGCGGCAGAGAGGGCGAGGAAGGGATGCTGAGAGCCGGCCTTCGGCTGAGCCACAAGGGGTCGCTGGTGGCCATGACAAGACAGTTCTGTTAAACTGGGGGAGGCAGTTCTGGTGCAGGTGACTGTGCAGGGGCAGGGGTGGGGGGAGGAGAGAAACCTGGAGCAAGTATCGATACCTCTTGAATCTTGCCATCAAAGAGCCAATGTAAAAACAAGAACAAACGGCAGAAGCCACAGGGGGAAGTGGTATCAAGCAAAGGAACTGTGAGGAGTCTTCTCCCTGGCAGAACGCATGCCCATCATCGTTTTGTTGACTCTAAAAGTATTTTGGCGAAAGTTGAAAAGGTAGGAAAAAGCAGGCAGAAGGGGACCATTCACAAAGGAGCACTCGGAACCATGGGCAGAGGAACACGGAGCGGGAATCTGTGTTTTGTTTTTTTTTATTATTTTTATTTATTTCTAGGGGAGAGAGAGAGAGAGAGACAGCGTGAGCAGGGGAGGGTCAGAGAGAGAGGGAGATACAGACTCCAAAATAGGCTCCAGGCTCTGAGCTAGCAGTCAGCACAGAGCCCGATGTGGGGCTCGAACCCACGAACCGCGAGATCATGATCTAAGCGAAAGTTGGACACTTAACCGACTAAGCCACCCAGGCGCCCCTGGAATCTGTGTTTTAAAGCTCCATAGATGGGGCACCCGTGGGTGGCTCTGTCGGTTGAGCATCCAACTCTTGATTTCGGCACAGGTCATGATCCCACGGTCATGGGATCGAGCCCCAAGCCAGGCTCTACGCTGAGCATGGAGGCTGCTTGAGATTCTCTCTCTCTCTCTCTCTCTCTCTCTCTCTCTGCCCCCCCCAACTTGCTCGCACACTCACTCTCAAAACATATTTTTTAAAAATAAAAAAGCCCCACAGATGATCCTGATGGGCTGCTTGGTTTAAGAACCCAGTGTGCTCTGGAGACTTTAATATGCCCACGTCCCCCGCCCCAGGGCCCTGCTAGAGCACGTCGGTTTTGACTTAAGAGGCCTGGAGAGGGGCCCAAGGGTCTGCCTTTCCCACTGGCCCCTCGGTGGTGCCCATGCTTGGCTACAGACCATGTTCTGAGTATCAACAGGCCAAAGAAACCCAGTACAATCTGAACCATTGAGCCTGTGAAATGAACCATGTGTGTTTCCTGGCAGAGTGAGACGCTCAGGGCTTCTCCTGCCGTGAGATGAGAGCACGAGCACAAAACAACACAGCGGGACACGGGAAGCTCCTCAGGGCGTCGCCAATCAGGGCAGCATGGCCCCAGGTCTGCTCAGGCCCTGGAAAATATTTTCACGACGCCCCGTCTGTTCTCCCTCAGTGGATCACGCCTTCTCACTGGTCTCAAGTGTTTGTTCCCGGCACAAATATGCAGGGTGAAGAGGTACCTTTTGCCAACACCAACAGAAAGGATGGCGGGGACCCTCCACCACTCCCCGGGGCCAGTGTTTACAGAGCACGCGGCTGCCTCCCCCAACACGGCCGGCTGAGTCATCGCGGGAAGAAGCCATGATGTTTCCCCATAAACTCACTTCTGCATCTGTTTTCTCTGGCCAGAAAAAATGCTTGTCGGGTCCAATCAGGGCTTTTCTAAAAGATGCCCACTCGGTGGTGTTCACACAAATTCGCTACTCCAGACACCGCAAGCCAGCAACTAATTTACAGATGATCCCTTCGGGTTGCTCTGTTGAAGGGCCTGTCCTTTGGGAAGTGGCCCTCCGGATGAGGGGACCCCGTGTGTTAACTTCCTTGTTTCCTCTAACGTGGCTCTGCGCCTCTCCATGCTCCATGTTTGCACCAGCACACACTCTAAAGTGGACAAATTCACACCATTTGCTTTGGCATTTCCCCGCATCACTGTTAGGCCTTCTCTGCTCACAAGCCTCAGGCCTCTTTTCATTTTTCTTTTCCCTCATTTTGAAGGCTGCCATTGAAGTCATCTGTGTCTGTTACTTTCTCATGTGTCACAGCAAGATGCAGGGCCAGAGACGCCGCCACACCAGGCCTTTGGTTCTAGCTGGCGATTCTCCACCAGCCTGGGGGCTTGTGGCCATGCCGAGACTGGCCAGGCGGTCTAAATTGCTCGGGAGCATTCAGTGAGGGAGGCCAGTTATCTTTCCCCTTTTGCAAATGTAAAATGTAAACTCAGAAGGGTCATATGCTGTTTCCCCCCCAAAGTCCATCAATAACAACACAGTTCATTACCTGAGTGCACATACCATGCTGTAACATATATCTCGTGTGCCGTATAAGGACTAAATTGAACACATTTTGTATAAGTTACAAGGAGGAAAAACAAAACAGTCTTAAATGACCCCCAGTGAGACCATCAGACAGATCCTGTGTAGGCCATCTGCAATTAGGATGATTAGCCCAGTTTCCAGAAAGTTCCTGTCATGAAATAAAAAGGTGGGGAGACCATCCTAAAAGCAGCTGTATTCACAACAACTGCATGCAATGCCAGAACCCTGATCAGCTCCTGGATGGCTAACAAATGGCATCTGGGGACCACTCCCTGAAATGTTCACTTTGCATCCCTTGACCAAGTCTGAAGTTACCTGCTTAGAATATTTTAACTCTTGTCACGCAAAGTTGCAGGCCCAGGATTTAACTTATATTATTTTTTCAAAATGCCACAAAGTAAACATTGTTCTTCAGTGAGATCTTTGGTGTGCATTCAGGGCTCACCAGGATGTTCCAGCATCCTGATGCATCTTCATGTATATTTTTCTTTTTTCAACCCTACACGGGATTCATTAGGCTGCGTGAATCTGTAGTGGGGAACGCTGAGCTCTTTGTACTTTAAATATTGCTCTGTCTCCATTTCTCCCTCTCCTTCTTCTAGAATCCTAGGGAAGCATGTTACTACTTCATTGTTCTACATATCTTAACCTTTTTCATAATTTTTTTAACCTCTTTGTTTCTCTGAGCAGGGCTCCAGGAAATTTCTTCTGACAGATCTTCGAGTTCATTGAATCTCTCCCTAGCTGTGTCTAACCCACTTTGAGACTCATCCATTGAGATCCTGAGGTCTCATTTTTATGGCACTTTTCATTTTATAAGTTCCACTTTGTTTGTATTCCAACGATCTGTACCATTTTCCGTTCTCTGCTCCTCATTTTCTATCTCCTGCTTTGACTATCAATCACGGACAGACAAGGACAGAAACCTCTGTCCTGATGGCAGATAGGTCCCTTTCTCCCCGGGGTCCTATCAGTTTTTGCTTCCAGTCTTTTAAAGCTGGTTTATTCATCGTTTGGTTTATTCAACTTTGAAAATGTCCCATCTTGCTAGTGATAGATGTCCTTTCTGTCACTAATAACACTTCTTGGTTTCAAGTCTATTTTGTCTGATGTAATACAGCGCTTTTGAATAATGACTTTCTTTTGAATAATGTTTTCCTGGTGTTTCCCTTCCATCAATTAACTATAAAATTTTCTAGTACATTTAGCATGTGTCTTATGAATGAACTTTTTACTCCAGTCTTTCACCTGGTCCGTTTACTCCATTTATAGTTCCTGTAATTGTTGACACATTTAGACTTCTTTCCCCATCTTACTTCTTGCTTTCTATTTGCTCTGAATTTTTACTAATGCTCCCCACCCCACGTTTTGTTTTGTTTTGTTTTGTTTTGTTACTTTCATGCAAGAATGTAAAGCAACTGGAACTCCAGGCTGCCATAGAGCTTTGACTCATATACACGAATCAATAGCCACCATTCTAGGGATCATCTACCAAAGTTAAAAATACACATCTGCTTCAGCAAATCCACCCACAGAAACACTTGTACACATTCAGGACACACATACCTGAGTGCCCCGACAGCCTTCTTCATAATAGTCAAACCCAAGAATTATCCAAATGTGGACAAACCATCTGCGGTTATAATCATGCAGAAAACACTATTCAGCGGCAAAAAAAAAAAAAAAAGTTATCTACAGCTACCATACCAACCATCTACATACCAACTTGGAGGAAACTGAAAATAATAATGTGATGTGAAAAAAAATCAAACCCTGAAGAACAGCCACTATATTTTTTCCTAATATAAAGTTCAAACACAGATAAAACAGAAAAGTAGTGGGATTCACACCTGGGGGGGTGAAACCATGCAGGAAAGCAAGACGCTTTCCCCACGGGGTCACTTCTGCAAGGAGGGCACGCGTGTGACACGCAGGGTTGGCGAAGGGGCCGCCGGGGGTGCTGGCCATCGTGTTCTTGACCTGAGTGAGACAATCGTCTTGAGCCATGTGCCTTCACGTGCAGTTGTCTGAAGGGGAATACCTACATTTCACTCTGAAAAGGGGGAAACAAGGAATATGGTTCATAAGTTGCTCTTTTTCTGCTCATTTTCCATCGTTTCCCAAACCTCTGCATTCACTGACACAGTGACACCCTTTCATTGAGTTGTCTAGTCTTCAAAGCTGCTGTGTCGTTGGTGCGGGTCTTAGGTACGCCAGGGCACAGGGGGAGCTGGGGGCGCATCCGTGGGGGCGCTGGCTGGGGCTCAGCGAGGAGGAGGGGCTCCATCATAACAGGGGGGAAACAGAAAGGATGGAGGATGGACCGGACAGGCTCATTAGGTCTAGATGCCACGTTAGTCCCTTGTACGAGGTAAAGGAGTGGATGGTGGGAGAAGGGATGGAGACGGAATGTAGCCCCCTCACCCAAACACACACACAGAAAAGCTATCTGTCATGACAGGGACAGCAGGGATGGCCAGTGGGACAGACACCGGGAGGCAGCGGAGCCCACACTCAGGGAAGCTGGTGGGGAGAGACAGCTGTGGCAGGTGATGGAGGGGTGGGGTCCCAGCCTTGGCTGGCTAAGGGGTGCTGAGGACCCAAATTAAGTCATCAGTGGGAAGAGGGGAGGATGGACAGAGAGGCACACAGAGAAGGTCTGGGACCCAGCCCAGGGCCACAAAGCGGCACATGGACGCCAGAGCAACAAGCCGCAGCAAAGCTCTGCTGAGGGCCCGGCCCCAGGCCATGTCTGCAGCAGACCCAGTCCCTGCTCTGCAAGGTTTTTCCAGAAGCACCTGCCAGCAGTCCAGGAAGCCCAGAGAAGCCTCGCGTTTGGGTGGTTAAAGAACTGGGGGGGAAGAGGGAGGCAGGTAGGAAGGCAGTACATGGAATTGGCTGGCCGTAAGGTGTAGGCCAGGGAAGGAGACACTGAGGAAGCAGGGGCCCGAGATGGGGCCCTGGTCCCCCGAGACTGAAAGGCAGTGGGAGGGGTGGAGGCTGGGGTGTCCATCTTGCAGCTGGAGTGGCTTCAGGGGACAGAGCCCCGAGGGGCATATCCCCAGGGGCAGGGTGGGGAAGGATAATGTGTCACATTCGGCATCCCAAGGGGTGGAGGAGCAGACTGGAAGAAGGCCCCATCTTTTTTCCTCTGGGGACAGGATAGCATTCAGTCATCCCTGTGTCCCATGCAGCTGCTCACAATCCAGGCCCAGAGGCATAAAGCTCCGTAGCGGGAATTAGCACAGAAACCCTCTCCCGGTCCCCTCCTGCCCCAGTCAGGAGCTCCCTGCGGTGATGGGAAGGTCGAATACCCATGCGCCCACCAGCCACGTGTGCTACTGTGCCCTTGACGTGTGGCTGGTGTTTGTTTCCTTATAGTCCATTTAAAGTTAAGTAATGGCATGTGGCGGCTGCCATGTTGGACAGCCCAGCTCTGCGACCCCTCCTCTAAAACAAAGCTGTGGGCTTGGGGGGCCCCCAGAGGGCTCTGTTGGCTCAGCATCCGCCTCCTGATTCTGGCTCAGGTCATGATCTCACGGTTCATGAGTTCAAGCTCCACGTCGGGCTCTGTGCTGACAGCTCAGAGCCTGGAGCCTGCTTCAGATTCTGTGTGTGTCTCTCTCTGTGCCCCTCCCCCACTCACATTCTGTCTCTTTTTCTCAAAAATGAATCAATGTTTAAAAAAAAACATTTTAAAAATGTATTTCAGCAAAAATGTGAATTAATTTAAAGGAAAATAATAAATAAATAATAGCCCGTGTGGTTCACAAATGTGACAACATGGTGGTTCAAACACCTGGCAGATGTGGCTGGAGCATGGGAAGCATGGAGGGTCTGATGTGGGGACACGGGGCCTTGGGCCCATAGCAAGGGCCACCCCCCCACTGGCAGGTGGTTGGAACTGCATACTCGAAGGCCCCATCCTGGAGCAGCCCAAGCAGGACCTGCATTTTTTTTTTTAAGTTTATTTATTTATGTTTTGAGAGAGAGAGCCGGGAGAGAGCACTATCAGCCCAGAATCTGATGCAGGGCTTGAACCCATGAACCATGAGATCATGACCTGAGCCAAAATTAAGAGTCAGATGATTAACTGGCTGAGCCCCCCTGGCAACCCCAAGGACCTGCATTTTAACGATAACTCGGGGCATCTGCGGATACCCGGTTGCTTGCGGAGCGCGCTCGAAGGGGCTGGCAGCACTCAGAGTCCAGGAGTCGAGCCCCGGGGCGCCATTTGCAGCCAGGAAAGGCTCAGGTCTCATGGGATTTCCTGCCTCCTCAGCACCACGCGTGCACGTGCGCACACACACAGGCATGTGCACACACATCCTCATGCAGGCACACACTCAGCCCAGAGGCAACTCCCACCCAGATCTCGAGGTGCAGGTCTCTGTGCCCCCCACAGGGACAGTGAGCAGGCAGCGTGGGCAGCAAGGAGGGGGCACCATCCTGTCCAGAGCTGTGTCTCCAGGCCCTGAGCCTAGCGGGCTCCTGGCTCGTAGCAGGTGAGCCGTAAAAGCTTGACTGTCTGAAGAAACTTCCTGAAACGTAGGCGCCCGGGCTGTGGATGCTAGAGAACGATGACGGGCTCACACCACAGTGCTCAGTCTGTGGCAGCCTTTTCATTTATCAGCGAACCTTCACTGAGACTCACGCCTGCACCTGGGCTGGGAGAAAAAGGTGAGGAAGATGTGACCCCAGCCACAGAGCAGGGGGGGGACACATACAGGGCTGCACCGAGGCACAGTAGCACACCCAGGCCTGGGGGGGGGCAAGAAAGAGCAATATAATCTGCCCGGGGTGGGGTGCTGGGTTCCCCAGGAAGGGTGGTGTTCGTCTGGGTCAGGAAGGAGGGGGAGGCTTTTCCCAGGTCAAGAAGGGAGAATGTGTTCCTGGCAGAGGGAAATGCCCACAACATAGAAAAGCACACTGTATTCCCGAAGGTAAAAAGTCTAGTTTCTCTGGAACCTAGGTGAGCAAGGATCAAATTCCTCTTGGCCCCATTAAAGAATAAATTCCTCAGGGCCTTCCTCAGGAGTTTGGACTTTATCTCGTGGGGAGCCAGGGACTGGTGGGGGTAATGAACAGCATTATCGCTGGGGTGAGCACATTGAAAGCTGCGCAGCGGCCCTCAGCCATTGGTGGGGCAAGGATCTGGAATCCTAGAAACTGTGACCACACCTATGCATCAGAGGCAGAACCGCCCCTGCCTTCTCCACCCTCTTCCCCAAACTGATAACCCCGGTGAGCTGGCCTTCTTCTGACCTTCCCAAGCTGTGTCCTCACTGACACCTGGCGGGATGAGACAGGATGGGTCGCCTGGTCAGAGGGGAAGATGTCTCCCATTCTGGCAGGGAGGCCCCCTGGGGAGCACTCAGGGCAGAGTTTCGCCAAGCCTAGGACCCTGCTGCCCTTGGGCACTTGAACTTGATCTCCTGCCGCCACCCCCGCCACACAGAGGTTGCTCCCCCAGCTCCAAGGCCCGGTGGGGGGCTTGTGAGAGCCAGCGGGTACTTTTCCAGAATTTTGTGAGCTGATTGGGTTTGTTTGGGTTTTTTTAATGTTTATTTTTGAGAGAGACACAGGGCATGAGCAGGGGAGGGGCAGAGAGAGAAGGAGACACAGAATCTCAAGCAGGCTCCAGGCCCCGAGCTGTCAGCACAGAGCCTGACGTGGGGCTTGAACCCACTGACTGAGAGACTATGAGCTGATTGTCAAACAGAGCCATTACTGGGGCACCTGGGTGGCTCCATTGGTTAAGCGTCCACCTCTTGATCTTGTCTCAGGTCGTGATCTCACAGTTCATGGGTTCGAGCCATGAGTTGGGCTGTGCGCTGACAACAACATGGAGCCTGGTTGGGATTCTCTCTCTCCCTCTTTCTCAAAATAACCAAACATTAAAGAGCCATTATTAAAACTTAAGTTATAGAAACTAACAGTTAAATGATCTAAAATAGAAGTAATAAATA
The DNA here is from genome assembly GCF_003009895.1 of Hyaena hyaena. Lineage (NCBI taxonomy): Eukaryota > Metazoa > Chordata > Mammalia > Carnivora > Hyaenidae > Hyaena > Hyaena hyaena. Next base: position 4,076,415 of record NW_024080662.1, read on the forward strand.
CTCAAACCCCACCACTCCCTAATTGTCTACTACCCCTCCATCACACACTTGAGGCTGTGTGCACCGCGCGTGTGTAATGGAGAACCACGAAGCTCCACGTTCGGCGGCCCCACGCGGGAAGCCTGGAAGTGGCCGCAGTGGGAGTACTGACACCAGCGAGATCGGCAGAGTCCGTGGAGAGCGGGGTGTTAAGCATCCGCCACCACTAACCTCCACCGCCTCCCCGGCTCCGCGAAGGCCTGTTCTTCACACTTCTAGCAGCACCACTCATCTTGCCGGGTTAGAGAGAGCCAGCAGGCGGGGGGTCCGGAAGGTGTGAGGACCCTGGCAGGAGCCCTGAGCCTCTGCCCCTGAAGATTCGCTTAGTCATCCTGCCGGTATCTCCTCGAGCTGCCCAGAGCCCCCACCCAGGGCCTCGCACCCTGGACAGGCTTCCGGGGCGGGACTGCAAGGACGCGCAGCCTGAGCCCTGCAGGTGGGAAACGGCAGAGGAGCCTTGCCTTTGCCAAGCCAACGACCCCCCAGCAGCGCCACAGGTGGCAGGCAACTGTGCCGGGCATCCCTCCAGGGCGCCCCGTTCCTGAGTGCCGCCATGTGCCCAGGCACCCTCCAGGGAGAACTCATGTACATGGACAAGAAGGTGCCAAGCAGACAGCTGGAGGCGGCCCCGTCTACAGATTGCCTTCTTTTGCCACAAATTTAAATTCTCAGGAATGCCATCATGACCTCAGAGTTGCTAAGGGAGACATCTCTCAAACGGGACCTTTGTCACAGAAGAAAAACTAACGGAGACCACCGAAAGGGAAAGATTGGCCAACTGCACTTTGTTAAATTCAAGGATGTCTGTTCATCAGGAGACCCCACTGATGGAATAAAAAGGCAAGTCACGGATGGAGGGAAGAAATTTGCACTGTGCATAAAACTGACAGAGGGCTGGTCCAGAATGTCCTAGATAAGAAAGGAAAGAGAGACAAGCCAACTACAGAGCAGCAAAGGAACGTGCGCTTCGTGAAAGAGGTTCTCCAGATGACCCTGTTGGCCCATGGAAAAGCATGCAGCCTCATTAGTATCTGGCAGATGAAAATTAAAAGTCACGGTGAACTATCACTACACGCCCATGAAACTGGTAGCACTTTGAGAACAGAATGACAGACGTTGGTGAGGACACAGAACAGCCGAAACTCTTGTGGGAGTATGAACCAGCACTACCTCTCTGGAAAAGAGTTGGGCAACATCTGCCAAAGCTGCACAAACATTTGCTGACCAGCCTGGAAGTTCCCAGCATTGAGCATATTCATCCGCCGAGGGCATGCACTAGAATGTTCCTCACTGCTTTATTCACAGCAGACCCAAATGTCCTGAGGTCACCGACTTGGATATGTTCACAGCGTAGAATACTATGTGGCCGTGAGGAAGAAGAGCCTTAGAACCACACGCTGCAGCAGACTGAATCCCACAAGAACGCCAGGCACAAGAGAGCACATTCCCTAAGAGTTCATGTGTGCGATGTAGTTCATGTGCAAAAGCAGCGGAAATTAGCCTGGGGTGGTGGGTCCCTCTGGGGAGGAGGCCAGTTGTAGGAAAAACACCAGAATCCAAAGTTTAAAATTAAAATAGTACACACACACACACCCCTTGCTGCACTGTGGACTTTCTCTGCTCTGCCTTTTGGAGATAGAAAGTTCAAGAGCGGATAGCATGTCTAAGAAGCCTCTACCTTCCTCATCACACTGCCCTTTCTCAGCCACCAGCCAGGCAGACACCAGCATAATGATTTCATTTTGGCTTCAAGGAAGGTTTCCACTAGTGATTCCATTTTTCATCTCTTTTTAATTTTAATTATATATCAAGAATTTTCGAAGCACTGACTATGTACCAGGCACTGTTCAAAGTATATCATTAATGAACTGACTTAGCCCATTATGCATTCATTCATCCAGACTACTGGGGACTTAAAACTTCACCGACCACTTACTGTAATGCCACTTAGTAAGCTATCAATTAATTCTCACACGAGCCCTTGGGTGAGGGATAGGCTTCTTTTTATTACAGATGAAGCAAAAGTGGTTCAGAGAGGTTAAGTGACTTGCCCAAGGTCACACAGCTAAGTCAGTGACAGAGCTAAGACTCAAAGCCAATGCTGGCATTTCTCCAAAGCACCAGGCTTAGTGACCGCCCGAACCAAATAATCTTTGCAGACTGGTCTCTTAGGCCTCAATGCCAGTGTCATGAATCAGAATCTTAGCCCTTAGACTGAGCCAACCAGTAGAATATTTCACAGAGGTTGTTCAAAACTGGATTCCTGGCCCCACCCTGCACTAGAGTGGAATTCCCTGTCCTGTACACAGTAGGCAAGTAGGGCCTGTCTACAGATGGAGGGAAACCTGACCACCTGGATGGCTCTTGACTCCAGGAAGTGTGTGTCTGTGAAGGGTGGGGGGCGGGGTGGGGGGGGGTGGAAAGCGCCTCCCTCCCAGTTTCTGGGCAAATGTTACTTCTCCTGCTCTGGGAAGCCCTCACTGATCACCCCAGCCTCCACCCTGCAACTGCTCAGCCTTTTTCTTTGCCTTGGCAGTCTTCTTCATGCCCCTGGACAATATGAAATTGTCCTTTCTGTAGGTCAGCGGTAGTTGAAAAGAGGACATTTTATCCTGTCCAGTGTAAGCCTTTCCCTGCCGGGAACGTCGGGGATGTCTGTTGTTCACAGCCTCGTCCCCAGGCCAAGCCTAGCACCCAGGAGGCACCCAGGAAACGATGGGTAGGTGGGCTGGGAGAACCTGACGGCTCCCCAAGAGCCGCCGCGCAGCAACACACCCCGGGCGCCACCCCCGTGCCGCGCAATCCCAGGCGCCTTCCCGGCCGCGGAGGCCGGCGGGGTGGGGCCGGCCGTCATCCATTTACCAGCCTCGCCCCTCCAGCGGGCGCGCGTTAATGAGATTAGCAATTAAAAAGCGAGCGAGCCTGCGGCGGGCGGGCGGCGGCGGCGGCGGCGGCGTGGGGCCACTCCAGGGCCGAGCGGGCGGACGCACCGGCAGCCGCTATCCGAAGCAGCCCCGCGCCGAGCCCGTGGCCATGGAGAAGGCGCGGCCGCTGTGGGCCAACCCGCTGCAGTTCGTCTTCGCCTGCATCTCGTACGCTGTGGGCCTGGGCAACGTGTGGCGCTTCCCCTACCTGTGCCAGATGTACGGCGGAGGTGAGTGCGCCCGAGGGGGTGCGCGCCACTGGGCCCATGCTCCAGGCCGGTAAACTGAGGCGCGCGGCTGCCCAGCTCTTTCCCTGAGCCGTCCTGGGCGGAGGGTGGAGGGAGTGTGCTCTCTGCAACCTCCAACCCCATCCCAGGGGCGGCTGAGCGCCCCCACACCCTTGCCGAGAGCCCTAGGAGGCTCAGGGACCGGTTCCTCCCTGGGGCAGCAGTAGTAGTCAGACTTCTGGTGAGCAAACAAACCTTCTCTTTAAGTGTGAAAAGTGAGCAGGGAATTGTCTTGCTGGGCAGAAACTCCTGATACCAATTTTCAAATCAGACACGTATCCCCAGCAGCAGGTTTGAAACTCAGGGTAAAAGGGTCTTGAGCCAGTTGTTTAAATTTTGTGTTAAAGCATTGGTTTAACCTGGGACCACAGGTGAGGGAGGGGAAAGGGAAATCATTGCAATTCTGTTTTGCAGTTTGGTTCTGTTTTACAAGTGCTTCCTCCCAAGCATCATGCACACTCCCCACATAGACCAACACACGCTCTCGTTTTCCCTTAAGTTACAGAGAACGCGGGGCGGGCGACACCTTCCTGACATGCCACAGAGCCTCTGCTTGCGGCTGTCGCTTTGGAAGGCAGTGTGGCAAGAGGGGGTCGAGCCTCAGCATTAAACAGTTTGTCCTCCTGGGTGGAAAAGGCAGGATGGTCTCCATCCCTTCGTAAGAGTAAAATGTTACTAACTTCCTAAGCCCATAGGGCACCTGGGTGGCTCAGTCGGTTAAGCAGCCGACTTCAGCTCAGGTCATGATCTCACAGTTCATGGGTTTGAGCCCTGCGTCAGGCTCTGTGCTGACAGCTCCGTACCTGCTTGTGATTCCCTCTCTCCCTTTCCCTCCCTCCCTCTCTCTCTCAAAATCAAATAAACTTAAAAGAAAGAAACTTCCCGAGCCATCAACTAAAGGGGACTGATTCAGTAAATTATGGAACATTCGTGTAATGGTGTTCTTCGCAGCCACTAAGAAGTCGTTTTCAGAACTTTCATAGTTTTCTCCCATCACATATTCAGTGGAAGGAGGGGAAGTCAGATTCGAAACTGTGTAAAAGGGTTGATCTCAATTATGTTTAAAAATCTGCTCCAAGAAAAGAGACTAGGAAAAAACTACTCCAAAATGTTAATAATCGTCATCTCAGAGTATTTTTTTTTTTTTTTGCTTTGTACTGTGTGCATGTGTGTGCGCATGTGTGTGATGTCTTCTATAATCAGGAATGTTTTTCACCATAAAGGACAATAAGAGATGTTAGACCAAACTATTAACAAACCCTAACCCGTGTAAAAAGGACCAAGACCTAAAATACTGCCCCCCTTTCCCCTTTCCCCACCAGCTTGAAAAAAAAAAAAAAGACAAAAATTTAATCCACAGAGCTGTTTTTTTTTTGATAGTGCATCTTAATTCTCTGATTCCTTTTTAAAATTTTTTTGATGTTTATTTTTAACTTAAAATTTTTTTTAATTTTTTAATATTTGTTTATTTTATTTTTGAGACCGAGAGGGTAACAGAGTGTGAACAGGGGAGGGGCAGAGAGAGAGGGAGACATAGTATCCGAAGCAGGCTCCAGGCTGTCAGCACAGAGCCACGCATGGGGCTTGAACCTAAAAAACATGAGATCATGACCTCGGCTCAAATGACTGAGCCACCCCGGCGCCCCTCTCTGATTCCTTTATTAACTTGAAGGCCATAAATACATTATAATTATTCAAAGGGCCCGTGTTGCCATATGTTGTAACAGCTTCATAACAGACTTTTCAAAGAATTGTCAGGATGAGATGTCCTGCCCTGCTCGGCACATCCACCCACGATCCCTCTTTCCTGGCTGCGTGTTTTCCGACCATCCGGCCAGGGGCGCCAGGCTCTCCCCTGACTGTCTAATTCCTTGTTTCTAACAACACCATCCCCTGAATAGTCTGCAGGTGACACAGGCAGGCTGGGGTGGTTCTGAAATAGAATACAAGTAGGGAGTTGCTGGAGAACTGCAGGTCCTTAAGGACCCAGGAAAGGAAAGGAGAAATTCTGGGGGCACCTGGGCGGCTCAGTCGGTTGAGCCTCCGACTCTTGATTTTAGCTCAGGTCATGATCTCACAGTTCATGAGTTCAAGCCTCACGCCAGGCTCTGCACTGTCAGTGCAGAGCCTGCTTGGGATTCTCTGTCCCTCCCTCTCCCTCTCTGCCCCTCCGTCGTGCATAGTGTCTGTCTGTCTGTCTCTCTCACTCTCTCTCTCTCAGAATAAATGAATAAGCTAAAAAAAAAAAAGAACTCCTGGGTCTGGTACAGAGTGTGGATGGGTGGATGGATGGCTGATGGCTGACAGACAGGCGGACACGGAGGAGAGGACGGATGGGTGGCTGGCTGGAGGTGCCCAGGGTGGGCAGATATAGGCTGGGCGGGTGGCACCCTCTTAAGCATAAATGCCTACAGAATAAAGATGAAACAGCTCATCGGGGCCCACAGTAAGGGCTTCATCATCCCCCAACACCTGCCCCTATTTCCACCCCATTTCCTGCCATTCGTCTCCCAGCCCCACCACCTATTCTGGACAGTTCTCTGTGGAAATGGTATTCTCTATTTCCTCCACCTGGGAGGCTGCTGTCAGCCTGGAGCCCCTGTCCTGGTCTCCCCCCGGCCCCACGCGCGAAGCCACCAGGTCAGAGCAGGCGCCGATGAAAATTTGTCGGATGGACAAGCAAGCTTTGTTGGGAAAAGTGCAGGGTGTGTGAGGCGGGGCTGCTGGTGGTTTCTCCCCACCTTTCCCTACCGGGCAGTGTCACCTATTGAAAAGTGATTTATGTGGCCCCAGATCCAGGTGGTGTGCAGACCCATTCTTGTCCCCAGAGCTAAAAGGTGAACCACCCACATCATAAAAGGCTCCAGAGGAGTGTTTAACCTCCTTCTAGACAAGCCCCGTCCAGCCAACAAAGAACTTGTTTATAAACGCCAGAGCCAAGCTGTGCCAAAATACTTCCCAGAATAAAACGGATTAGGGGCTCTGTGCTCCCTTCCACGGGGCTGTGCCCGTGACCAGAGGGCTTGTCCTGCCCTTCCGAGCCAGGCCGGGCACGAGGAATGTTAATTCTGAAAGATTACATTCTGGGTACCAACCACCGCCGTTCAGCACGCCAGTGCTAGGGAAAAAATAGCCTCTTCTTGAACGAGTCACCTGGTCCGGTGACCGTGTCAGGGTGTAAGATGGTGTGTTTCCAGAACAGAACCGGGATCCAAACGTGCTGTGTATGCCCGTGTGGAGAATAGACACCCCTGCGGCTGACTTGTGTATAAACCCACTCGAGGGCTCAAGTCGTGGAAGAAACATGGCCCACTGAGGACCCCCTGCCCCCTGAGGTGACAATGTGGATGGTTTTCCCCCCTAAGCTTTCTCTCTATTATACTTGAGCTGCGAAGAGGAAGAAATCAGAGGGCACCTGCCTGTGTTGGTTGGATGACACTCAGACTGGCTGTCCCATGGCCCCTCAAAGCCCCCCTTCCCCCCCCACCCCGCGGCTCCTCCCTGGTGCTTAGAGCATCGCATCTATGCCTGGGGAGCCCCATAAACTGCAGGTCTGTGGTCCCTGCCCCTAAAGATCCGACTCAGGTCTGTGGTGAGACAAGGGCAGGATCTGCCTTTCTACCCGCGTCTCTAAGCGGAACGGGCACTGCGGGGCCGTGGAGCACACCTCAGACGGAGGTCAGGGCTGCTCCTGTGCCCCCTGGGGGCCACCGCCAGGTAGTGGGATGCTGGGGAATGCTGGTCAGCTGCCTGGGAGGGTGCTGGGGGGAGAAGAAAGACCTAATGTGTCATCATCTGATGATTATCGCAGCGTAAATGCTCCCACGGTGGCCGATTTCACACTGTGATGTCCCGAGGACGTTTCCCCACGTAAGGTCCCGGCAGGTGGGGGTGGCAGAGGTGTGCGTGCCCGGCCTGGGCCTGAGTCACGCCAGCTCCATGCGCAGGGCATGGCCGGGCAGGTGGACAGGTGGCAGGCGCTGCTGCTCACCATACAGGGGGTGCTGTGTGCACACGCACGTGTGTGCGCGTGTGGGATGGAGACCTGGGTTTCAGGGCTTGTAGGGAATGGAACACGTGAAGTTTCCCAAGGCGGCTCCAGATGCGGGGTCCCGGCAGTGAGAGCATGTGGTCAGTGAGTCCGTGGAGCAGCCACGCCTGGTGCGCGTGCTGGGGTTTCCGGACTCCGGGCCGAGAGCCAGTGCATGCAGGGCCCCAGCTTCAGGCACCGTGCTTCCTGCGGCCACTTAGAGATGGGGCACAAGTCCAAAGAAGCAGAGGGGCTCCTGGAGGCACGGCTGGGGCTCAGGCCCCTCGCACGTCTGAGCCGGGGGTCTCTCCAGACCCCCAGCGTCGGGGCCTCGTCTTCTGATGGAAGCAGAACAGGAGCGACTGCTGCGGAGGGGAGTCCCAGGCCCGGGCTCGCCCCGACTCAGGGCTGTGACCCTCAACCTCGGCTTCCCCTGCGCCCCGGAGGCGGCCTGGCCAGCCACCTGCGGTCTGCAGTGTCCCCCGCTCCCCAGAGAAGCCCTTGTGGCTGTTAGCCCCGCCCCCAAATGTCTGGTGCCCTCCCTCTGCTGGGTGTCCCCCATGCTGCTCATGCTCTCCAGGAAGCCTCCTCCTCCCTCAGTTAAAAGGAACTCTAAAGCCATGTCTTACTGTGCACAGCACCATGGGCGCAGACACGGCTCCCCCACCCCCCACAGTGGGGAGGAAGAGCCCTGGCCAGGACTCAGCATCCACCTGCCAGAGGAGAAGGCTCTACCCCGTCTGCACGTTAGCATCACCCAGGAGCTGTGAGTCATGCCGACGTCCGTCCTGCCGCAGATCCTGATCGAGTCGGTCTCACGTGTGGCCTGAACGTTAGTTGTAAAGCTCCGCAGGGGATCCAGCTGGGCACGGGGACGAGAATGGCCGTCTTCTAGCCTTTTCCAAACAGGAAGGAGCATAGAAAATTAAACACTCACCAAGAGAAACATCCTAGGAATTTAATTTCAGTCCTTCAACAAGTACTGCTGGAGTATCTGCCACGGGCCAGGGACAAAGGTGGTCATCACCTTGAGGGTGCCGCCCCATGAAAGTGCCCCTTCCACATGGGGCAGCAGAGCTTCCGCAGACGGTTCTTTGGGAGGCTTCACTGAAATGAGGAAGGACTAACTGCCCGAGAGAACCCAGGAAGGCTTCCGGTGGTGGTGGCATTTCATCTAGGCCTTGGCTGAGGAGTCTGAGCTCATCAGGTAGATTTGGGGGCAAATTCGTGGTAGACCATTTGGAAAATAGAGAAATATACAAAAAAGAATACAAAATCACCCCCAATTCCAATACCCCTTGACTGTTATTTTTTTCCCTTAAAAAAATTAAGAGCATATTTTGTATGTAATTTAGTGTTTTGCTGGTTTTACCTCACCTCTGACACTCATTTCCAAAATCATTCGATACTCTTCAAAACCACGAACTTCAAACAGCTCCGTGGGATGCCGTGTACATACGTGACAGCTAACGTACCCATTCTCCAGTGCGGAACCTTATCTCACAGATAGGGGCTAGGCGTTCAATATGCTATATGAACACCTCGCAAACTATATGTCTAGGTGTCCAGCACATTCGCATCAGGTGTGTCTTGGACTAGGCTGGCTCCTAGCATGAAGGGGGAGGGAGCCAGGCAGGGACCCTCCTCCATGTCCTCTGCTGGTTACAACCGTGTCGAGCCAGCCCTTGACCCACCGAGGGTACGCCAGAGGCCTTCCTGGGAAGTAAGTACTTTCTGCCAACTCAAGATCTCAGCCAACTTGTCCTTGTGAATGGGCTGCCAGGGCTGCCCGACACGGTGAAATCCCTGCGTCGGGGGGTGGGCTTCCCTGGGGAGAGGGACAGGCATCCCCCCTGCTAGGAAAGGCTGCTCTGTCCCCGGGGTCCCCTTCTCAGGGTGCGTCTCTCCTCCCCCTGCCCGATTCTCCCTCGGATTCTGGGAGACATGATTAAACTTCGCACAGGTGGAGGCTGAGCTAAGGACGCCCAGGTGTGACGCGCTCGGCTGCAGATGGGGCTGAACGACCGCGGTGTTCCGTGGGGCGAATCCTCCAGGCTCGAACCCTGGGACCCGTGTCCCCGGACCTCCAGAGAGCCCACTAGTTCTGCCCCCCTGGCACATAGGACACGATAGCTCACAAAACTTTAATTTTTTTTCTTTTTTTTTTTTTTAACCTGGGACTAGTGAACCCTTTCAGAAACACGGCCAGGGAAGCTTCTGGTAGAACTTGTTGCTGTTCCGGATGCTGTGCCGGCAGACTTCTGTCCTGCTAGGTTCTCCCCGGAGTTACAGGGAGAGCTTGGGCCTGCTGTCCGGGCCTCGTCGCCCATCCTTCCCACTTCATCCTTTCTCCCTGAGCTACAAGGTATTTTCTAAAGGTGGTGGGGTTTTTTTGTTGTTGTTTGTGTGTTTGGGGTTTTTGGGGTTTTTGGGGTGTTTTTTTTTTTTTGCTTATTGCCTCCCTTGGCTTTAAATTTACCTGCCATATTTTTTTCATCTTCATACATTTGTTTTCTTCTTAGAAACCAATGTTCCTCATCATCGCCTGCTGCTCTTCCATAAACACAGGGTCCTCCTGGCCCTTAGAGATCAGGTACTAGAATTCTACCAATTTCTTCTGTTTCTCATGGCAAATCGACTTCAGAGGAAGGCGGTTGCCCTGAGGCCTTAGAGCAGCCCTTGTATTTTGATCTACGATGTGTTCTCATAGATCCAAAGACTTCCTTCTGAGGGCTCAGCCTTTCTGAGGGAGGCGCAGGTCACTGCCAACCTGCCCAACATCCGTGTTATCTAATAGAGCCACAAGATAAAGCGAGAGTTCATAGGAACCTTAGATGAAATTTTAGCAACATGATGAACTGTACCAGGCCTCTCTGTCACCTCTCTCTGGTAATGGCTTCGCACGTGGCCCACGCAAGTAGAACCACCATCAGAGAGCCACTTACCATCAAGCAGTCATTCAGCAAACACTGAGCACCTACTCTGCATCTGGCCCTCTGTTAGAGGCTGGAGATTCAACTCTGAGCCAGGCAGACCCCATCTCGGTGCTGGGGAGCTGTTTAGGGAAGTAGGGGTGAAGAGAGCAGTGGACGCTCAGTGAGCAGGGGCTGTGACGGGGGCACCCCACGTAGCTTCGGGTGACCTGGAAAGGTCCCTGGAGGAAGTGAGGCGCGTGGAAGTCCTGGTGAGGCCTGAAGGATTCCGTCGCGCCTCCGGCTAACACTCCCTGTGCCCTGCTTGCTGCCAGCTCCGTTCTGCGCAGGGCAGGCAGCGGGAGCCTCTGTGCTGAGGGGAGACTGACCCCAAGCAGCCAGCTAGCGCCGCAGTAGGGGTCTACATGGGTTACTGCTCGGAAGGAAGGCCCGGCGGGGCGAGAAGGTGGAGGACCATCGCGGCCTGGGGACGGTCGTCACTAAGGAGCACCGGGAAGGCCCCTCTGAGGAAGGCAGGTTTGGCAGAGAAACGGGAGAAGGGAGAAAGCACCCCGGGCTGAGGGAACAGCAAGGGCAAGCGTGCAGAGGCCGGCCCGACGGGAAGGGCCACGCGGCTGCGGGGGCGTGAGGGAGGCCCCCAGACCTGCGGCTCAGAGTCGGGGGCGGGAGCGTGGGTGTTATTCCAGGTGTGAGGAGAAGCCAAAGAGGGTTTGCCCAAGTGGGAGGGCAGGGGACGGGGCGGCAGAGAGTGACACAGTCTGACAATAAGCTGTTGGGGGCAGCTGTAGAGTGGACTCGAGAAGACCAGCATCAAGAGGACCGTGGCCGCGGGGCGCCTGGGGGGCTCAGTCAGTTAAACGTCCGACTTTGGCTCAGGTCATCATCTCTCGGTTCGTGAGTTCAAGCTCCGTGTCGGGCTCTGTGCTGACAGCTCGGAGCCTGGAGCCTGCTTGCGATTCTGTGTCTCCCTCTCTCTTCCTCCACTGCTCATGCTCCGTCTCTCTCTCTCTCTCTCAAAAATAAAGATTTTTAAAAAAAATTTTTAAAAAAAGGACTGCAGCTGAGACATCGTGGCAGGTGCTGGGAGGCAGCAGTGAGTAAGAATTCTCTAGGCTCAGAGCTGTCTTTGTATCCTCGGAATGTGAGTGTCCTCAGTGACTGTGAACACCCCCTCACCCAGAGAAATGCAGACGCGCAGGGGCCAGGCCACCCACTGGCCCTGACCTACCTCTGCATGAGAGACCAGCCTAAAACCTGAGGACTGAGAAGGAAGGATGGAATTAGAAAGTCACCGCTCAGCAACCGACGCGAGAACGTTGTTCCCGGGAAGATTCCAGCTAAATCTGGAGGGCAGAGGCCTGACGGTCAAGGGACGGCAACCTTATCTCAATATCTCCTAGCAAAACATGTGATTGTTTCCAAAGGGCAAACAGGAACTTTCCGAAGAGGCACCCAGCAGACCCCCATCTTGACCGAGTGAGCAGAGTTAACCTGGCCGGGAAGGGGGTGAAGCGGCATCGCCTGCCTCTGGACAAAGACCCAGGTCGCTTCAGGGTTCCTGCCAAAACCCAAAGCAAGGGACATTCCACAGAGCGATTGGTGAGTCCTGTCCCACAGGTCAAGGTCATGAAAGACAAGGAGAGCCTGAGAGGCTTTTCCGGATTGAAGGTGACTGATGAGATGTGACCTTAGATGCCATGTGTGATGGTGAGACCGGAGGGAGGGCAGGGGTGGGGTAGGGGGTCGGATTCCAGAGAAGTCTGTAGGTTAAATGACAGTGCTGCTTCTGTGTCACTCTCCCGGTTCTGGTCCTTGCCCCGGGATCATGCAAGAGAATGTCCTTGTTTTTAGGAACTTCACGATGAAGTGTGGAGAAGGTAAAAAAACAGAGAGGGGGAAGGGGGCATAGTGGCGAAAGGTGAATTCTTTCTCACCGTTCTGGGGGTGACTGGGCGTTTCTCTGCCGGCTTCATCGGGCCTGGCTCTCATGGCGGCATCCGCTGGCGGGTTGGACTGGGCTGGAAAGCCCTCACACGTGGGCACTCGGGGCTGAGTTGGATGGGCCCTCAGTTCTCCTCCACTGTGGCTTTTCATCCCCGGGTCCCCTGGACCACCTTCCAAATATGGCAGCCTCAGGGCGCTCGCTCCAAGAGGTGGTGGTGCAGCTGTAAGGCATCCTGAGACCCAGGCTCTAGAACCACCATGGTGTCCTTTCCCCCACATCCTGTTGGATGAGCTGGTCCCAGGAGCAGCCCAGATTCACGGGTGGGGGAGAGAGGAACCTGTTCACAGGAGCAGCTTCAGAGAACATGCCACCATATTGGATCTCTCACAATGTGCCCCATCCAGACATGCGGGAGTGAAGGCCTGTGTCCGCCTCTCCCTGATGATAGGGTCTCCTCATGCTAAGGCGGTGTCAGAGGTTTTATTTTATCATTTTATCATTCTATCATTCTATTCTATTCTATTCTATTCTATTCTATTCTATTCTATTCTATTCTATTCTATTCTATTCTACTAGGCTTCACGCCTAGTACAGAGCCCAACACAGGGCTTGAACTCACAACTCTGAGATCAAGAGGCAGACGCTTAACCAACTGAGCCACCCAGTTGCCCCTCAGAGGTTTTACATCAAAGGAACATGGGGAGCAGTCCAGTGGGAAGAGAGTCGGTTAGTGAACTCGTTTTCAAACTGATCACAAAACTAATTTTTCTATTATTGTGATATATGTACCCGCAGAAAAATACACTTGTCGGTGGACAGCTCTATGAGTTTTGATGAATGCGTGGTTGTATTACCACCACCAAATAACACCCCTTATAGTCAGCCTTCCGGTCCCAATGTCCCACAGCCGTAGGTCTGTTTTCTGTCCCCACAGGTTCACCTTTTCTAGAATGGCATATAAATAGAGTTGTGCAGTAGGTAGCCTTTTGAATCGGGCATCTTTAACTCAGCATAATACTTCTCAGAGTCTCTGATCTTATTGCATGAAATTGGTAGTCTGTTCCTTTTCACTGGCTGAATAATATTTCATTGTGTGGATGTACCAGAATTTATTTCCGCTCACCCAATGGACAACAATTGAGTTGTTTCTGGTTTTTGATGACTCTGAATGGAGCTACTATAAACATTCATGTACAGATTTTTATATGAATGTACATTTTCATTTTTCTAGAGTAAACACACAGAAGTACACTTGCCGAGCTGTATGGTGAGTGAGAGTTTAGCTTTATAAGAAACTGCCAAACCTTTCTCGTTTTACATTCCATTAGCAATGCGCGGGTGTGTCCCATGGTTCCTCGCCAGCACTTAATGTTATCAGCCTTTCTTTTTTTTTTTTTTTCTTTCTTCAGCCTTTCTTACTTTAGCCATTCCAAGAGGTATGCAGTGGCATCTCATTTGGTTGGAATTTGCTTATTTTCATAAACGCTGGTGCTGACCATCTTTTCATGGGCTAATTTCCATTTGCATATCTTCTTTTGTACCTTTTTTGAATGGGTTCCTTTTTTTTTTTTTTTTTATCATTGATGAGGTTTGAGGGTCCTTTATAAATTCTAGATGCTAAGTCTTTCCCAGATACGGGTTTCACAAGAGTCTCTCCCAGTCTTTAGCTTGCCCTTTTCACTTTCTGAACCATACCTTTCACAGAACACAATTTTAAAATGAAATCTAAGTCATCAATACTTTTCTTTCATAGATAGCACCTTTGATGTGGTATCCAAGAAATCTTTGCCTAGCCTGTGGTCAGAGAGCTGTTCTCCTGGGCTATCTTCTAGAAGTTTTGTAGTTTTGAGCTGTGCATATAGGTCTGTGACCCATTTTGAGATTTGGGAGAGGATGTATAAAATGGGGGATAGGGGTTGAGATTCATTTTTTTTCTGTGAAAGGGCATTCGGTTGTTCTCACATCACATATTAAGAAAATAGTCACCAAGCAAATTTGCTGGGATCGTGTGTCGGGGTAGTTGGAGGCTGGGTAATGGACATGACCGATGGGCAGGCCTCGCGAGCCCCCATGCCGCCACCTGGGCACCAGGCCTTGGAGTCCCAGCTTCCTGTGGGCCGTGGGCCATCGGCCCGGTGCTGCCATGGACCTTGCGGGCCTCACGGGGTTACTGTTTAACATCTCGGGTGAAAATGAGCCTTTCCGGGACCCACTGAGGGTCTGAGTTGTTGCCCCAAGTAGGGGGGTGCGAACACAGCCTTTATTGTCGGCTCTGTGGGTGGGAGCCCCCACCCAGCAGCCGGCCTCTTGGATTCTTCGCTCCTGAGAAGCACCTGGTAAGACGTCCAAACACATCTCTGCAGGGCAGGGAGGGAGCAGGCCCGGCAGTCGTCAGAGCAGAGTCCAGAAGCGGAGGGTAGCACTTGCCACAGGCCCCGTGTGAGCAGGGAGGATGCAGCCGGGCACGTGAGGCCCGATGGTCCCTTGCGCACGGCCGTGCCTGTCTCCCCACAGCGGCAGGTGGATGGCTCTGCCCGCTCGGCTTGGCCCCGGCACAGCCACTCCACTCCTGGGATCTCCATGCCGAGGAAAGAACGCAACACGTGCACCAGGCTCAGTCCCACTGCTCTGTTTAGAAGGGCAGGGACCTGGCCACAGCCCAGTGTCTGAGCACCTATGAAGTGAGTGCTGTACGGCTGCTCAAGGGTGACATGAGTGGCGTGTTGTGGTCGGGGGAGGAAGGCAGGCTCTGGGGCAGCACCTACGCACGACGGAGGCAGTTTTGTAAATATCAGATGTTCACGGAAGCATGTATGTTTGATTCTTTACCTGAACACTTTTGGAACCTTCTGTAACCCGCCCTTAATCCCTGCAGCTGTAATGTCAGGGTTTTATTTTAATCAGGAGTCCTGCCCTCTTCTCCTCTGGGACCTTTTCCTGGGTTCACTGCCAAGGAGCGGGGAGCAGGGAGTGGGGGATGAGCAGGACTTCAGGGAAGGAGGGGCAGGGCTTCGGGCAGGCCTGTGCAGAGCCCACCCCGCACACTGCCCACCTCTGTCTGGGTGCCAGCAGTGGGGAGGGTTTCCGTAGCTCCGTCCACACCCCTGGCTCCCTACTATCCACACAGGCCCTTATCTGCAGGTGGCTCCTTGGAACCAGTGGGTTTTAAATTTGTGTTCTAGTCTTCATTAAAAGAAAACGTCAAGCGGAGGGCTGCCGTCTAAAACATACAATGGAGGCGCTCTATAAAAGGAGATGGTGGCCTAGGCTCTGTCTGTTGAGGACCCCTTGTCTCCCCTGGCTCTGCCATTGGTTCCTACAACAGAAGATGGAATCGGGTGTCTGGCAGAGGGGCTGGGACAGCTGAGCATTGAAGGAGACACTCAAGGGGTTTGGGACAGGAGCAATTTATCACTCAGGATGGAAGTATTTAAACTTTTTAATTGACAAGTCTGCATGTCATCCATGGATAAATGGATGAATGGACAGATGGATAAGTAGAAAGATAAAAAGGATATAAGGGTGGATGGATGGTTGGATAGGTAGATGGGTGGGTGGTTGGATGGACGGGTAGATGGGTGAGTGGGTGGGTGGATGATTGGATGGGTGGATAGTTGGGTGGATAGGTGGATAGTTGGGTGAGTGGATGGATGGGTGGTTGGATGGATGGGTAGATGGATGGGTGGGTGGATGAATGAATAGAAGAAAATGGATACATGACATATGGGTAAGGGGGAAGTGGAAAAGGTGGAAGAGAGTGAAGGCAGAAGGATGGAGGAGGAATGGGAATGTGGGAGGAGGGGTGGATGGAAAGGCAGAATGAAGGAAGGGAAGGGGTGTGTGTGCGTGCACGGAGGTCGGGTGGGCTCCAGAGGAAACCTCATCAGTGATGGGCGGGTCTTGGCTCTGGACACCCACAGGCAGCTTCCTGGTGCCCTACGTCATCATGCTTATTGTGGAGGGCATGCCCCTCCTGTACCTGGAGCTGGCAGTGGGGCAGCGCATGCGGCAGGGCAGCATCGGTGCCTGGAGGACCATCAGCCCCTACCTCGGTGGTGTTGGTAAGTGGGCGCTCTGCAGTCCTCACCTACCTGGAGAGTCCTCCTCCTGGATCCTGGGCCGCAGCGGGTGTGGGTAGGAGCCCGTTGGCAGCGCAGCCAGAGCAAGGGGCAAGTGCAGGGCCCAAGAGCGAGCCCAGGAGGGGGTGCCACAGAAAGTCAGCTGAGGAAGGGGGGGTGCACCCCCTCCGGGGAGCTGACACCACATTGCTTCTCCTCTGTCAGCCTCAGCTTGCTCTTCTGTAGAAGGAAGTGGCCGCCCAACCAAGGAGCCGTAACTCAGTGTCCCAGCAGCTTCCACTCAGAACTAACTGGTCCTTGCTAATGATCAATAATGGCTCCCTCTCGTGAGCACCTACTACGTGCTGGGTGCCCGCCTGTACGGTATATGCACACGGCACCTCTCAGCGGTGGTTAACCCACCCTGCACAACCCTCATGTTCCAGGGCGGCCTGTGGGCAGGAGGAACTTGGGCCAGCATTTGGCCCTGGTCTCTTCTGCTCAACGCTCCTGCCCCTGGACAGGCAGGGAAGCAGAGCGGTGTTTCAGGAGCAAGGAGGGTATACACTGGCATGGGATTTAGTCTTGAGGCACAAGAACGGTGTCCGTGGCCTCAAACATCATCTTGAAACCCAAACTGCCTCCTCATCTCGAAGGGCTGTTAATTTTTAACAAGGAGGTGTGTGGTTTTACAGTCTGCCCAAGTAATCAATCACAGAGGGCTTCTCTGAGGTGGCATTTGCTGCCTAATAGGAAAGATACCAGATGTTTGTGCCAAGCAGCAGCGCTGGTGAATGTTTAACAGCCAGCTCAGGGGTGGGTGGGGGTAGGGGAGGCCTGTGTGCAGCATTCCCTGATGCCCGAGGTGTAAATACTTCTGCCACAACCAATTGCAGACTACCCACGAGATGTCCCAGAGGGTGGGGATGGGCAGAGGTGCCCACGGTGTGGGCTGGCCAGGTCGGGGCAGACCTGTCCCTCCACTGGGGACACTCTTCCTCAGAGCCCTGTTCCTGGCCACCACAAGGCAGGGTTTGGCACAAGTGACTCACATCAGGTAAGCCACAGGGGGAGCACCTGTGACGTCTAGCATCAGAGTGGCACTTGGCAGTGGCAGCCTAAGTTCTTTTATTTTTTTTAATGTTTTTTATCATTTATTTTTGAGAGAGAGACAGAGTGTGAGCAGGGGAGGGGCAGAAAGAGAGGGAGAACAGGATCTGAAGCAGCTCTGAGCTGTCAGCACGAGCCTGACGCGGGGCTCGAACTCACGAGCTGTGAGATCATGACCTGAGCCGAGGTTGGCGCTCAACCGACTGAGCCCCCCAGACGCCCCGACTCACGCTAAGTTCGAATCCAACTTCGCCACTTGACGGCTGGGTGAGCTTGGGCAGTGTCTGTGCCTCGATGTTCCCTCCCGTGAAGTGGAGGTGATAATGCCCCCCTGACAACATAGCTGGGAAGGTGTAAAGCACAAAGGATGCTTAGCACAGCACCTGGCACTTAGGTCTCAAAAAAATGGCATCAGCCTCCCGTCCGCAAAGCCTGGGAGTGAGTTTGCGGGAACAGACTATCCCTTCCAAGGTGCTCGCAGGTGCCTGGACGTGGCTGCCCTTCTCACACACCTGAGAAGGAGAGTCTGCTCTCCTGGGGCTGTCACAAGGCATGTCCCGCGGGGGGGAGTGGGGGGCTCGCGTACAGGACGGGACCGGGCAGGTGGACCCGGGGGGTCCTCAGCGCCCCTCTCCCCCTCACAGGCCTTGCCAGCGTGGTGGTGTCTTTCTTCCTGTCCACGTACTACAACATCATCAACGCCTGGGCCTTCTGGTACCTTTTCCACTCCTTTCAGGTGAGCGAGAGCAGCTGGGCGGGGGGGGGGGGGGGGGGGGGGGGGGGGGGGGGGGGGGGGGGGGGGGGGGGGGGGGGGGGGGGGGGGGGGGGGGGCGGGGAGGGGCCACGCCCCCTGCGGGGTGCAGACCCCCTGCGGCAACTGGAGGGCTCCTGAGCCTGGCACCGCAGGACCCTGCTACTGTGTGTGTGCGTGCTTCCGGGGGGCAGGTTTCTGGCTTACGTCACGCACTCTCTGAAAGATGTGACCCCCTAAAATATTAAGCACCACCAGATGCTCCAGGGGAGAATGTGTGGAGAGAGCCCCCAACCCAGTAAGACAGCAGGAGGGCTCCCCCTCCCCCTCCCAGCTCTCGCAGCCTCCTGACTCCAGGCGGAGCCCCTGCGTTTCCCTGCAGACCAAAGGTCTTCTGGAATGACCATTGGCATCCCTGTAGCACAGTAGGGCCTACTCCCAGAGATAAACATTTTAAACATGTACTTCTGATTTACAGCCATAGCTGACGCTCATGGCAGAATATGGGAAGGGACTGCCCTCCGTAACAGCCTTCTCCATCTCAGGCAGAAGCTTCCCCCCCCACCGCCCCCTGGGCAGGTGCCACACCCTTTGCCACTAAACCCGACCTTTACAGGACAGACACTATCCCCAAGATCCAAAAGCAAGACAGGGCTGGCCAGGGACTGTGGAATAGCCCCAACTTGTGGGGGCCACTCTCTGGAGCACTTGGGCACAGCCTTGAGTCTTGGGCGCCCCAAGGAATGCCTGGGTGAATGACGTCAGTCATCAGAACGTGGCATCTACACTCAGAAGATGCTACCGTTCTAACAAAATCAGGATTATTTGACCATCTTCCCAAGGTGAAAATAAGGTGGTCTCAAGAAATGAGACCCGTTTTCCTAACTCTCAAGTGTGAGGACCAGCAATTCCTGAAAATCATTCGACCATCCATTCTTTCTGTCCTTCCCAGGCCCCACAGGCTTCTCCTTTAGTCTCCCCCACACCCCACCCCCCGGAGCTCTCCTCCGTGGTCACGTATGAACTGTCACCACAGCCCTGTGATGTGGGTGCCCCGGAGGCGGAGGGGAGCTGAGTAGCTGTGAGACTGGATGCCAGCAGCCTGGCCCCAGGGGCTGAAGCCTGTCCACTCCCCTCCCCCCCATTAGGCTTCCCAGCCTCCTGTCTAGGACTGTCTAGGACCTTCCCCAGAAGGACCACAGGAGGGGCGGGGGGGGGGGGGGGGGGGGCTATTAGAAAAGCAGATGCAAAATGCGAGCCCAACCCACTGATTTGGAGGAGGGAGGCCGGCTGCTGGGGAACGGTCAGTTTAGTAAGTCCTTGCGTGTGCTAAGGTCCCTCCATCCTGGCTGTGCACCAGAACCCTCCCGCCGGGGAGCTTTCAAAACTCAGATGCTATGGGCCCCACCCAGACCGATGAAATCGGAGCCACTGCGGGTGCAGCCTGGGTACAATATTGTTTCTAAAGCCTCCTTACCCTCTGGGATGTAGTCATGTACCACGGCTGGGAAGCAGGCCAGGCCGGGCTGGCTCCGCAATGGTCCAGTGGACCGGCCAGTCTGTGCCGCACAGCAAAATGGCCGCAGGGGCCGTGGACTGAGTAGCTCCCCAGGGCTCCGAGTCCACGAGGGACCCTCCCACCTGCCAGGCCGTGGTGCTGGTCACTGTGGAGCATCTCAGTTGGCTCCACACGGCCATTCTCTCCATGAGTCTTCATCACTCAGCAGTGTGGCCGAAGGTCTTTTACACATCAGCTGGTTCCCAGTCTGACAACAAGGGCAACGAGGCCCCAGGAAGCCCAGGCTGGGAAGGGCCATTGTGTCACGTCACTGCATTCTGTTGGTCGGAGCAGGTCACGGGCCGGCCCAGGTTCACGGGGAGGGACAGCAGATGCCACCTTCCCGTGGAAGGAACCATTGGGTGCCATCTTTGGAACTATTCAGGGTCAAAGCTAGAAACTGACTTGAATTTCAACAGGCCAAGGACCCCCCGACCCTGCACAGGTCACAAGTGTTTTCTAGGGGGACAAAGCAGGGCCCCAGCTACTCACCAGCAGAGTGGCCCTGGCCCACCGGGTGACATCTGTTTCCTCTGAAACGCACAGATGGAGCCCAGCGGCCCCGGACGTGCTTCAGTCAGTGGAGAACTTATGTCTAATGCCATCTGAACTTGCAGGATCCGGATACAAGCAAAAATGATTGACGTGGGGCTTGGCAGAGTGGAGGTGGGACTCCTACCCTTCCTCCTTCCCCCTCCCCAGAGCCAAAATTAAATCCACCGCCTGCCCCTTCCTGCCACCTCTATCCTGTTCACTGTGCACGCATGTTTAGGCTCTTTTGTTCCTAAGTGACAGAGAAGCCAGTTCAAACTGGCTGAAGCAGAAGAGGCTCTTACTGACTCTGCAACGTGCAGGAGGGGAACTGCTTCAGGCATAGCTTGACTCAGGTGCCAATGAAGTCAGCAGTGCCAGATTCTCTCTGTTGTAGGCACACAAGATGCCTGCAGGGAGGCTGAACCTCACTCCTGCCTAACTTCTAAACCCGGGGTCTGTTGTGGGAGATGCATGTCTCCACCACCAGTGAGGGCAGGACCTGAGTCTCATTCAAGCCAGGACTTACTAGGAATGTGCAAAATTAAGCCACGTCCCCCCAAATGAGAACAGATTGAGGCGATTTATCCAGAGCTTGCGATCGCTTGACTTTGGCAGAGAGCCCAGGGCGGGCAGAGGAATGGAGACAGTGTGTCGGAGTCAGTGGGGGTAAAAGGCAAGGCTTCAGGTGTGCCCGGATTGGAAGGCGTGGGGGACTGTGAGGGCTATCTGGGCGACGGGGGGAGCAGATCTGGCTTCCTCCGGTTCGTCTGGGGTTGGGAAGCACACAAGCTAGGGAAACTGGCTGTCCCCGCCCAGGTCCTGCCCACCCCACTCCAGGCCACTTACTGCAAGATGCTGTGGCCGGAGTCGGTGGGCCCATCGCTGGCAGAGGTGTGGATTCTATTGTCCTATTGTCGTAGACGGCCTGGCCATTGTCCGTTTGGCCCAGCCTCTAGGACCCATGGTCAAGCCAGGAAATCCTCAACAAACACCTGGGGGATTGCACGGTGCGTGAAGCCCTCTCCCTGCCTCTCCCCTACCCCCAAGCCCATCTGTGCCCCTGACCGACCCTCCTGGTCCCTGTCTGCCTGCAGGTGCTCCTGTCCTTTGGGGACCGCCACCTCTCTCCCCCGAGCGGCCTATCAGGAACATTCCCATCCTTCCCCGCCCTGCCCTTCGGCCCCAGCCCTCACCTGCCTGCTTGTTCTGCTCCTGAAGGATCCCCTGCCCTGGTCCGTGTGCCCGCTGAACGGCAACCGCACGGGCTACGACGAGGAGTGCGAGAAGGCGTCCTCGACGCAGTACTTCTGGTACCGGAAGACCCTCAACATCGCGCCATCCATCCAGGACAGCGGGGGCATGCAGTGGGAGCAGGCGCTCTGCCTCATCCTGGCCTGGCTCGTGGTGTACCTGTGTATCCTGCGGGGCACCGAGTCCACCGGCAAGGTGAGTCGGCATAGGCTCCCGCCTGGGTGTGGAAGCCACGCGGGGAGGAGGGCACAGATGGTGTCACTGGCACGAACCCCCTGCGAGGTGACCGTGAACGTGGCTGGTGGCACTTGAAGTTGCAGTCTTGAACTGAGGGCGTTCCCAGTCCCTACGCAGATGAGCAATTCTGTGCCAGGCAGCCGGCGCCAAGCCACACCACCCACGAGGCACTGAGCTCCTAGACAGGGGGTCTTCCCTTCTTTAAAAGCCTTAAGTGACGGTAGATGTCCCCCAGACACCCTGGCCGCTGGCTCTCAAACTTGACTGCACGTTAGTGTCCCTGGAGAGGACACTAACTTCTAGAACTCTGCTGTCTCAAGTCCTCCCCCGAGAGCCCTGGGGTGCTCAGTGCGGGCAGAGACCTGAGCCTGGGATGTTAAAAGCCCCCCTCCCAGGGGTTCCTAATCCGCAGCAGAGTCTGAGAACCTGTGCTCTCAGCTGCTGTCAGGCCTTGGCTCCTTGGTGTGCCCCCGGGTTTATACTCCTGCAGGGGGCTGAGATGCTCTTGAACTCTAATCTGCCCCAGGTAGGAAGCCTTTCCTGCAGGGTTTCCAGCACTTGCCACCTTTCTCAAGCTGCAGCAGACGCCCTGGACCCCCGGTGACCCCCGCCTCATGCTCAGTCCCTCCTCCTGGCTGGTCGCCTGCGGGTCGGGTGTGTACCTTCCCTCAGTCTCGCAAGAGCCCTTCAGAGTGGATTTCGTTGTCCCACTCACCTGAGCGTGGAGGGGCGAAGGAGCCCACCCGGGGGCACCAGCCAGGGAGGGCAGAGCCCGGTCAGACCCAGCACGGCCACTAAGACTCCCCAGCATCTTGGTCTAGTGAGCCACCTCCCGTTTGCTCTCGCCATACCTTTTGTGACTCAGTCCATCCCAACTTTCCCCTGCAGAAGCCCCTACGAGCCACCTGCCCTCACCCTTTGACCACCTGAGTCGCCTCCTCCGGCCCCACCGTGTTTCTCTTGAGGCAGCAGGACCAGTATGACCCATAGTATCTTAGGTGCCCTGGAACGAGCCCAGTAACGTGCCTGGTTTTTTCTGTTGGTTTCCAAGCCTCAGTGACGGCTGGCATCGTAGCCCCAACGGCGCCCCAGCCCATGGCCAAGCTGATGGACTAGTGCGCCTTCTCCGGAAGAACTTAGAGCTTGTACAGCTACTCACTCTGTCCCATCTTGGAACTTGGCCAATATTTTATGCTCATAAAAACACGGTTTTTGCAGTTTGTCTTTACCAGGTGATTACGAACGTGCTACAAAAGGTCCGAGGGCAGTCTCCGTCAACTCTTTTCTAGATCATTTATACGTATGCTCTATGAGGTCACGCCACGCCATCCAACACTTATTCTGTTTCCTCTGCCCGAGCCACACGCCCTCTCCATGACAGAGTGACCCCACAGCTTTATTTGTGGGGATTAAGTCTGTTAAAAACCGTGTAACTTTTCCTGGCCTCTCCTCTTGGGATCTCCTCTGGTCAGAAATGGCTTCTCCCGGTGGTGTAGGCGGGAGCACACACCAAGCTTCCCTGATGAGGGAGGGGGGAGCCCAGAGGGCACCCCAGGACCCTTGTTTACCTGACGGGAAGGAGGGAAATTCCAGAGACTTGCCCTCCGTGTCCCCTGAGTGTCCACTGGCTATGGACATAGGTCACCCCTCCCCTGTTGCCCTTGATGTCCTCAGCTCTCTGACCGATGTCCTCGTTGGCCTTATCTGTCTCCATCTCGCACCTGTCATTCAGCCAGATTGATGACTCTTCTCCAGTTACAATGACCTCAGTGAAGAATCCATGATAAAAGACACACCCCACCTCTGCCTGCTGTCCCCCGGGTGAGAGGGCACCAACCGCTCCTCTGGTGGCCTTGGGAGTGGACAGGAAGAAGGCACCACGCCTCAGCGGGAGGGCAGGGCTGCTGAGCCCGATCCAAGCCCATGTGGGTGTGGGCCTCCAGCCGCGCTTCCCACAGGAGGACCCACACTTTAAGCGAACCGCTGTCGCAAAATTCTTTTTGCGAAGTATCTCTGGACTGTACGTAAAGAGGCTCTGGCGCCTACGCGGTGGATTCGGAGAGGAAGCGCCAGTTCCTGGGCTGTTGCCAAAGCCACCACGAAAACCAATGGACTTGTGATACAGGTCATGTCAGCAGGAAAAAGACTGGGTGACCAAAAATGCCATTCATGTCTGGTGTTAAACCCCGTGAGAGTGAAGCCATTTGTAAAAAAAAAAAAAAAAAAAAATAGGTCATCGAATTTCTGTCCTGTTCCTTAGAGGGACATGCTCCCTCTGCCAATATCATCACGCTTCCTTCATGAGCCCTCGTGGCCATGTCCCTCTTGGGTCTCCGCTCTGAAGACACACACCCCTGCTCCAAGGCCCTGGGCTTTTGGGATTTATTTTTCGTTTTGAAGATAATATAAATCAGAGGCACCTGGGTGGCTCAGTTGGTTGAGCCTCTGACTTTGACTCGGGTCATGATCTCCTGGTTTGTGAGTTTGAGCCCTGCATCCAGCTCTGTTCAGAGCCTGGAGTCTGCTTCGGATTCTGTGTCTCCCTCCCTCTCTGACCCTCCTCCACTTGTGCCCTGTTTCTCTCTCAAAAATAAAAACATGTAAAAAAAATTTTAAAGACCATATAAATCAGGTAAGTGCTTTGCTTAGGCCACAAGGAAGCTCGGGGAGGGGTCTGGCTGTCAAACAGGCTAGAGCTCACACACGTGCACTGTGGGCGGCCTTTTTGTTGGGGCTCATCCCGCTGGATTGCTCACGCTTTCTTCCTACACTGATTTCTTCACCTAGCAGTTGAAAAAATCGGGGCACCTGGGTGGCTCAGTCAGGTAAGTGTCCAGCTCTGGATTTCAGCCCAGGTCATGATCTCACAGGTCGTGAGATCAAGCTCTGAGTCGAGCTCTATGCTGACAGTGTGGAGCCTGCTTGGCACTCTCTCCCTCTGTCTGCCCCTCCCCTTGCACTCACTCTCTCTCTCTCAAAATAAATAAGTAAACTTAAAAAACATTTAACAGTTTTTTTAGTGTTAATGTTCTAGGTATATTTTTGTGGGCTGCCTCAAATCCTTTCTTGTTTTAATTTTTTATGTTTGAGAGAGAGACAGAGCACAAGTCGGGGAGGGGCAGAGAGAGGGAGACACCAAATCCGAAGCAGACTCCAGGCTGTCAGCACAGAGCCTGACATGGGGCTTGAACTCGTGAACTGCAAGATCATGACCTGAGCCAAGGTCAGACGTTTAACCGACTGAGCCACCCAGGCACCCCAAATCCTTTCTGGAATAAGGTCCTATTGAAGGGAGAGTAGAAGGCAGAGGTCTCCGGTTTCTCCTGAAACATATTTCCCAGAAGTTATGGAGATGGGCAAATGCAAGCCACCGCCCCATTCCACCACCACCGCCCCCCCCCACCAGCCAAAACTCACTGCATTGCTGCGTTTTCAGCTGTGAGCAGCCTGAATCTCCAAGATACTGTGGTGCTTTGTGAGGACTGCGGGTCTGTCCCAGGGACAAAAGGGGCCCCGTTGTTCCCCGTGTCTCCAGGATGCTGACTCTGTCCCTGGCGCCTGCAGGTGGTGTACTTCACGGCGCTGCTGCCTTACTGTGTGCTCATCATCTACCTGGTCAGGGGCCTCACGCTCCACGGAGCCACCAACGGCCTGGCATACATGTTCACGCCCAAGGTACAGGCTGGAGGGAAGGGGACCTGCGATCTTCCAGGATGGGTAGAAAGGGGAGGACCCAAGGAGGTGGGTGGGAGCCCACCAGGCTGTGGGAGTGGTGTGGATGACCTGTGGGCACTGGGTCACTTCCTCCGCCAGGCTGTCCCCAAGCTCTGTTCATTTAGGGACACTGAGTCTTTGGTCCATACATCCTCCTTATTCTCAGTTCCCCCCGCCAAGTGAGTGCTACCCCAGCCCCACATCTGGCCCCCACTCTCACCCCACACCCTTCTGGCCGTCTATGGATACGCTATCCAGCCACCTCTCTCCCTCCTGCACCTCCCCGCACCCCTTCCCGTACAGAGGTGAATCCACATTCCACAGGGTATTCTGTGGTCCCTCCCCAGCCCCCCCCCCCCGCTGACACCCCACAGTCAATGCTCATTGGTCAGCAGATGGTGTGGAGGTGGGGGGGCGCTATTGCCTTTAGCAAACCTGGTGTCTAGAAACAAAATGGCCATGGCAGCGCGCCCCCCCCCACCCCGGAGGTGCCTCCCACATTTCAGATGGCCCCCAGCGTCATCCCAGGCCTAGAGCTCCAGTCCCAGGCCACACCACCTCCCCCCCTCCCCCCCATAGTGCCTGATCATGGACCAGGGGCTGCCCCTCCCTGGGCCTCCAGTCAGAGGGTTGCAGGGGTGGGAGAGCCACTGGGCCGGGTCCAGCGGCCCCAACCCTGCCGGCTTTGCAGCTGGAGCAGCTGGCCAACCCCAAGGCCTGGATCAACGCAGCCACGCAGATCTTCTTCTCCCTCGGCCTGGGCTTTGGCAGCCTGATCGCCTTCGCCAGCTACAACCAGCCCTCCACCAACTGCCAGAAACACGCCATCATCGTGTCCCTCATCAACAGCTCGACCTCCATCTTTGCCAGCATCGTGACTTTCTCCATCTACGGCTTCAAGGCCACCTTCAACTACGAGAGCTGCTTGAACAAGTAAGCCGCCCAGGCCACCCCAGGAGCCCAGGGGTCTTGGGTTGGGGGCATGTCCCCCAAACTCCCAGGGCCACCTGGGAAGAGGTGCATGCCAGGAGGTCACGGGGTGTGGGGCAAAGGGCACTGGCTTTGTGGCTTTCCATCTGGGGCCCAACCCTGGGCACCCCACCTGAGGGCTGAGGGCGGTTTCACATGTCCAGAGCTCTTAGCACAGGAGCGCACTGAACAGACAAACCTTAGTTTCTTCCGCCCCACCTCCCTGACCTTGGAAGTAACCCAGAGCCCTCTGCGTGAGCCACGGCAATTAGAGAATCTGCCCCCGCCTTCTCCAACATACAGTAAACGTCATCCAGACGAGGCTGTCCCGCACGGCAGTCACTCATGCCAAGTGGGCACTTTCACAGGTTTAAATTCGTATTGGCTTACATGAATTAATTACATTTTAATTAAGCAGTTGCAATTTTAGTTACGTTAAACCAGTTAATTACATTTTTCTTTAAATTGGTTTCCATTTACATGTGAATTAATTTAAGTCATCTTCTCACTTATACTCCCCACATTCAAGGGCTCAGCTCCTACGGGGGACAGCATAGATTGGGAACATTCCCATCACCATAAAATTTCTGTCGGACAATGCTGGCCCAGAGGTTAAAATGGCCTAGTTCTGTGGGTTGGTTTCTCATCTCTGGTCCTATTTGAGACTCCGTCAAAGCCATTCAAAATCACCTTGAACTTTAAAAGGTCAACAACCGGGGTGTCTGGGTGACTCAGTTAAGCATCCGACTCTCGGTGACAGCTCATGGTTTGTGGGATTGAGCCCTGCGTCAGGATCTCTGCTGACAGCAACAGAGCCTGCTTGGGACTCACTCTCTCTCTCTGCCCCTCCCCCACTCACTTGCTCTCTCTCAAAATAAACTTTTTAAAAACTAAAAAATTTTTGTAAAAAACCACCAATCAACAGATTCCCCTTTGTTGGAGAGAGTGTGCCCAATCCCAGGGGAGGGAACCCCAGCAGCCAGGCTTCCAAGAGAGGGTTTGGTGACAGTGGCCTTTCTGTTCGGTGAAGGTCAACCTGGTGCTCTGCTCTGCAGGGTGATTCTACTGCTGACCAATTCTTTTGACCTTGAAGATGGCTTTCTGACAGCCAGCAACCTGGAGCAGGTGAAGGGCTACCTAGCGTCCGCCTTCCCCGGCAAATACAGCGAGGTGCTCCCACAAATGAAAAACTGCAGCTTGGAATCCGAGCTGGCCACGGTAAGACCCGGGCAAGATGGTGGCCGCTTCTGTCCTCTGAGGGCTGCCCACAGCGAAGGGCAAGCCAGGGAAGCTTCTCCAGTCCGCCTTAGGGTCAGGCCTGTACGTTACCTCCCGGATGCCGTCCATTCCATTCAGCGGCCACTCCTCGGCAAATGACGAGGATGGTTGGGGGGACCTGCTGGTTCTTACCCAGCGAGAGGCCTTCGTTACTACCTCTCCTCTTCCTGAGCCCACGTGTGGGGCCATATTTCAGGATCTGGGGCCGAGAGTTTCTGTCATCTTCATGCTGGGAGCACATGCAGTCTTTCTTAAGACATGGCTAGCACCGTCTGGTTCCTCAACCAAAGATGTAGATAAATAGCTTAAAGCACAACAGCTTGTCATGAGGCCCCCCAGAGCTACTTCCTATGGCTCATGAGCCTGAAAGGCCAATCCCCTCCGCACTTGTATTTGGTGGCTTGTCCCCTGGCACCCACTTCCCGGAGGACATTGGCCCTGGTTCTGGAATCCAGCTTCCATCACTATTGTTTATCAGGTCATTTCACGGATGAGGCGACACTTTGTCTCTCCCAGCTCCCTGCTCATGCTGGCCTATGGCCTGACCCCTCCCTGGGCAGCCGTCGCCGCAGTCCAAGCCCTCAACCCCGGCCTTCAAGGCCTTGATCTATTCCGATGGGCTCCAGCTCCCACTCGGTGAACTCATTTCAAATTTCCTTTCTCTTTTTGGGGTTTTATGACTGATTTTTAAGCTTGGCTCAGCGTTCAAGAATTATGTGGTTATTCATTCATTCAAACTGGTTTTTTCCATTGTGTTTGTTCTTGAACAAAGAGTCTGGAATGGACACAGCATTATTTCTCCTCTCAAATTTACCTATCTGTATTTAACTTAACAAAATCTAAAGTTCAGCAGTGTCTTGACTTCCTGCCCAAAGAGAACAAGGACTTTAGAACACTTTCATCTCGTCCACCTAATTTTATTTATTTTTTATAAAGTACTTCTTAAATGTTTACTTATTTTGAGAGACCGTGAGTGAGCAGGGGAGGGGCATAGAGAGAGAGGGACAGAAAATCCCAAGCAGGCTCTGCACTGTCCGCACAGAGCCAGGAGATGATCACCTGTGTCGAAATCAAGAAACGCTTAACTGACTGAGCCACCCAGGTGCTCAAAATTTTGAGCACCACAAAAATTTTTATCATCCACAAAGTTTTAAATACCATTTGTGTCCAATTCTGTCTTTTTAAACCCGTAAGTCAGATGGTACTGTTTTATACCACAGTGTTTGTATCTACCCACATGCCATTTTATCTCTTCACCAATTTTTCTTGCGCCTCACCTATCTTCTGGGATTTTCTTCTTCCCTTAAAGTGCATTCTTTTAGGGGCATTTGAGTGGCTCAGTCAGTTAGGCGTCTGACTTTGGCTCAGGTCAGGAGCTGAAGCCAATCAGAGCTTCCTTGGGATTCTCTCTTCCTCTTTCTCTGCCCCTCCCTGCTCACGCGTGCGCGCTCACAGGTGCGCGCTCTCGCTCTCTCTCAAAATACATAAACTTTTTAAAAAATGCATTCCTTTATAGTTTTTTCTTTTAATTTTATCTTAGCATAATTAATATACAGTGTTCTATTAGTTCCAGGTGTACAGTAAGTTTCTTAATGATAAATTTCCTCAGGCTTTGTTTGTATGCAAATGTCTATATTCAGTCTCCTCTTTTTAGAGGCAGTTTCCCCTGTGTAGAAAATCCCAGGTGTACAGCTCTTCTCTCTCAACGCATTGGAGATCTTTGCCTTGTGATTCTGGCTTCCACTGTCCCTCTTAAAATGCCCTGTCCTTCTTCAAAGCACCTGGCTTCCTGGTGCTTTCACTCCAATTTCTCTGTCATCTTCTCTTGGTCTCTGGCCTCTACGATCTAAGCGTGGGTGTATTTTTATTTATCCAACGCGGGCTTGGGTGACGTTGGGCTTCCTGGATCCACGGACCCGTGTGTCTTACCAGTTCTAGAACATTTATACCTATGTCCTTGTAAGCCTCTTCTTGATTTCTGCCTCTCTTCTCCGTTCCGAATTCCAGCGAGACCTTCTTGTCATCCCGCCCTGCATGTCCGCGCTCTTTGATGTTTTCTCACCTTATCTTTTTTTCTTCATTATGGATTCCTCCCTGGGATAGACTTCCCGGTCCACTAATTCTCTCTTCAGGTGCAAGCGGTACTTAGCTGTCAGTGGAGTCTTTTCATTCAATGCGTTTTCAGATACTATTTATTGTGAAATTTGCTTTTCATTCCAGAGGTTGCTTGTTATATATTTATCTTGGTCATTTTATCTTTTGTTTCCTTAAAAATGTCATATGTAGGGACACCTGGGTGGCTCAGTCAGTTGAGCGTCTGACTCTTGATTTCAGCTCAGGTCACAACCTCAGTTTGTGGGATGGAGCCCTATACTGAGCTCTGGGCTGACAGTGTGGAGCCTGTTTGGGATTCTCTCTCACTCTTTCTCTCCTCTTTCCCTGATCTCCCACTCTCTCAAAAAAAAAAAAAAAATTCATACATAGCTGTTCCACTGGTGGCCTTGGACAGGAGAGTGAAGGCAGTCTGCCCTCAAGGGGAGGAATGTTTTGTCACTGTTGGGAATTTGTTGGCTCATAATAATGATAAGCTAAGTTCAGTAGGTGTCGTTCCTGTTTGTAAACCTCTACGAGGGATCACCCCCTCTTGTCTGCACCCAGAGCTGGAGAGTCCCACTGGGCTCACTGGTTTGCCATTGAGCTGACCTGTGTTCTCAATCTGCTGACCCAGCGCCTGCCATTCTTGGGGAAGGGCGTTCTAAACCTTAGTCCTGCTGACTCTTTACTTAGGGTGGCTCGTCTTACAAATCCGTTTGCAAGCTCGCGGCTTGATCATCTCTGGTGGTCCTGCAAGTCTAAAGTGGGGGAGCTGTCCCCCAGAGAGGGTTTGCTTCTGCTGCTGGGAACCAGGGGCACCCCCAGCTCATGACCTCTTTCGACCCCTTCTGGGGGGCTGTCTGTAGGCAGGGAGTTCTAGGCTCCATCTGCGCGGTGCGGTACCCCCACAATAGTGCTGCCACTGCTGGGATCTGGCCACTGAGCAACTGGCCTCTAGGCTGCCTGCTGGCCAGGCCAGCTCCCCACCTTACAGGCTCCTCTTGCTCTGGGTCCCCCTCCCACCCCAGCTCCCAGCCACCACAGCCTCGGGGCACCTGGTCAGTCATGATACCGGGAGCAGAAGTTATCCAAACATCGTCTTTATTGTAATTCATCCTGAATGGATGTGCAGGAACTTGGCTCCAAGATGACTGAAACATCTCACACTTTGCAAATACAGACTCCCGACAGCTCACGTTTCTCTCCAGCCCAGCTAAGCCTGGGGGGCTGGTCTGCAGATCGAAAACCCAACCTCAGAATGTGGCTTCTCATAGCCAGCCCCCCGCCCCCCTCCCCCCAGGAGGCGTACGTCCGCTGGGCTAACTGGTGTCTTCTCACGTGGGCAGGCAGTCCAGGGCACTGGCCTGTCCTTCATTGTCTACACGGAGGCCATTAAAAACATGGCGGCCTCCCAGCTGTGGTCGGTGCTCTACTTCTTCATGTTGCTGATGCTGGGCATCGGGAGCATGCTGGGGAACACAGCAGCCATCCTCACGCCCCTGACTGACAGCAAGCTCATCTCCAGCCACCTGCCCAAGGAGGCCATCTCCGGTGAGTGGGCCAATCCTTGGAGGACGTGGAGGTCGGGGCGTGGGGCGCAAGCAGATGGACGAGCTGCCACGGGGACCACGTGCTTGTCGAGGTGGCTCCCCCCTCCTCTCGGGCAGCGGGGACCCAGTACGGGTGGGTCTGGCCCACGCATCTGGCTCTTAGTCATGGGGACGTGCAGTGGCCGCCTCAGCGCTGGGCAGGGCCAGACTCACCAACCTGGTGCTCAGAACTCTCCAGGCCCAGGGAGAACCTGCCTGTGTCTTCATTTTCACTGCAGTGCTAGCAGTTAGAATATGTATATTTCTTAAACACAAACTTAATGACTTTTACGTGTTTCCACTCAAGTAACCACCACCTAGGCCAAGACACAGAGCATTTCCAGCACCCCTGAGAGCCCCTTCCGACCTCTTCCCACCATCATGTCCCCAACAGCCTCCCCCAGGGGCCTCCCCTCTCTGCTCCCATTTTAGGTCTTTCCTGTTCTTGAACTTCATATAAATGAAGTCACCCTGGCCTGTGCACTGTCTCCTGTCTTCACCAAACTCTGTGCGGTCCACCCCGCTGCTGTGAGTGGTCTGTCCCTTTCCCACCTGTGTGAAAGACCGTCCTCTGGGCCCCCCACAGCTTGTCTTCCCGTTCTGCTGCCTGGGGGCATTTGGATTGTCAGAGAAGGAACCTGGTTTTCTAATCAGCCCTCTCCCTGCTTCGCTCCACCACCCATGTGCTGCATCCTGCCCTGTCCGTCCCGCGCCCCCCCCCCCCCCCCCCCCCCCCCCCCCCCCCCCCCCCCCCCCCCCCCCCCCCCCCCCCCCCCCCCCGGCCGATGGTGGCATCTCGCCACATCCGGGACATCCTGTCTCCCAGCCCGAATCCAAGCCAGCTCCCATCCCATCCCCTGACCACCAGGCAGAGCTGCCCACCCTTTGTCAGAAGCTTCTAGCACATAGCATCTCCCCTTGCACCTGGTCTCTGGAGCAGCAGCCTGTGTGCCGGGGGCTCCTGGCCAGCACGCGGCCCCTTCTCATGTGTCCCCTCAAGCTGGCACTAGGCTGGGTGACTGGTGGCACATGGTATGGAAGGGCAGGAGGGAGGTGGGAGCTTGAGCGTTAAATACTTCGTGGAGGGCCTGAGGGAGCCAGCCGGAGGAGACTGGGACCAGAACCCCGAGTCCTGGAGGCAGAAGGGCCAGGGTCTGAGCCCGGACTCCACCACGTACGTGCTGTGGGATGTTGGGAAAGTTACTCCCTATCTCTGAGCCCTTGGCTTCCCCATCTGTAAAAGGGACTCCTGAGGCCTATAGATCTGATGCCTGACAGGTGCCTGGGGCGTACGTAGTGGGAGCTGGGCAAGCATCCTGTCTTCCCCTCCTCTCCCTCCTCCCGCCACACGGGAGTCCTCTCTAGGATGTCCTGACTGGGATGGCCCTCAGCGCAAACCCACTGCCCCGACTCCCCTCCTGTGAGTTCAGAGGCTGAGTTGTTGGGATAAACAGCATCACCAAACCCACAGGCTGGGTGGGAACCCCCCCACCCCGAGCCAGCAGTACCCACAACTTTCCCTTTTCCACTGAGCTTCACCCCCACGCCCCCACAGGACAGCCCCCTGAATTAATATCAGTGACTTCTGACACATACATTCCCCGGGACACCTTTGCTGTCCACCCCCCACCCCCATGCCCAAACACATACCCATGGCGAACACATGCAGAAAGGCCAGTCCCGGGCAGAGTAACAGTGGCGCCCGTGGCTCTGTGGCCACGCAGGGAACCGGATGAACGGGGGGCATGGCAGGCAGGTGAGCGTGCGCTCCTGTGCCCCAGGTCTGGTGTGCCTCGTCAACTGCGCCATCGGCCTGGTGTTCACCACGGAGGCTGGCAACTACTGGTTCGACATCTTCAACGACTACGCCGCCACACTGCCCCTGCTGCTCATCGTCCTGGTGGAGATCATCGCCGTGTGTTACGTGTTCGGGCTCAGGAGGTGAGGAGGCCCTGCCCCCGACGCTTTTACACGGGAGGGGTCCACACTGCAATTTGGGAGGCGCCGCTCAGATGCGAGCCAACTAGAAGGGTGAGGCAAGTTGTGCCCCCGTCCAGTCTTGTCCCATCCTCCACATTGGCTTGGAGGGGGCTGGGGGTACCGAGCACCAGCCATGACATTCTAGAAACCAGACTCCTCGAGCCACATTTCCCACTGTGTCCCCAGAAGCACTGGGGTCCCGTGCCACGCTGAGGGACTTCCATGATCTAATGCTTTCAAGACATAACGAGTTAAACAGTAAAAATCTCTTTCCTCTAGGACTTCCTGTAGCCTAGAAGACAACTGTGAATCTCAAAGAGGGGGTATACGTTGTAGCATTGCCAAAACTGTTTTGGTCAGGAAGCCTTTTTTTTTTTTTTTTTAAGCCTCCCTCCCATTTGCCCCCTACTGGGGACATTTGAGTTAGAGTGACCCACTCTCCCTGTTTTCCCAGGGTCAGGGGCTTTCCTGGGATGTGGGACCGTTTGGGGCTGACACTGGGGAAGTCCTGGGGAGATTGGGACAAGCTGGTCACCTAGGAAATGCCAGTCTAGAGGGAGAAACAGATTGGTCACCTGAGAGGGTAGGTGTTTCCCAGGAAGGGAGGAGGTTAAGGAAAGAGGAACAGAGCCCAGACCCCACTGGGGGTGCTGGAGAGAAGGCACAGGTCCATGCAAACGGGTGGTGCTAAGTGGTGAGGCTGGAGGGAGGGAGAAACAAAAGGTGTCTCCTGGAGTTTGTCAGTGGCAGGATCCGGGGATGACCAGCGGAGGGAGACAGCGCCATCTAGTGAGCAGTTGGCACCAGTGCCGTGTCACCTTTTTTCCTTCAGCCTGCTAGCTCTCCCCGTATTTCCCTATCCAGGATGGGGGGGGGGGGGGGTGGAGTGTAAAGGGACAAAAGAACCCTGACTCTTTATGCCACGTGTGATCTTGAAAACCCTAAGTATTCCCATTATGCACCTAAGCATTCCCTTCGTGGCCTGGAGCCCGTGGGGGTAGATGGCGGTATGCGGGGGTGCGTGGGAACGGAGGACAGGTCACAGGCCCCAGTATGGCAGGTGGCTGCAGTTGCAGCTGGTGACAGTCTCACAACCTCCGCAGCCCCGCCCCTCTTCATGGCTACTTCTCCACCGTGGGTGCAGCTTCAAGGCCCTGGACGGGAGACAGACCAAGGCAGGCATGGGTATGCCACTAGCTGGGTGCCCTCAGGCAGGTGACCTCACAGCCCGGGCCTTGGTGCCTGCTGCTGTTAAATGGGGGTGATGGCTGGGTCAGCATTTCCCAAAGTGCTGAAGATACTTTCCATACTTCCTTAAGTCTGCATTAGAAAACATGATTAGCTTATCCTACCCAGCAGAGAATCGATGCTGTTGTGCTATTGCTAAATTTAGGGAAGGGACTGTTTACAGGGGGAGAAAGACAGACATGATGTGCAGACATGATCGGAATCCCAGCGGTGGGCTGCGGGCAGCCACCTTTGGGGGGCACTGCCCTGGCCTCTCTCTACGCCCACTCCGCGGGTCTCGGCCAAAGTGCTGCCTTCCCAGGTTGGGCTCTCCCTCTGTCCCAGAAAACCCGCTGCAGCTCCCAGGTACAAAAGAGATTCCTCTCTTAGGGCATTTTTGTGGGCAGTCGAGTCCCTGATACCAGGACGGGAGGGTGGGGGCAGAACTGCCCCTCGGGGTCCCTGAGTGGTGAGGACTGGCTTGATAAATGGCCCACCAGGCCGCTGGCTTCTGCTATCTCTGGGGGCCGCTCCCTGGTCTACACCAGCAGCCCTCATCAGGGCACCGGGAAGGTAGCTCCTGATGTGCAGGTAACTCTGGTTACCTGCTCTGCTCCCCCTGCTCTGTGGTGGCCCTACCCCTCCCTCCCCTCCCCCCCAGCACCCCCTCTCTCCAGGTGGTCTCAGAGAGGCACCCTGGAGAGATTGTGCTCAGAACAGAATCTTCCTAAACAAATAGGGATGTGAACCCTGGAGCCCCCTCGCCCCGACAGCACGGATAATCTGGACTTTCTCCCCATTTCCCCAATAGATTTGAAAGTGACCTCAAGGCCATGACCGGCCGCACCCTGAACTGGTACTGGAAGGCCATGTGGGCCGGCGTGAGCCCACTGCTCATCATCAGCCTCTTTGTCTTCTACCTGAGTGACTACATCCTCACAGGGACCCTGCAGTACCAAGCCTGGGACGCCTCCCAGGTACCCGTCTCGGCCTCCCCCCCCCGGGCTCACTCTCAAGCACTGGCTTTACGTTTTCTGACAAAGACCCACTTCCACAGTCTGGCAGGTTATTTGTCACGACACGGAGACACCACCCAGGTATTTAACAACAGCCCAGGACAGCAGACCTGGGCTTTGAGTTTTGCAATGTGAGCTCCAGGAAAGAGTAAGATTCCTTCCAGAACTTCTCAGGGCACCTTTCCTGGTGGCTGGGAGAAAGCCCCCTGCAAAGGCGCTGGTTCCTGCCCCCCAGGCAGCGCCCATCTCCTCCGCCGCAGGCCCCCTGACCTCTGTCCACTTTGCCTCCTGGGGAAAGGCAGAGCCAGCCTCTGCGGCATAGTCCCTGAGCCCCGGCAGGCGCCTGAGGCCACCTGGCTTGGCACTTGAGTTGCCGGATCCCGGGAGGGTCTGGCTCGGGGTGTGTGTGGCTGGGACACAACAGGCTCATCAAGGGCACAGGCAGCTGCTGTGTCAGTACTTTAACAACCAGGGCGGCTGTATCAATGCACTTGGCCCGAGGGCCAGTCCTGCTGCCCTTCCATGCAGACACGGTCTCATGGAGAACGTTTATGCCGCGAGGAAAGGAATCCTGCAGGCCCGTCGGCACTGGCTTCCTACAGGTAGAAGACCCTGTCCCTTAGCACTTGGCGTGCACGGGGGGCTGCGAAGGACGCCACTCCACGCAAGCAGGTGACTGATGGCGGCTGCAAGGTGCCCCTGCAGCGGTGGCCGGCAGGAGGACGGCCAGGGTGTCTTCTCCAACCCAGAGAAGACTGACGCTTTCGTAAAAAGCAGCAGCACTGAATCACTTGAAAAGTGGGAATTATATATAGAATATATATAGAAAATTTCTTCTATTCAACAGCTACACGATGAAGCGGTCAAATTGCTAAGACAGCTTCTAAACGCTTCCCCCGATTTCTGTACTAGTCAGAACGGAACAACAACAAAAAGTCCTAGGACGAGAAGCGGGAAGTCGGTGGGCTGCTTCCCGCACCGCCCTCTGAGCGGCGTTTTGGTTTACAAGCCGCAAACATCTGCTCCCTCGGACAGAGCTGTTCTGTGGCTCCCCCGTGGAAAGGTGGTGGTTACTGGCTTTCTGGCCTCATGTCTCATCAGCTCTAATGCATCTGCATTCAGGGAAACATCCGCCAACTAAACCCAGACATCTATCAAGGCTTCTCCCAAGCCTAGGGCTGTGCGGCTCAAGATGGCGGCCAACTACCACATGTGGCTATTAATATTTCAACTCATTAAAATTTCATACAACGTAAAATTCAGTTCTTCATGCCCACTGGCCACCTTTCAAGGGCTTGGCAGCCACCTGTGTCTGCTGGCTGCCATGTTGGACAGCACTCCTATGGAACTTTCTATCATCAAGAAGGTCCTGTTG
Organism: Hyaena hyaena; assembly: GCF_003009895.1. Taxonomy (NCBI): domain Eukaryota; kingdom Metazoa; phylum Chordata; class Mammalia; order Carnivora; family Hyaenidae; genus Hyaena; species Hyaena hyaena. The sequence goes on from NW_024080662.1 coordinate 4,113,314, forward strand.
GACAGCACCCGGCTAAGGTTAGCCCCCTACCTTTAGGTGCCCCAAATGGCACCTTGAAGGGAAGGCCCTTGATGATTCTTGTGGTTGCTCCTTATGGATAGCTCCAAATAGTGGCTGTAAGCACGCTGTTGAAGTTTGTGGAAGAGAAGGAAGACAAGGGCAGTTAGTCTACCCAGCATGCTTGCTAGTGAGCAACAGAGCCAGGTGGCCCCAGATGTAAGGATGCCCAGCCCCACCCACTCTGCACCAAACCAGGCTCTTCCCACTGACCCTCGACTTCTCCTTTCAGGGTCAGCTTGTGACCAAGGATTACCCCCTCTACGCACTGGCCGTCATCGGGCTGCTAGTGGCCGCCTCCACCATGTGCATCCCACTGGTGGCCCTGGGGACCTTCATTGTGCGCTGCCTCAAGAGGGGAGACACGGCCCCCGTGGCCTGAGGACTGGGCTTCTCAGAGACTGCGGTTTGACCGCTCACTGTTCTGTGGCTGTATTTACAGGTGGACTCTCCTTGGCTGCCTTTAAATATATTTACTCCAGAAATACTCAGCCCGTCATCTTCCTGAGTCCATCAAGAAGAATCAGGAGGGTGTGGAGGAAGAAGGCTCCCTCAGGAGGCCCCACACCCCACCCTCGGAGCGGCCCCTGCTCCCCTGTGCCTGCCCCCGAGGTCTTACCGCGCTGCCTCTTGATGCCAAAGACGTGGGCTTCTCAAGGCCAGTCTTGAAGACCGTTGCTTTCTCGATTCTAGGGAAGTCCCAGAATTCAGGCACAGTGTGAGCTGAAATTTGACTATAATTTTTATGGAATAAAATTTAAGCAATTTTTCCCCCTAAAGAAATCCCAACATATTAGAGGGCAATTGTTTTTACATTAGTGTGAAGAGAGGTTTTTTTAAGTGCCCTGAGAGGAGGGAGCTGAAGGTCACTGCTGCAAAATCAGTTCTCTTTTTTCAGCCAGACTGAATCCGCAAAGACTGTGTTCTTCATTAAGTGGACTGGCTGGCCACAAAGAAGGGTGGCCTTTGCGGTCACTCCTGTGACCTGAGGCCTCTCACATCACAGCGGGTCCAGGACCCATCAACCCAACCGCAGTAATGATACCCGAAGCCCAGGGCATGATTCCGTGAGCAGCCCGTGTGGCCGGCCCAGTGCCTTAGGCGGTAGAAGAGGTGCCAGAGCAACTCTGAGCGTGAAAGTCAACCTAACTTTCCCACAGATGATGATGTATTTGGACATGGTGGCCAACTATTTACAGGAAAGACAGCGTCACTTAAAATCAATTTTAAAATATTTGTACAGTTCTTTTTTAAGTTTATCCATTCATTGGGAGAGAGAGAATCCCAAGCAGCTCCACCCAGTCAGAGCCTGATGTGGGGCTTGAACCCATGGAACCATGGGATCCTGACCTGAGCCAAAACCGAGTCAGATGCTTAACCAACTGAGCCCCCCAGGTGCCCCTGTACCTAAGTTTTCTAAAATGTATATATAACTCAAACAGAGCACCTTGTAACTGAAGACGCCGTATTTATGATACTGCGTTATCTACCGTGCCAGTGTCTCCTGTCTTTTTTTTTTTTTTTTTTTACAGCCATCGGCAAGTCAAGGTTATCCCTGAGGGGAGAGGGACCCTCCAAACCTCTGTGCTTCACGGACATACAGAATTCAGAAAAGTTTCTTTGGGTAGGTTTGTACAAACATCTAAGACACTGAAACACTCACCTGGGACATCGGCTGGAGTTTTCTTTTACTTCTTTTATCATGCTATAAATGCCAAATAACAAAAACAGGCATCTGAAAGGTCTTTCACAAGCCATTTGTCAATACTTCCCATGCATAACTGATGGCCAGGTATGAAGAGATCACCACTTGCCTTTAAAATGCATGCACCGGCACTTACCAGGCACTCCGTCTTCAGACTTCTCGCCAGAGGGTCTCGTGTTGAAAACCTTTAGACATCAAGGCTTGAAGAGCAGGCACACTCAGTGACACACACACAGTTCTGTCCCCGAATCCTTATGAAGCGGGACCGCCCTTAGCGCCCAGTCCCGGTCTTACATCACGGCCACCCTTCCTGGGGTCCGTCACCAGCAGGGTGTCTCAGCCCTGATGCAAGGTATCCTCAGAACCGTGGGGACACACGTCCTAAATCATTCCTTTATTCTGGGTTTCCACACCTCCCCGCCCATCCGAACCACCTGCGAGCATGTAAAACTCCCAACGTCCACCTGGGCCACCCCTGGAGGACCAGGGCTCCGTAATGTGTCATATGTATAGGAATATTTACATCAAAAGTGACCTTTAGGGGCGCCTGGGTGGCTCAGTCGGTTAAGTCTCCGACTTCGGCTCAGGTCATGATCTCACAGTTTTGAGCTCCGCGTCGGGCTTTGTGCTGACAGCTCAGAGCCTGGAGCCTCCTCAGATTCTGTGTCTTTCTTTCTGTCTGTCCCTCTCCTGCTCATACTCTTGTCTCTGTGTCTCTCAACAATAAATAAATGTTAAAAAAAAATTTTTAAGTGACCTTTAAACGTTTGAAAGCATTTTTGAGCACTTTCAATTGTACGGAAAAGCCACTTCTACAAAGTAATTCTTGCGCATGGAAGAATAGATAGATGAAGGGATAGATGAAGTCACCTGTTCTAGAATAATGTGCTCCAGGTGAAAATGCCTCAGATTTCTGGGCAGGTCTAGTCTGGTTTCTATGAACTCCACGATGGGCAGAGCATCCTCACTAACCCTCCTGACGCAGGAGAAGTCCTGTCTCAAACACTCTGTTGACTGTTTTCTTGGTGCTGCACAAAACTGCCCATGTGACCTCTGTTCGCCTTCCTCCAATAGGCTGCAGAGAGAGAGGGATGCACCTCCTGGCCACTAACAGTCCCCATGATGTCATGGCTGGATCGCAGACTCCAGAGAGTTTTCTATTCACACTGGAGACATAATGGCCCCTGACTTAGCTCTGAGAAACCAGAGAGGGAAATACTTGGGTGTTCAACAATTGTTGTCACAGGTAAAACCTTTGACAAGTGTATCTGTAGGTTTTTGTCATGTACTGGCTGCAGTTTTGAGCCCTCTCAACAGATTTTCCCTCATTATATAAATAGATGAGCTAATTATAAAAACATGGCAAATAAAAGCGAGTCCACCCAGCTCTTGTTTCTAGCACCTTCCCCACGTTTCCCTCCTCAGCCAGCCAGAGAAACCACACAGGTGCACCGTGTAAAGACCCTCATGTGAGATGATGCTGAGAGTCCATAAGATCAGAAAAGGGGCGCCTGGGGGGCTCAGTCAGTTAAGTGTCTGACCCTTGGTTTCGGCTCAGGTCATGATCTCCCAGTTTGTGAGTTCGAGCTCCACACTGGGCTCTTTGCTGACAGTGTGGAACCTGCTTGAGATTCTCTCTCTCTCCCTCTGCCCCTCCCCTGCTCTCTCTCAAAAAATAAACTATAAAAAATTTTTTTTGAAAAAGGTTTAATTTGATGGATTTAAAACAGGTTATGAGCTCTTGAGAACTGGTGCGGAACTGCCCCTGTGAAGGGCATCCTGGGCAGCCTGCCTGTTTCAGGGTCTCACTTTGGCTGAGGCCATGAGGGACCACAGCAGTAGCCTGAGCGCGCCCTCGCTGTGGTCCTGGGGGAAGGGGGGCGCATGCAAACTACTGTGTTAGATTTTTGTACGAGTTACTTTACGTAGAAAAGTTTGTGGTTGCTGTCCCACTTTATTGACAGAAAAGCTGGGGCAGAGAATTAACTGCCCCCATTAGGTTCTACTCAGTATTAGTTGGGGGAAGGAAAAAAAAAAAAGGAACAGATCTAAACATCTACTTGTAAGGCAAAAACATCATTGATGAACAGGAAATTCTTTATCTATTTTGAGAGAATGCACGCACAGCCGTGAGTTGGGGAGGGGCAGAGAGAGGATCCCAAGCAAGGTCCATCCACACTGTCAGCCCAGAGCCCAACGTGGGGCTCAATCCTATGACCAGGAGATCATGACCTGAGCCGAAATCGAGAGATGACACCTAATTGACTGAGCCGCCCAGGCGCCTCGACAAATAAATTCTTAACCAGGATGTCCTGATCAGCCTCTGACATGGGGATCACTTCTATCACCCACTTGCACAGCATCAGCCTTTATTGAGATCACCAACTGATGTGTTACAAGCTGGTCCCAGGGCAGGTGCTGGGGACAGTGCTGAATGGGACAGACACGGTCCCTGGACTTTATGGCCCTTACATTCGGCAGGGGGGTGGGCAGGGGAAGAGTCACAGTGAAGGTAACAAACAAGAGGATTACAGACGATGACCGTTTCCAAGAAGCCAACACATGGGTCCAATGATGGTGTGAGAGGGACAGCACTTCAGGCAGGTGGCTGAGGAGCTTTGTGGACGGAACATCTGTCCAAGTGGAGGCAACAGCACGCACAAAGGCCCGGAGGTGAGAAGGGGCAGGGAGGCCTGTGGCTGTGATGGGGAGAGTGATCGGGGGTGGGAGTGAGCAGGGTCGAGTCAGTAAGGCCTTGTAGGCCAGGCAAGGAGCTTAGACTGTCTTCAAAGAGCACCAGATCCCCACGGAGGGGTTAACACGGGGGCCCTGCCCTGCGGGAGCTGCCGGAAAAGATGTATGTATGTAGCACATCAAACCAACAAGGAACTACTCTCTAGAATATAACGAATACCAGCACATCAGTAAGGACAGACAATCTAACAGCAGCCGGCGAAGGACCCCGACAAGGTGCGGAACAGGAACACGGAGGACCAAACAAAGAATCGTGGAAAGATGTTCTGTCTCACCGGTGATCAGAGAGATGTCACAATGAGACACCGTTTCCTACCCGGCGGACTCAAGTCAGGAAGTCCGGCTTCCCAGGAGTAACGGGGAGCCACTAGGCCTGTAAATGGCACAGCCAGTTCAGAGAACAACTCCATGTTACCTTGTACTCTCACCCGGGGCAGGTGCCAAGGCGACACACTCTCCCGCGTGAGCCAGGGGGTGTGGGGAATGCGCGGAGCCGTACCGGCGGCAGGGGCTAAGGGGCTAACGCCAGCAAACCACCAAAATGCCCATCAGCATCAGGCTGGACAAAACATGGACTGTGATCTAGAAATCCCACTGGGATGCATTTGTTTTCAACACACCAATGGGAAGGGGTGACGGCTGTGAGCACCGGCACGGAGGAGTCCTAGGGACAGGATGTGGAGTTCGATCGAGGGCAGGCCACCGGGTGCACACGGGATGACACAGCTTTACAGACTTGAGATGCAAGCGAAAGCAGACAGCGCGCCTCCTCAGGGACGCACGGGCAGAGGTGTGGATGCATGGGTGAGGGGGAGCGGAGGTGCGAAGGAAGAAGAGTGAGGCTGGTGGTGAGCTCTCTGGGAGGACGCAGGGGTGGGCCCCAGGCAGGATGCGGGGCCCCCTTCTCCCCCATTCTGTCACAGGAGGAGAGCAAGGAAACTTTGCTCTGAACTTGGAGGCTCTGAACTTACACACAGCAAGGTGCCTTTCCCGAAGGAAACGGAGAGAGAAGGCAGCCGCGAGCTGCGGGGAACAGGGCAGCTGCTGGGGACAGGGAGGTCCTTGCACCCTCCTCCCTCTACCCCCCGCCTGCTTCCACTTCCTCTGTCTCTCCTCTCCCCTCCTCCCAGGTGAGAGCCGGCCCTCGACTCGGTACCACACAACTGCCAAGGGGAGCAGAGATGAGGGATACCTACCAGGTCCTGCCCAAACTGCAGGGTTTGTGAGCAAAACCCACGTCACCCTTGTCCTGTGCCACTCTGGGCTCTTGTCTGCTATGCAGGATTCGTAAACCAGAACCCCTGGGTCCCAGCACAGGCGCCACCGCCCACAGGTGGCCTCCTGACTCTCCCTGGCACTAAGTCAGAGTCTCGCCTCGATTTTCTCCCCTCGCTGGCTGCGGTAGCCGACCTCCACGATGGCGCCAGAGACGCCCACCTCCTGGGACTCCTGCCTCCGTGCAATCCCCCCCTCCCCTCGAGTGCGCTGGAGCCGCCGACTTATTTCCAACACAGAAAATACAGCAGATGCCACGGGATGACAGGCCGGAGAGGCAGCTACGAAAGGCTGGCACTTCCATCTTGCTGGCTTTGAGGAGCCCAGCCGCCATGCTGGAGAGCCTCACGAGGCAAGGAACAAACCTATCATAACTCATCTGTATCAGAATGCCTTCTTCTGACATCAGGACTTCTGGATGATAAAACCCCAAGACCTAAAACCCTTCAGCTCAGGTCATGATCTCACAGCTCGTGAGTTCAAGCCCTGTGTCAGGCCCTATGCTGACAGCTTGGAGCCCAGAGCCTGCTTTGGATTCTGTTTCCCTCTCTCTCTCAAAAATAAACAAACTTAAAAAAAAAGCCATTAAGCCACTTCCCTGAACATCACCCCTATGTACACACCCTGCATCTTTCCTGCCCTCTTATCCAGACCTTGCATTTGGCACACCTCCAATTCCAATCCTGATACCAAAAGTAAACCCCATTCCATCAGGATTGAGGAATCCGCATCATGTAACTTTGGGGGCTGTCTGCACCTTTCCCCACCCCACCTGTGGTCCCTGAATCCTGAACGGGACAAGGCTTGTCATTCTGTAGCTACAAATAAGACAGCACAGATTCCTTGGGGAACGCACTGCTAAATCTCTCTCATACTAAAGTACAGTCGGACAATCAAACATTTCTTCATCCCATGGAAGGAAGGAGCTAGAGATTACCAGGAACAAAACACCAATAAGGCTATCAGGGAAGGACAGAAGGTCACAGCGAGTAGGTGGGAGAGAATCCTTAAAAACCCCTTTACGGGAAGCCGTGGGGGCAGCTGTCTTCACCCTACGTGCGGGGAAGGAACTGTGAGAGCCCATGCAGAGAGCCAATACCAGGGACGGCCTGGCACAGTCCGAGGCGGCACTGCTCAGCTCAGAGGGGGACAGTGTACCCCACACACCATCCCCAGGACTTCTGCCTTGCTCCTCACATGTGCGAGGGCCTCCCAGGCACCGAGGTGTTTCCCACCTTGTTCTGACACATTCCCAGCCTGAGAGACCACTTTCTAAGCAGCAGCACTGTCGCACTTCCCAGCTGAGGCCTGTATCATTTTGAAAAACAAACCACAACTCAGAGGGGGTTTGGGGCAGGGGACATCTTTTTACAGACATCATGCTTTACTAAGTATTTCCCTTTTTTTTTTTTTTAACTTTTATTCATTTTTGAGAGAGGCAGAGTGTAAGCGGGGGAGGGGCAGAGAGAGAGGGAGACAGAGAAACCGAAACAGGCTCTAGACTCTGAGCTGCCAGCACAGAGCCCGACGCAGGGCTCAAACTCACAAGCCACAAGATCACAACCTGAGCCCAAAGCAGACGCTCAACTGACTGAACCAACCAGATGGCCTGATGTTTCCCTGGTTTTATCTGTAACAACAACAAAAAAAATAATTGTGCGGATGAACACAATTTCTCAAGTGATAAATGAAAAGTGGGATTTCAGAGGCTATTAATTCTCTTGCTCACTTACATCGTCCCCATTTTCTGCACAGCCTAAGCACACACTGCTTCGCACGAGGTTTAAAAGTCTACAGTTGGGGCGCCTGGGTGGCTTAGTCGGTTAAGCGTCCGACTTTCGCTTAGGTCATGATCTCGCGGTTGGTGGGTTCGAGCCCCGTGTCCGGCTCTGTGCTGACTGCCAGCTCAGGGCCTGGAGCCTGTTTCAGAGTCTGTGACTCCCTCTCTCTCTGACCCTCCCCTGCTCACGCTGTCTCTCTCTCTCTCCTAGAAATAAATAAAACATTAAAAAAAAAAATCATTATAAAAAAAATAAATAAATAAAAGTCTACAGTAAAAAAGAACATACCTTTCAAGACCAAGCATGGGAACGATACCAACAGCAGGTAGAAAAGAATAGGACATTTATTTCCATGTAGGGGTGTACAGTACACGAATTTAGAAATAAAATCACCGCAGGGTTCTGGAATGCAGACGCCTTCAGATGGGACACACCGGTGTCCGTCTGTCCGTCCGTCCACGCTGGCGGCTCTCAGTTGGTCTCAGCTGTGGCTGTGGCAGGGAGATCTTCCCGTGAAGCGGCCGGTAGCACTCGAGTCATACAGTACAGTAGACACGAACCAAGGTCCAAACACTTCATCTTTGGAACAAAGTATGCTTATGTACATGTTAAGAATAGTAGTTCTAATAATTACTTAGCTTACTGTGAGTTTTAGGGACTGATTTTTAAGCTACAGAGGGTGTCCAGCTATTATCTTTTAGAGTTTCTAGAAGCAACATCTTTAATAATGTTTATAAAAGATAATGTTGGGGGGAAAAAAAAAGTCCTGTTGAAACAAAGGCGCTTTGAAAAGACGTTTAAGGACAACGTAAGGTATCACACTGAAATAAACTGTACATATTTTCAAGCACAACATAAATCTTGCAGCCGTATTTAATTGAACTGTCTTAAAACAGTGGGGATTATACTACCCTATGACTCTTCTAATATTTAAACCTCATAATTACAGTTTGAATATGCAGTCCAACTTATGATTAGAAATATGCACAGCTTCTAAAGCAGATTTCTCAGGTTTGTTTTTGCACATAAATTAACATTGAAGTTGGTCCTTGATCTGGAGAACGCGAACCTAACGACCCGGAGCAGACACTGCAGGCGCACCTGGGCAGCTAACAAACCTTTACGGGTGGAGAGCGCAGACGGCGCCGTGCGCGGGAAGCGGCTGTGGGCCTCCAAGGCCAACACCAGGTCCAGCGCGCGGGCCTCTCAGAGGCCTGCGTGTCTCGCTGCACGACCCCTAGAGAAACAGCATCCCCGGGGGGGACCGGTGGGCCAGTCGCAGGGTGTCCTCCGCACGGGGGGCACATGCTTACAGCAGAGGCGGCTTTGGGCCTTTAGCATAAGACACGGGCTTTACATTCTTTGATTTCATTTATACCTTTAACAAAAGATAAAGTATCATCCAAACTTCTTCTTCATACTCAATTTGAGCTGAACTCAGAAGACCGCCCAACGGAAACTTCAGAAGAACACTAGACCTGACCCCGTCCTACAAGGAATAAGGTCTCAGGCCGGCCGTCAAACCACTCGACGTCCGTGAAAGACACACTCTGTCTAAATAGTCGAGTTAGCAGATTCTTCAACTTTTAAGAACGTCCACAGATGGGTACGGAAGTCCGCTTGCTAACAGTGACGGCCTCTACAAAGACCATAAGGAAACTGAGCTAGAAAAATAATTTTACCATTTTAAATAACGAAAGACGCTAGATTTCTTAAATATATTACTTATCCTGTAAAAGTTGATCAAATCGACAAGAAGTAGATTCCTTCCATTCGGGGAGCTGAATTCAGGTTACCCTTTAATTACGGAAGAGTTTCAAAATTATAAACAGTCCCAGTAGTGAAGAAGCCATCGAGGCAGGAGCGTCAGGCTGATTCTAGGTCACCCCCCCCAACCCTGCCCCCCAAACGGAGCACAAGGTGTGCTTCTGGAGAGAGGCTTTAAAAGGACCTCGGGCTGATGTGGAAAGCGGGTCAGTAAAGACTCCAATTCTGCGTGATGGAATCTTCCAAGCCGAGCCGCTTTCCACAGACACAAATTCAGTCCATCTTTTCTTTCTGGACCAATCTGGGAGCATCGACAAAATCTTTGCCATTATAAAGAATAATAAAAAATGTTCCAATGCTTGCGACTCCCCAGAAGAGCACATAGGCCAGTGTTTCTGTCCAAGTGTCACCTGTCAATATAAACAGAGAACTGATAAATAAAGGGCCGTGTTACTGATCCTAGATCTAGTTTCAGCTGTTTAAACGATAAAAGTATAGTCTCAACAACATTAAAGTTTATGAGTACAAAATACAAGAAGCTCTGAACTAAGGTCTGAATCGGTAGTTCTTGAACTCGGGCTGGCATCAGAGTCCCGGCCGGGACTCCGTAAGGCATCAGCCACTGGGTCCAACCCCAGTGATTCTGACTCAGCAGGTCTGGGCTGGGGCCCAAGAATCTGCATTTCTAACCAGTTCCCAGATAACACTGATGCCACTGGCCAGGGGGCCACACCTTCAGAAGCAGCTGACTAAACCATTCCACCTTACATCATGCACGGAATTATTACTTTTAGATGACATATTTTCACATTACAAGAAGTCATTTCTAATACGTTTGCTACAATCAAAACACCTGCACAAAAGAAATAACTTCACAAAACAAAATGCTTCAGGAAACTTAGGTATCAAAGCATATAAAGCAACATATTTTAAGGTAACATATTTTGAGGATGCATTTCACACAATTCTCCTGATACAGCGTTGTTTGCAAGCGTCCCTGGTTCATGACGGTTGGCAGCAGCGAGAAAAGATCTACTTTGTTCTACAGCTTGAGGAGCTGAACCTAGTGCTATTTCTCCCCTGCAACAGGACTGGCTGCGCCTCCGGGTAACGGGGAGATGCGCCTGCGGGGCTGCAGACGCACCCTCAGGTGGGGAGACACACGCAGAGGCCAAGAGACAGGGAGGAGGCACGGGCTCCTGGGAAGCTGTCGGAGATCATGCTGCGCTATTTCCCATTCTCTGAAAACCCAAAGTGTGGGCTAGAAACCAGATGCCCCACGCTCACGCTCACAATTTTATGGCAATGAACTGCTGTGAGATGGTGCCGTCCATAGAGGCAGTCTCCTTTTACTCAAAAATACATCCAAATTGACATAACTGCTACTTTTTACACCTTTTGAGTTTTAACATTCTTCTAGGACAAACAAGAAAGGCAGTTCCTCCCAAGCCCAACTTGGGACATTCCCCAAAGGCACGGTCCGTTTGTTCAGGCCGAGCTCTGGCTCTCCAGGGAGTCAGGGGAACACCGAACAGGCCACAGTAACAAAACTAATTCAGCGGTGGACTGACGGGCTCCCAGGAAAAGGCCTCCACTAGGCAGCGCTTTAAACAAGTCAGTGGAGGGAGTGAAGGGCATGGAAAGCAGGTGCTGGCTGCCCCATCCTTGTCCTTCCTGCCCCCACAGTGGACACAGGACCCAAGTGGTGCCACACATACTTCCTGCGCTCCAGAGCCCACGGCCTGTCCTCATGCTGTGGGCTAAGGATGGTTTCTACATTTTCAAAGAGCTCAAAGCACGCTGCGCCGCAGAGGCCGCACATAGTCCGGGAAGTCTAAGCTATTACCTCGCTCTGTACCGAAACCGTCCACTAAGATACCCATCGGCACTAGATAACAACAGGGGCCCCCTCCCCCACGTCGTGACCGTCTGCAGTGCATGACATCGAGGGGATTACAGGGGCCACGCCAACAAGAATGTGAGCGTGTGCATGTGCATGGAAGGGGGGAGTGGTTAAGGGTCCTCGGCTCACAAACTTTTGCTGAGGGCTTACCAGATCTCAGACACAGGAGAGAAAGACACACAAGTACACAAACTGTGATAAAGAGAAATAGCCTCTGGGGATGCCAGGGACACTGGAGAGGTGCGCCGCCCCCGAGAGAAAGAGATCGGGTGCTTCTGAGGTCAAAGGAGAAAGTGCCACGAGAGGCACACGGTGCGGCGGCAGTGACGGGGGGACGTCCAGGCGGTGTCCTGACCAGGTGGCCCGCAGAGCCAGACAGAGGGGGAGGGCAGAAGGGCACCTGCCTCCTGAGCGCCTAAGGCCGCCCCGCAAAGCACACTGCGACCCAGTCACAGCCTCCGGCTCCCACGGCACTGCACTGTACTCTACGGAGACTTCAGTCCCAAATGCTTATTAGCATAGTAACACAGGAGATGTTAAGAGAAAGAGAAAACCGGTAAAGATGTCATGCACAAGTTCTTGTGCAACTCTGCTCTCCATCTGCTAAAATTTAACGATAGGTAGTGTATTTATCTATTTTTTTCTAATGTTTGTTTATTTTTGAGAGACAGAGACAGACTGAGCATGAGTTGGGGAGGGGCAGCGAGAAGGGAGACACAGAATCTGAAACAAGCTCCAGACTCCAAGCTGTCAGCAGAGCCCGATACGGGGCTCGAACCCACAAACTGAGATCATGACCTGAGCCAAAGTCGGACTCTCAACCAACTGAGGCCCCCAGGCACCCCAGTGTATTAATCTATTAATAACATTTGTTTAATAATAGGTAGTTGTTTAAATAAACTATATACCCATAAATGGATTTCTTTCTCTTCCTTTCTTCCTCCCTCCCTCTCATTTTAATTTTACAGAGTGTGAGTGGGGGAGGGACAGGAAGGAAGAGAGGGAAAAGGAAGAGAGACTCTTATGCATGCTCTGCTCCCAGTGTTGAGCCCAACATGGGACTCTATCCCACCATCCTGGGATTATTACCTGAGCTGATATCAAGAGTCGAACACTCAACTGGCTGAGCCACCTAGGAGCCCTTGTAAATGGATTTTAATGCAACCATTAAAAATAAAGAGCATAGGGAAATGTTTACATTGCTCAATTTAAAAAACCGGATTACAAAAATGTGTAATATCTCACTTGTGAAAAAAATCACATAGTTATAAAGATTAAAACATCCGGGATGCCTGGGTGGCTCAGTCAGTTAAGCATCTGACTTTGGCTCAGATCGTGCTGACAGCTTGGAGTTGGGAGCCTGCTTCAGATTCTGTGTCTCCCTCTCTCTCTGCCCCTTCCCCGATTACACTCTGTCTCTCCCAAAAATAAACATTAAAAAAGTTTTTTAAACATCAAAATGTTAAGAGTAGTTAGCTTATCTTTAGAAGTCAGGATGATTTTTTTTTCTTTCTTGCCTAACTGTATTTTCTATAATTACTACGTATTACTTTAGGGGCTCCTGGGTGGCTCCGTCGGTTGAGCGTCCGACTTTGGCTCAGGTCACGATCTCATGGTTCATGGGTTCGAGCCCCACCTCAGGCTCTGGGCTGACAGCTAGCTTGGAGCCTGGAGCCTGCTTTGGATTCTGTGTCTCCCTCTCTCTCTGCCCCTCCCCTGCTCGTGCTCTGTCTCTCTCTCTCAAAAACAAACATTAAAAAATAATAATAATTACTATGTACTACTTTAGTAATAAGAAAAAAATTTTAGGGGTGTCTAGGTGGCTCAATCAGTTAAACATCCAACTCTGAATTTCCGCTCAGGTCATGATCTCACGCTTTGGGGGTTTGAGCCACGTGTCGGCCTCTGTGCTGACAGTGTGGAGCCTGCGGGATTCTCTCTCCCTCTCTCTGCCCCTCCCCGGGTCGAGCGTACACGTGTGCACGTGCGTGTATGCTCTCTTTCTCAAAATAAACTTGGGAAAAAAGTATTTTAAAATCTTAAATAAACAACACTAATTATCAGTAAGCGTGAGCATGTATTTGCACGTATTTTTCCTCCCATCACACGTAAGGACCAGTCACTGTGCTCACTGAATCCAACAGGGAATATCAAGGGCCGAGCAGACTCCTAATCTCAAGATGCTAAGATACGAGGAAGCCCCACGTTCTCAGAAATTAATGCAAAACGTGAAATGTGAGCAGACTCACCAGCCATCAGCAAACAAATGATGCACATCGAGAAGGCCACAACCATGATGATGGGTAGCTAGAAAGGCAAACAGAGAGAGAAACGATCAGCTGAGAATCCTACTCAACGGCTGCAACCTCAGCTGTGCGCTCTTGGCGTGAAAAAGACTCTCCTGCAACCCAACACAATCCATCTTTTTCCAGCAAAACATCATTACTGAGGCGGTTCAATCACAACTGCCCACAACTGCAGACTGGTCAGGTCACGGGAGCTGAAGCAGCATGGCCTTGGCCCACACAAGGGAGGGAGGCGCAGGCCCCTCTGCCTGCTGGAGGAGACCCCAGGGAGGCTCCAGCCACATCTGCTGAGCGGAGGAGTCCCAGAGGGGACAAGAGTCAGAAACGTACCCTGCCTTCCATACTGCGGGTGCACCTCCTGCAGCCCCTCAGTGTGAAGGGAGTGGAATTTTCCTGAAACGAGAGACCCCGCCCCACCCTCCCTCTGGCTCATGTGCTCTCAGGAAGAGAGTCGAGTGCGCAGGAACACAAGCACCCGAAGTCACTGGACTCCCCTCCCTCGTCTTCTCCTCAGGGAGACTGAGTGTGTACGGTCCTTTCAGGACAACACATAAGGTTAAAAATTGGGGGGCGGGGAGGGTGCCACCAGCTCTATCTGCAGACACAGTGCTTTTATAAACGAGAAGAAGAGAAAGGTTTCTTACAGCCAGGAATTTCAAGTCCCGTGTGACACTTAAAGGACTATGAGATTCCAGTTCATCCACTGAGTAGTTCCCGAGAAACAAGTCTATGGAATCCTGGAACAGAAGAAAGGAGATTAAGGACCCCACTCGGAGGCAGTCACAGGATTCGGGAACAGCACAGAGACGCGGCCACCGTGTGGCCAACGATGAGCAGCACGCACAGACTCACCTGCCTAAACCCGTCAGAGAAGTTGTTTTTGTAATAGCGTATAAGCGAGTTCCAGCCGTCCATGAGCAGCCCCAGCTGAGTCCTCTTCCCAGTTCTGGTCAAAAGAGGTGAATCTCAAGTTACAGATTTGTATATGAAATTCTTCCACAGTTTTATACCTGGTGAGTACGTGGTATGGACCCAAAGTGAATTACAGAGATTTTAAAACTCGTCCTGGAGAGGCGCTGGTGGCTCAGTTGGTTAATTATCTGACTTGTGATTTCAGCTCAGGTCATGACCTCACGGTTCAGGAGATCAAGCCCCATGTCAGGCTCTGTGCTGACGGCCCAGAGCCCAGAGCCTGCTTGGGATTCTGTGTCTCCCTCTCTCTCTGCCCCTCCCCGGCTCACGCTCTCTTTCAAAATAAACATTAAAGGGGCACCTGGGTGGCTCAGTCAGTTAAGCGTCAGACTTTGGCTCAGTTCATGATCTCACGGTCCATGGGTTTGAGCCCCACATTGGGCTCTGTACTGACAGCTCAGAGCCTGGAGCCTGTTTCAGATTCTGTCTCCCTCTCTCTGTCCCTCCCCAGCTTGTGCTCTGTCTCTGTCTCAAAAATAAATAAACAACAAAAAATTAAAGAAGAAAGGAAGGAAGGAAGGAGACGAGAGGCCCAGATGCAGTGGTCAGAACAGCAGAGACTAGGGATCTTCCTCTGTTCCGAGAATCCGTGTGGCAGAGAAACAAAGTTCCCAGGTCTTCTCGTGGGCAGTGTGTCGGCATCACTGGCCACTCCCCTGCGGCACAGAACCCAGGCCCCGCCCACACCCGTGCATCACACCACCCTGACCCGGCAGCACCGCAGGGTGTGGGAAGGGCTGAGGGGCCGCATTCGCTCCCTGCACAGCAAGACCGCCAGGGAGGCCAGGAAGCCACTGGCACTGGGCCCCCCACCCCACTGCCCCAGCAAGCCTCACTGGACGGCTGCGAACCGAGGCCCAGGCGCTGGGGTTTGGCCGCTGTGACCCTAACGTGCGCAGACGCGAGCTAGAAAGCACGGCTTACCTGGTAAAGTCTGTCTTCAGGGCGCCAGTGCCCGCGTACTGCTTGGCACACGCATTCGCGTTGTCGGCCCAGGCTGTGAAAACAAGGGAAAGTCAACTGACGATAATGAATGTGACAGCCGGAGTCTCTAAATCCAAATCACTAATTTATTTCACAACTTAAGTAACTTTGCCTCCTTTAAAAAGACTACATACCATTTTTGTAAATCTTCTCAAAATCATGCTGCTCTTCAAGCTTCTGTCCCACATGCAAAACTCCCAGTCTCTGGAATAAGAAGCACACCCCGGTCAAGTGTAAGGGTTCCAGCACACGTGGCCCGGGAAGAAGAGTAGATAGTCCCAGCTGGTGGCTCGAGGCTCCCAGCTGCAGGCGGGGATGCCGTCCTTGCACATGGGGAGTGGGGGTGCCCCTGTTGCCCATGGCCTCCCCCTACCCGCATCCCAGGCCAGGCTGCAGAGCCTCCGAGGGCTCCCTGTCCTGCGGCCCCACCTCTCCCCAAGCCCCAGGCCCCAAGGGAGAAGATGGGCAGAGGGAGGGAAGGCAGTGGCAGCATCCGGGCCATCACCTCCTCCTTCCCCACTGACCCCAACCTCCCCCTGCCTGCACCCCCAGCCTCCCCACTGTTCCCATTACCCACTGTCTTTCCTTTCCTCCCCTACAGACTCTGAGGATCTCAGAGGACCCCACTCTGGGGTCACTGTCCACAGATTAGGGACCCCGAGCCCTGGTCTTTGTCTTGGACTTCAGCCCTCTCGGAACCCCCACCTTCACTGTTCACCTGAGACCACACCCCAGAATGGCCTTCCCACCTGCCCTCCATGACCTTTAGCTGGTGGGGGCCAGGGTGGGGGGATGCCAGAAGTCCCCACCACCGCGGAACTGATGCGGAAATGACTCTTGGAAATGTGGCTAGGTTGTACAGCACTCACTCAGCATGCGAAATAGTTAAGTACAGATTACAGAACCTAAATAGGTTTTGTTTATCGGACTTGGAAACAACCATTGTTACTACTGTTTTTCTTTTTTTTTTTTTTGCTACTATTGTTTCTATTAAAAAATACACCCTGAAGTAGATCCTTGAGACTGACCAGGACAAGGTACGATACAAGCTAGAGCACGTTCCAACAGGGAAACCGCTCCTCTGGCCTGTGCTACCTACGAGGAGTCAATTCATTTTAAATTTCACAATTCATTCTACTTCTGCAATTCCTGGTATCATAAAATTACCATAAATGAAGCTGAATTGTCATAAACAAAGGAAACCAATCAGCACACATTCTGTTTGCCCCTCATAATAAATGCCAATGTTACCTGGAGAGCTGGGCTCCAGTAACAAAAGAGATGCAAGTGCAAACACTAGAAGCACTGCTCCGTACTATTAAAATGGAAAACAAAGTTTTGAGTAGAAACGTCTAGGGCTGGCAGGAGTTCAATGAACTCGATTCACTAATCACGGTGTCGGTGTAAACTGCCAGGAGCCTCTTGGAAAGCATATTCTCTTTAATGCAGTAAATTCTACTTCTAGGAATTTTCCCAAAGGGAAGAACTCAAGCTAATAATAACACATGCAGACATATCCTCGGCAATGTTACTTCTAAGCCAAAAATGCAGCAGCTTAATAAGTGCAACTCCTAAACCCTCTGGCTACGCGTCACGCTGGGGGACGGGGAAAAATTAACAACTGTGTAGAGGGGCGCTGGGCGGGCTCAGCTGGTGGAGCCTGCGACTCTTGATCTCAAGGCTGTGGGCTCGAGCCCCACATTGGGTGTAGAGCTTACTTAAAAATAAAATCTTTAAAAAACAAAAACAACCCCCCCACCTGACACTGTGTACACATACACCAACCACAGGTATGGAAATGTGCACGCCCACGGGTGGAAAGGCGCAAAAACAAAAAAGGTGGCTTAGGGTGGGAAGCAAGGTGAATATTTTCTGGTATTTGTTTTGGCTTGTAATGTTTTCCGTTCATGTTTTTAAAGATGCGGCTTCTCTACCGTGGGCCGTGCTGCTGGCCCAGGAGGAGGGAAGAGGTTCTGCACCTGAAGCTGGGCCTGCAGCGAGCGGCGGGCCAGCAGGCTCTGGATCACGTTGGTCCTGTCCAGGCAGTCCATGCAGTTGCTGCGGAACACGCCCTCCTGGCTCGCCACCACCATGCCGGCGGAGTCCACTAGAAAATAACTATAACACATTCGTATAAACACCCTCATAGCAAAGGCAGTCCGACACGCGGGCGACCCGCCGCTGATGGCACGGTTCTGGTCCCCAACACGGGGGAGACTGGCAGGCAGATTACAAGTTCAGGTGGGCAATGTGTGGCCCAGGGATATTTGCTTAGAACAGAGGCAGGCCCTGTCCAAGCGCGCGCTGGGCACCAGAGGCCAGCTCCCGAGGGATGAACAAGCAGGGGGGCGGAGGGGCGACCCCGAGGCGGGAGCAGGCCCCCTCCGGCACAGCCGTCCATCTGTGTCCTGCAGACCAGATTTCTTGTCTGAAGCACGGTCCCTACACTCTGTGTCAGATTTCCCCGAGCTGTTTTTTAAAACTGAACGCACTTGGCCTTGAGATGAATTCAAGTCAGAATCTATCAAGCAAAGGCTGGAAACTGTGCACTAAGAACACTGGGTTAATATATGGGAAAGTACAAAGTTTATAAAGTTCAATAAGGTATTACTTGAAATTGAGGTTCCCTTTCTCCCCTTCACCACCCAGATGTCCACACCGGCCAATCGTGGTTCTCAGTTCCTGCGTCTCGTTCCTTCCCTGGACAACTCGCAGTGCAGCAGGGAAGGGCGTGGCCTCTGGCAGGGAGCCCCTAGCGCTACCCAGGCCACTCGCTGGCTGTGTCACTGCAAGTCACTGCCCTGATCTCTCAGAACCGAAGTTCTCACCCACAAGGTGGAGGGGATGGCACCCTGTCCCACCACTCTAAGGCCCAATGGTAAAGGGGCATGACGTATGCGGTGATGGATGGAGCACGTGGGACAAAGCGTAACATACAATGACCACCATGAGATAATTTCACTGCAATTACTCCCCCAAATTGACATGGAGCAGGGAAACACAACAGATTTACCACAGGCCAAATAAAAAGTATGAGCTTGAAAATAAGGGTCTAAAAGAATGTGTTTAAGCTAAACATCTACAGGAGATTCACGCAGAATTGGTGAAGACCGTTTGGAGCTGGTGTATGTAGGTAGGTGTGCGTGAGTGCACACGGGTGCTGGCACCGGGTTAGCCCTTACAAAATACATACTAGGTGTTTTATAAGTATCGTTTCTTACACTACACGCTAGTGGGTCGCCCCTCGGCCCCACTTGTTCGTCCCTCGGGAGCTGGCCTCCGGTGGCCAGTGCACGCATGGACAGGGGCTGGCTCTGTTCTGGGGGAGGTATTATCCTCTGCACTTTGCAGAGCACTGCCTTGCCCCTGCGTCACATGGCTAAGAAGAAACAAGGATTTCAACAGGAGGTAGGTTATAGCCCAAGGCCCCAATTCTTTCTACTTTCCCAAAAGTCCTTGGGGAGAGTGTCCAGAGAGGCCATGTGCAGGTCACTGGGGAAAGCCCTACTGTCCCTTAGAACCCAGAGGACAGTGATGCTTTCTCACACTCTTGCAGAGCAGCGATTAATGGGGGGAGCCAAGGAGCCACCTCCTCCGACAGCGTCCTAGGTCCAGCCAGTGTCACTGCCGCCCAATAAGGACGTACATCAACTTCCCTTCACTAGCTGCTCGTGATAAAACTCCATACAAAAAGAGCGATTTAACTAACCGTTGCTAATTAATATGCATAAAGAACACTTTTAAAAATGGAGAAATGCCCACAGGACAAGTGTTACTGTGCTCCTGCGGAGCGGGAATGAGAAAGTGCATGTGGGCTGCAGGGTCAGAACTACGCCCAGGCGGACAAGGTGACAGAACGGTTTACAGCTTCCCTCCTCTGGCTTCAGAATCGGTGAAGACTGACCTATGCAGAGAGGACAGGAAACCCGCGAGCCACCGCGGGAGAGGACATGGCAAACACGCACGGGAAGTACCGTGAAGTCACTGGGACCCTCTGAACCGTTAGCCGTACTCTCAAGACTGTGTCAGGGAATCACTGCACGGCAGTGAGAACACACGTGCCCAGAGCGATTCAGTGCAGCACATCTTTTGTGGGGGGAAAAGGAAACACGTCAGATGCCTAACATGAAAAAGAACACTGAACTGAGCCTATAGTGACCCAGTGGAGTACAGAAAAGCCATAAACCCCATCACTACCGACACTAGGCGGGATGACGCAACAGCAAAGCATCTGTGAGAGGGTGTTCAGTCAACAGCGAGATACAGAAGAGGAGCGCGCTGGCCCCGATGATACGAAGCTTTCTGTAAACATGCGGACACGGATTCGTAAGAATGTGAGAATACCTGGCCTTGGGGTGTTTTCAAGAACCTAAACATATTTTTAAGTCACAAAGACTCATCTTTCCAATAAAAAAGACTAAAAATAATGGTCTTTTTCCAAACAAGTACGGTGAACCCAAGGTGCTGTGCTGGTAAGCCTGGCAGACGATGCCTGACAACCTATCTTCACCTACGCGTGGCCCTCTTCCCTGGGCCTCCGCAGGGAGGTGATAACGGCTTACCTTAATTCATCCTGCATTTCTGCTACCTGATCCATCAGAATACTCAGTCGATCCCATCTCATGTTTTTACATTCTTTATGGAAGTCGAAAGCAATGTATCTGCCAAAAGAAAATATATGCAGGAACTGAGCAAAGGAGTCGTTTTCCTCCCGCCGCTACTTTGTTCATAAGCTGACTCTCCTGAGTGGAAACGGCACTTCTCCTTCACCGTGGGTTTACACACCCACACACCCCTTCACATGTTCTTCTAGGGCCTTCCAACAGGAGTTGAGAAGGAGCCCGGCAAAGGCAGAAGTGAGCTCAGGCACAGCATCGGGTAGACAGTATAAAATAGCCATGTCCAAATGAGTACTGAGTCCCAGTGTATATTTTTTCTCTTTTATTCTCTACCCCGATGTACAAAGAATAGGGTCCCTTTTTATTTTTTTTCAAACAGGTTAAAATGTTCAAAACGGTCCATCCAGCTCAGTTCAGTCCAAGGAGGATTAGATGGAGTGTCAGACTTGCCCTAGGGGCTGTGAGAAGAACAGAGGCAGCACGGTCCCCACTCTGGTTAGTTTCGGCCCATCGCTTTCTTTAACAAATCAAACCATTTGCCTCCTTTGTCAGTATTTATACATCTTACATAGATGTGGGGGAAAGAACCTTCTGTCAAGGTGTAATGCGGTTGTTTTTGGTTCTCTGATATTTAATGGGTATAATTCTTAAGG
Source organism: Hyaena hyaena (assembly GCF_003009895.1). Taxonomy (NCBI): domain Eukaryota; kingdom Metazoa; phylum Chordata; class Mammalia; order Carnivora; family Hyaenidae; genus Hyaena; species Hyaena hyaena. Next base: position 4,134,090 of record NW_024080662.1, read on the forward strand.
CCAGAACACCTCTGACGGTGAAGGTGTCCTACCACAAGTTGGAAAATGTTGCCAACTGAGAGGGAAAAATCATGAACCAGTTCCTGTAAGTCAAGGGAGTCAGGAATCAAGTCAAGCCATAAAGCAGGAGGCCTGGAAAGGCATCGTGCTCTGGTCCCCAGGGTCAAATTCAGACGAGACACTCATTCCCGTGTGACTCCCCTGGGTCCCAACAGGCAGAAGGAGCATCAGTGGAGCGTGGGCTTCTCTGCACATTTCGGAGGGCTCCTACCTCGGGGGGTGGGGGGGGTTCCCTACCACTTCAGTGGTTCTCTCACTGATGAGGAGAGAATGGCACCCTTAGAAATCAGTACAGTAACAGGGGCCAGCTGACCAAGAGGCCACACTCTGTGGAGACTGGGGCGGAGGGGCGGGGGGCGCATTTCTGAAGGCAGCTCTCACTAGTGGCAGTGTGACAGTCCCCTTCGGTGCGCTCCCACCAGAAGTAAGGGCCCCGGAGTGGCTTGAAGAACTGAAGCAGCCCACCAACATCCAAACACATCTGGATTCTTAAGCTCCTATCCTTCTAAAATCACGTGAATATCTTCTAAGAATGAGCTGCATTTGACAACAAACGGTTCTAAATACATCATTTTGCCTCTGACCCCAGCAGTCCAGCAAGCCATTATATCATTCTATTTTTGTGCATGTTTAAAGTTTCTCATAGGTTAGGGGCGCATGGGTGGCTCAGTCGGTTCAGTGCCTGACTTCAGCTCAGGTCATGATCTCACAGTTTGTGAGTTCTAGCCCCTGCATCGGGCTCTGTGCTGACAGCTCAGAGCCTGGAGCCTGCTTTGGATTCTGTGTCTCCCTCTCTCTCTGCCCCTCCCCCACTCATGTGCTTGCGCACTCTCTCTCTCTCTCTCTCAAAAAAATTAATAAACATTAAAAAAAATTAGAAGAACAACTTCTCCCCAAATAATCCAATTCCATTTCTTTGGGAAGTCTCCCCCACACGCCTGTGGCCGTCTCCTCCCACAGCACACAGCGCACCCCCACCTCCGGCCTGGTTTCTTGCTGTAGAAAGCTCCACAGGGGCTCCTCAGCCATTGCTGAGGTTTTGGGACCCCCTCTTTTGACAAGGCTACAGAGTCTGCAACCGTTGCCTGGCGACCTACAAAAGCGAAGCCACTGCTCCAGACAAGGCCACCAGCCAAGGGTAAACTTCTCTATTCACATGGTGGTCGGGACCAAAGAGACCACACCAAACATCACGAAGAACTGAAAATTCACAACCCCATGGCCATGCGACACACAGCCTCAAGGAGATTTTGATTAGGAACTAAACTTTCACAAAAGTAAATTAAAATCTGACTATTAAGAAGTTATTCTGCATGGGGTGCCTGGGTGGCTCAGTCGGTTAAGTGTCCGGCTTCAGCTCATGTCATGATCTCATGGTTCGTGGGTTCGAGCCCCGTGTCGGGCTCTGTGCTGACAGCTCAGAGCCTAGAGCCTGTCTTCAGATTCTGTATCCCCCCCTCTCGCTCTGACCCTCCCCTGCTCACTCTCTCTCTCTCTCTCTCAGAAATAAATAAAACATTAAGAAATTAAAATTTAAAAAAAAAAAGTTATTCTGCAATATAAATTATGCCAGAGAAGATTTCAAGCCAACATGATCATGTTTTGACCTAGTATCAGAAAAAAGAAAGAAAGCAGAAATACGTACAACAGGTTCTCCCTGAGGGTTCCTATGAAACAGCCTAAAGCAAAGGGGAGCCCCTGCTTTCCAAACATTCGCCGTATGCCCCAGGCCACACTGCTTTTTTTACGGAAGGCTTCCATTAGTAAGGTAGTGACTTTCTTGTCAAAGTGAAAAATCGCCTTTGGATTCCTTCCCGTTAGCGAAAACAGGTACTAACGGATCTTTTTTATAAAAGCGAAGTGGTATAAAGCCAACTTCTGGATGTGGGGACACCTGTGTGTCCAGGGAGAGCTACAAACTCGTGGCTACGGTCGTCTCCCCTCATCCACAGTTTCACTTTTACCAGGTTTAGTTCCCCGTAATCGACTCTGGTCTGAAAGCCGATGGCCCTCCTTCTGACACGCAGTCAGGTCAGTGCGACCTGATGCGGTCACGATGCCCGTGCACTTCATCACGTGGGCATCTAGCATCTCACCGTGTCACGAGTAGCATGACCACAGGAATAGTCAGATGTTCTGAGAGGCTGCGTTCACGCAGCTTTTATGACAGCGTATTGTTTCAACGATTCTATTTCAGTTATGGCATTTTCTACTCTCAGTTCATCTCCAACTGGGTGGTATTACATATTCAACTTTATCACGGGTATGCACACGTAAGTACCCGCGGGCTTCAGTGCCGCGTGTGAGTTCAGGCATCCATGGGGGGGCTGGGGACGGGTGCCCGGGGACGAGGAGGGCTGCTGGCCACGTGTGCGCACATCCCATCTGAAAAGACCTGCACGGATTTCTAGGGAGGTACCTGATCATTCCGCTTGCCAAGGAAGACACCATCGTTGCAAATGCCTGTTCCAGTGGTTTCTCTGAGCCCTTCTGGTTAACCTGCAAAAATAAGTAAATAAATAAAACCACCACAGCTTTCATTTAAGTCCCTTTAAAAGGAGAGGGTGAGATCAGCACAACGGTGGACTGGGAGGCTCTGAGCTCCCGGACCCTCATCACAGGAACAAACACCAAGAACAACAGAAGCCAACTCTGTAGGGGGGTCTGGAAAACCACCAAAGATTTAAGAGGCCACTGAGCAAATGCCCAATCAGAAAAAAGCTCTCTTCAAAAGTGTGGGACAGTTTTGTGTCACTTTTACCTGCCCTCACCCCACCCCATCCCCGGCCCAGTGACAGTCTCATTCTTAAGTGTTAGGAAACGGCAACCAGTGGACGCCTCGGCGGCTCAGTCAGTTAAGCGTCCAGCTCTTGGTTTCGGCTCAGGTCACGATCTCATGGTTCCTGAGTTCAAGCCCCGTGTCGGGCTCTGCGCTGATAGTGTGGAGCCTGCTTAGGATTCTCTCCCTCCCGCTCTCTGCCCCTTCCCTTCTCGCACTGTCTCTGTCTCTTTCAAGATAAATTAATAAAAATAAATAAGCTTAAAAAAAATGGCAAGCAGGTTCTCAGTCCCCTTCTCCAACTGGAGAGAGGACCAGTCCTTGTATGCAAATTATCGTGTGTGTTGTGCTCTGACCTGAAGGACTGTCCTGCTTGTCTCTGCCTCGCGTAACCGGGAACGCACGGGCAGGAGGGGAGGCGGCCACCACTCCTACAGGCCGCAAGAGCTCCACGGCCACCAGACGCCCAGAGCAGGGGATCTCGGGAAGCATAACCGAGACCACGTACAGCCTGTGAAGCAGCTGGGGTAACACTCTTCGGGAAATTAGGACTTTCAAAAGCAGCCACATAAAGGGAGGATTTTAGAGAGCCATGTGCGCACCCTGGTGGGGGACACACTCACAAAGGCCCGAGAAGACCGATCCCCCGAGGCTGGCCCCCGCGCTGCAGCAAGCCTGGCCCACCAGCACAGAACTGGTCTGCAGAGATCGGAAGATAGGACTGTTCTCTCGATTTTTGTTTTCCTCTTTGTTTCAGTTCCCGGCATTCAAAGGAATCTATCAAAAACACTAGCTGAACACAAGCGAAAAGAATAGAGGCTTCAGTGAGGACACACAAGGGGATAGTCTTTTCGAAAGTGGTTTGGACAAGTCTCAAAACCAATGGATTGCTACAGCCTTCAACAACAAAACAAAAACGAGAACAAAAACACCGTCAAACCCTGGGAGAGGAGAACCTGACTTCCAGAGTGACCACATTACAACCACCACCCAGTGCCTAACTTTTGACAACAAAAATATCCAGGCACACAAATAAATAGAGAAACCAGGCTTCCTCAGTGGAAAAGAATAAACTGACAGAAACCACCTGCAGAAGACTTATCAGAAAAAAGATTTAAAACGAGTGTCTTAAATATGCTCAGACCTCAAGGAAAACAGACAGGGAATGAAAGGAAACCAGGAAAACAGTATAGGACTAAACTAAGATCACCAGTGAAGAAACAAAAATTTCAAAGGAACTAAACAGTAAGTCTGGAGCTGGAAAGTACAAAGCAGACCTCAAACATTCAAGAGCACTGTGTGCAGGAGGAAAATCAACTCAGCACACTGGAGGATGAGACACACAGATGGGGTAACAGTCTGAGCTATAGAAAGAAAAATGAATGAGGAAAAGTGAATGGAGTCCCAGCAGATGTCTGGGACACCACCAGGGGACAAACATGTCCATTATGGGAGTCCGAGAAGGAAAAGACAGAGAGAAAGGAGTAAAAATCTTTTTTAAAGAAAAAAAAAATGGCTCTACACTTCCCAAATTTGATGAAAGACATAAATCTTCAAATCGAAAAACATCGCCCAAGTCCAAGTATGCTAAGCCCCAAGAAACCCACACCACGCACACATTATAAGCAAACTACTGCAAGACAGAAAGAGAAGGTCTGGAAAGCAGCCAGAGGGAACGATGCATCCCATACAAGGGATTCTCAACACGATTACAGGCCAGTTTCCCTCCAGAAACCTTGGGGGCCAGAAGACAGGGGGATTGATGTGTTTAAAGTACTGAAACACGGGCGCCTGGGTGGCTTGGTCGGTTAAGCGTCTGACTCTTGATTTCGGCTCAGGTCTTGATCTCACGGTTCCTGAGTCTGAGCCCCTCCTAGGACTCCATGCTGACAGTGCCAAAGACAGCGTGGAGGCTGCTTGGGATTCTCTCTCCCCGTCTCTCTGCCCCCGTCATCGCTTGTGCATGCACTTGCACACTCTCTCTCAAAATAAATAAACTTTTATAAAGTACTGAAAGAAAAGAACTGGAAGCCAAAACTTCTCTATCTGGCAACTATCCGGCAAAACTGTCCTTCAAGAAATGCTAAAGGAGTTTCCTTCAGGTTGAAATGAAAGAACTCTATGAAGCAGCCTGAAGCCACGGGAAGGTATTTAAATCTCCCATAAAGGTAAATACAAAGGCAAATATAGAAGGCAGCATTGTTGTAACTTTGGTCTGCACCTCCAGTTTTTTGTTGTTTTTTTTTTAATATTCTATAGGATTCAAGTAAAATGCACTGAAAGAAATTTATAAATCTATGTTACTGGGAACAAAATGTATAAAGATAGAATTTGTGACATTAATAATGTAAAGGGAAGGGATAAAGCTTTATAGGAGTAGAGTTTTGTATGCAAACTGAAGTTAGGTTGGTATCAATTCAAATTAATTACAAATTAATTATGACATTACATGTAATTCTCACAGTAATCAAAAAGAAAACATCTCTAGAATATACACAAAAGAAAATGAGAAAGTAATGAAAATACAGAAGTACAAAAAACTTCAACACAAAAGACAGTAATGGAGGAAGCCAAGGGATAAGAGACATACAAAAAACAAATAGCAAAGTGGCATTAATAAGTCTTTACAAATAAGTAATAACTTTAAATATAAATGGATTAGGTCTCTAATCAAAAGGCACAGATTAGCAGAATGAGTTAAAAAACACGATCCAACCATATGCCATACAAGACACTCACTTTAGATCTAGAGATACAAATTAGTTGAAAATGAAAGGATGGAGAGATAGTCTGTGCAAATAGTAATCAAAACAGGGCAGGGGTGGCTCTTTAACATCAGACAAAATAGACTTTAAGTCAAAAACTGTTTTAAGGACAAAGAAGACCATTACATGGTGATAAAAGAGTCAATTCACCAAAAACATCAAACACCCCAGATACATATGCACCAAACATCAGAGCCCAAAAACATAAGAAGGAACACTGAAAGAACTGAAGAGAGAAATAAACATGTCTACAATGACACTTGGAGATTTCAATAGCTCTCTTTCAATACTGGAGAGAGCAGCCACACAGAAGCTCAATACCACAGACAAATCAGACCCAACAAACAAAACACTCCACCCAACTTACTACCAGAAGATACATTTTTTTCAAGTGCACACGAAACAGTCTCCAATATAGATTACATGTTAGAACACAAAATAAGTCTTATCATATTTAAAGTAACTGTCATACAAAGTATGTTTTCTGATCACGATGGAATGAGGCTAACCCTCATGAATAAGGAAAACTAGAAACTTCATAAATAGGTGGAAATTAAACAGCATATTCTTAAACAACCACTGTGTTAAGGAAGAAATCACAAGAGAAATGAAAAGATAACCCGAGACAACTGAAAATACAATATGTCAAAACTTAGGAAATAAAGCAAAAGCAGCACACCAAGGGAAACTTACAGCTATAAACATATATATTAAAAAAATAAGACCTTAGGGGTGTCTGGGTGGCTCAGTGGGTTGAGCGTCCGACTTCGGCTCAGGTCATGATCTCACGGTTCGTGGGTTCGGGCCCCACGTCGGGCTCTGTGCTGACAGCCAGCTCAGAGCCTGGAGCCTGTTATGGAGTCTGTGTCTCCCTCTCTCTCTGACTCTCCCCTGTTCATGCTGTCTCTCTCTCTTTCAGAAATAAATAAAAACATTTAAATTAAAAAAAAAATAAGACCTTAAATCAAGGACTTCACTTTACACTTTAAAGAACCAGAAAGAAATGAGCAAATGAAACTCAAAGCAGCAAAGGGAAGGAAATAAAGATGAGAGCAGAGATAAATACAATAAAGTACAGAAAAACAGAGAAACTTCACTGAAACCAAAACTTCATTCTTTGAAAAGATCAACAAAATAGACAACTTTTAGCTATCATGACCAAGAAAAAAAGACTCAACTTACTAAAATCAGGAATGATAGATGGTACATTACTACCAAGTCTGAAGAAATAAAAAGGATTATAAGAGGATTCTATGAGCATCTGTATCTCAATGAACTAGACAACCTACATGATATGGACAAATTTCTAGAGACAATCTACCAAATCATTAATCTTGCAAAAACGAAATCTGAATAGACCTTATCTAGCAGTTCTCAAAAACAACCCAAAGAATGGGAGAAAATACTTGCAAAGCATCTCTAAGAAGGAATTCATCCCAGAATAAAGAACTACTATAACTCAACAACAAAAACAACAACCTGATTAAAAGTGAGCAAAATACTTGAGAAGACATTTCTCCTAAGAAGACATACAAATGTCCAATATGCACATGAAAAGATGCTCAACGTCACGAGTCACCAGAGAAATGCCAATCAAAACCACAATGACACACCACTCCACCACCATAAAGATGGCTATAATCAAAAAAGGAAACAAAATAAATCCTGAAGAAATAAGTGTTGGCAAGGATGTGGAGAGATTGGAATGCCAGTGCACTGCTGGAGGGAACGTAAAACGAAGCCATGGGGAAGAACAGGACAGTGGTTCCTTAAAAAGTTAAACCTAGAACTATAATACAATCCAGCAATCCCACTTCGAGGTATAGTCCTGAAAGAACTGAAAGCAGTAACAAATACATACTTGCACACCAGTGTTCAAAGCAGCATTATTCACAACAGCTAACATGCAGAAACAGCTCCATGTCCACCCACAGGTACGTGGACACATGACATGGTACATACAATGGAGTGTCACTCAGTCTTGAAAAGGAACGGAAGTTTGATACGTGCTGTAACAGGGATGGACAGACCTTAAAAACATTAAGCTCCGTAAAATAAGCAAGAACCAAAGGATTACATCTAATATGATCCCCCTCGGTGACGTATCTCGAATAGGGAAATTTAGATAAGATAGAAAGTAGAAGAGTTACCAGGGGCAGAGGGGAGAAGGGTCCTAGGAAGATGCCAAGTTTGTTTGCTATGATGAAAAGTTCTGGGAACGGTCGATTGTGTTGGCTGCACAGCCCCATAGAATACATTAATGCCACGGAGCTGCTGCGCACTTAAAAACAGTTAAAATGGAAACTGTTACGCTGTTTAAAACGGAAGTTTCTTGTTCTGTTCCCCCCAAGAAACATGTAAGACACATACCAGATTGATTATGACTTGTTTTCCATAAATAATGACTTGTGAATCAAAATGCCTTTGGAAACCATCCATCTAGGAAGAAAAAAAAGAGTTACACACTTTACCACATTTTACTGTAAGAACATTTATAAGTATGTTTAAAATAGCTCCTTAAATGTCCTATTTGTATATTAAGGAGAATGGTACCAGGATTGAGATCAGGTGCCCTAAATACCGTGTGGTAAACAGTAATTCCAGGCCACTCAATTTTGAGCTGCAGTATACTATACTTGAACTGTGCACACAATGTCAAAGCGAACACACAAGGTACTCTGAACAGCACGGGGCCGCACGTGTCACAAGAGCTCTGAAATCTAAGTTTGCCCACGCGTTTGATCAGCTCATTTTCCCCGTTTCCGACCTGCCATCTCTACAGCCTGGGCATCAGAGGTTCACTAGATGCCAGGACCCAGGGAAAAGGCTGCAGAGATGCTGAATCCGACGTGCAGGAAATAAATACGTGTTCCACGTGCAAACTATGATGCCACAGAAGATACTCACATGATTTGCTACTTTGTTGATCAGTGGCAGTGGCTTGTACTTGAGGTTTGGTCTTTGAGACCAGAAAAGTGGTATTGATCCTCGTGTCTAAAAGAAAAAAATATGAAAAGAAATATACACACACAGTTTTTCTCAGCTACTTTACTGTGAGGGTGTGTGTGTGTCAGTCTGTCTGTCTGACTACAAAGAAAGAAAATTAAATACAACCTATAACCATGAAGGAGTGCGTGTATACCTACTGCGCAAGTTCCTATTTTGTGGGAACACATTCGGAAAGGACTTTCTCCTGGTTTTACGCACATGGACTGTGGGTGGCAAACAGTTCTGTTTCCCCTAAACTCTAAAATAAATCAACTTATCTACAAGTGAAACTTAATAAGTTATGCCTGTTACAGAATCCGGCATTATGCTAAAACTAGAAAATGGCTTTATTCATTCTAAATGAGTAGCTTATGAACTTGTAAATATGCTGAACCACTACTGTCCCTCTGGAGCAGCAAATGACCTGTGACCCCACAAGGAGACAACGAGAGACAGGCTGTCCCACAAAGAAGTGCGGGCAGGGGAAAGCCATTGCAAGCCATCACGGCCACCCAGAGGAGGTCAGCCACCCAGAGGAAGTCCGGAGGGTGAGGAAGACCGGAGGCTCCCCTTCCACAACCCTGGGATCTCCTCCCCTCCCCTCTCCCCTCCTTTGGGATTTAACTCAAGGGCAGGTGAGTGCCAGGTTAATGGAGTAGTTAACAGAGTGAACTGTAGACGATACTGCTTTAAAAAGCAGGAAGGAGGAGGACAGCTTCAGCAACAGGGCAGATTAGGACCCGGGTGAGAAGGGTGCCAGGCTAGCCGCCTCACGCGCCCACTTGCCTGCACGAACGAGGCCCTGCTCCCGCTGTAGTGCACGATTTGCTCTGTTTCCACAAAGTTGGCTGCGTGGCCTTCAGAGTCAATTCCTGAATTGAAAACAAGGTAAAGTTAACTTTATTTATTATATAAGGAACACATCAGAAATTCACTAGTTCAGTTTCTCTTGGAAAGAATTAAGTCAGCTCACATTAGTGGAAGAGTACTTGTAAAAATAAATTTCAGACAAATGCACAGTCCACAATCAGAAAGCTAACAGCAGCTCACTCGTTTCAACAGGCTTAAGGGGGCGTATAAAGGACCTATTAATAAACACATGAAGTAGGTCACTATTTAAAGTGTCAATTTTTTATATATATACGATTTCTCTAAAACAGTGTCTTTCAAACTTGAGAAATATTTTCAAGAAAAATCAAATTCTGTGGGGCGCCTGGGTGGTTCAGATGGTTAAGCGCCCAACTTCAGCTCAGGTCATGATATAGTGGTTCATGGGTTCAAGCCCCGTGTCAGGCTCTGTGCTGACAGCTCAGAGCCTGAAGCCTGCTTCAGATTCTGTGTCTCCCTCTCTCTGCCCCTCCCCTGCTCACATGGTTTCTCTCTCTCAAAAATAACTTTAAAAAAATTAAAAAATAAAATTCCCAGGGACCCCTGAGAGTATGTCCTTAGATCCCAGTTTGAAGAATACTATCTTGAAAGTTAAAACCCTTAAACATGATAGCAAATGCAAATGTAGGTCATTAGGTTCACAATATTTCATTACGATAATGCAAATGGTCCAATAAACGTGTATTACAATGATTTTAACGATCAAAATGAAAACAAAAAAACTGTATGATCCTAGAACCCCTGTAACCTCATGAACACATCCACAAAGCCTAGTTTGAAAAGCACTGCTCCCAAGTGTTTAGTCTTAATATTGGTTAGCTCGTCCAATGATCTGAAACCTTCCCATACAGCCCTGTTTACATGCTCTGTGTTTACTACGAAAAGCTTGCATGGACAACTTTCAAGCTAGTCCCAGACTCAAGTTACCAAGTTGTCATTAAGAAATCAATAGATTTTCAACCACCTCAAATGTTTCTTAATATCTTTTCTATCTGATCTAATTTTAACCACCTCAAATGTTCCTTAATGTCCTTTCTATCTGATCGATTTCTCAAACAACATTTTGCGGTGAGGGAGGTGTTTCTGTTAATATTGATGAGGACAAAATTACTGTGTCAAATCAGCAATAAAATGCTTTCCGAATACCTTCTCTTTTCTTAAGATTTTATTTTTAAGTAATCTCTATATCCAATATGGGGCTCAAATTCATGACCCCAAGATCAAGAGTGGCGTGCTTCACCTACGAGCCAGCCAGGTGCGCCCGGCCCCCCCTTTTCAATTTTGAAAACGCAATACCTTCTAAAATCACTTGTCAGAAGCATCATATACTTGGTTCTTTCCATAATTCCCATTAAGGAATATGTGCAGAAATGAGAGTGAGAATGGTGTGCATGGACGGGGGAGGGTGCAGGGAGGGGGGGAGGGTGACAGGCAGGCAGACCTTTATGTAAAAGATTTCCAAGATACATGAAATTTAAAAAACAGAAAAAAACATGGTGCCAGAAAATGGGCAGAGCACACAACCACTGTCTACAGGGAAGGAGAACCCACAACTGTAACAGCGAAACACCGATCGGGAAGGATCAATAACTAACAACTCATCAGCAGGCGGGGGAGGAAGACACAGCAGATGGGCTCCAAAATGAGAAGTATTTTTCCTGCATAAATCCTTATACTTGTTGATACCTGAGGTGTGTGAATGCATTACTTATTAAAAATTTTTAATTAAAAACGTCTCCATTACGAAGGAGTCGCTAACTCCAATTCTGGTTCTGTAATCTTGGCCAGGTCACTTACTGAATGCCTTTCTTCTGCTATGTCAGCTGTAGTAAGGGAATAACCTTTACAACTTCCTGGCCCAAAACTTCTACGATTTATCTAATGGCCCACAGGATTTTATTCTGATATAGCCTAGCTTATTAAAAAAAAAAATAAATAAGGAGAAGAGTTAGAGAAACTCCTTTTCATAATGTCACTGATTTTCGATACAAATTTTAAAAGCTTGGTTTAAGCAAATTAGCATGTTGCTAGTACTAGTCCTAGGGACTAAATGCTCAAAACGTAAATCTTTAAAGTTGAAGGCATAAGGTGAGAGGTCTAGCTTTATGCATGCAAAGGAGCCAAAAGCAATAAAAGAAAATACTTTCTGACAAGAGTTTAGGTTGTTGGAAACTACAGAGTCCAGCTGGCTTTCAGACACCCAGCAAGTAACATGCACGATTCCTCTCGAAGCGGTCAGTGGCGGCCTGCAGGGTCTCATTAGCATCTGCAGTGGCTACAGAAGCTGGAGTACAGCACAGAAGACCTACCTAATTATTATAATGAAGCAGGAGATAAATACTTAATGAAGCTATCCGAATGACAATGAAAACAAAATACAAAAGGTTACATTTGTGTCACCATGTGACTAAACATTAATTATGGACAGATACAACCCACTGCCAAATCGCGCGGACAAAGTTAACCTCACCTCTCACATAATAGCGCACACCAGCTCTGAAACAACTCCTCCTCGAGATGAGAATCCAATCAAAGTATTTTCCGTTAATAGAACACGAGTGCATAGTAATAACTTGGCTCCATTAAGAAAAATGTAACATTTATAGAAATCATACGTATTATTTCCAGATTACATCTGAATCTCTTTACCCTAGCCAGAATGACTCCTTCTTTAAGAGAAAAAAGGACAAAAAATATGCATTCTTTTGGGGTTCTTTGTGAATATCCACAAACAGCCTTTAGTGCTATAATGTTCAATTGTGAAGTTTGGTCAAGTCAGTAAGCCTGTGATCACATACAGGTTATGTTTACATGGTTCATTACACTGTTAATATTTAAATAATATGATTTCCTTTCCCTGCTATCCTCAACCACTTTCTAAAGGTAAACTATTAACCACATCACCAAAAACCTACTCTGAATGAAAAACATAAATTTAAAATAGTTTTGCCTTGAAGTAAGAAATGGAAAAGGGGGGGAGGGGGACTGGCTACTGCAATCTGAAAGAAAAATAAAAATACATCATATGCATAATTACAAATATAAAACAGCCCGAAAGTTGGTAAACCTGTGAAGATTTACAGATCAAACTGTGACTTAAGGACTATCCAGAAACCAATGTTGACTCTACTTTTCCCTTGAAACAGGAAAAGTGAAACTGTATATATATATAAAAAAAAAAATCTCCCTCAAAAGCTTTTCCTGATATGAAAGCTGTGTCCCTAACGACCTGTAACAGTCCATGCCGTGGGCTCACTCTCGGCCGTGCGGAGGCCTCCACCCCTGCAAACTGTCAAGGTGCGGCCTCTCCACCTCCCGGCCAGAGTGAAGGGCTGCAGGCGGGACTCTTCCATTAACATGGTGTTACTAGGAAATATAATAAAGAAAAAATACAGCGCATCTAACTATTTACAGAAACAGCCACATCTGGGGAGCTGTTGCTTCGGGGACAGGGAACTTCCGGCTGGGGTGCGGGGGATGGTGGATGCTCTCGTACTGACTGAACTGTAACAGCAGCACTGGCTGCGATGGCAGCTTTCAGTGAAGTATGTCTGAGCACCACACAAATTAAACACACACACACGCCCACCCACGCATGTGCCCCCAGCACCTCCAAGCACAGGGAGCAGTGACCCCTGCATCTAGCTCCCCTGCGGCCCTCCAAGTGAGGGCGGCTACCCACTCGGCTCACCACTTCCTTACTGGTCTTTCCAGCTTTGCACCGAGCAACGTATGGCCGAGGCGGACCAGTTTTCCCCTTTCTCACACAGAAGGAAGGATAGTGCGTGTGCTCTTCAGGCTTGCTGTATCTGTCCCATCACACGTGTGGGCGGCTCGCTCATGGCAGCAGTCTAGTCCCCTGGGTGGCTCCTGGCTACCCTGGCTTGTCCATCCTACAGCCGGGTTCCTGCTGGCACTGGCGGAACATCGCTGCAAACACCTCTGCACATGGACGTGGGGGAGCGGCTCTGCTAGGCCGCGGACTGTACGCGTCATCTGACCGTATTAGGAAATGCCAAGTTCTCTAAAGGACTACTTTGACTTTTCATCTTTACCATGCTTGATGTCTGTAAGTTTAAGAGAAAGGCAAGTTTCTTTCATCGTCTCAACGGCCTTATCTTCCTTCCTTCCTGGTTTGTTTTGGTTTGCCCTATGCTGCTTTTTTATACCTAACGTTTTTTCTTAACACGTAACTTGATTCCTCCATTATATAGCATAATAGCACGATAAATTATCTATGAACTTACTAACTTCAGAACCCTGAATCTAATTATCTGTTCCTTCACCAACCCATCCAAGTGTCTTCTTGCCCCGAAGCAAGGAGGCTCCACGCTGTCAGCACAGACATAAGATGTGCCGAGCCTGACGTGGGGCTCAATCTCACAAACCATAAGTTCATGACTTGAGCCGAAATCAAGAGTTCGACGCTTAACCGAGCCATCCAGGCACCCCTTTCTCCTGCCTTTTTAATTTCACCATCTGTGACCATGACTTAAAAACACACGGCTCACTTATATTTGAGTTTTATAAAAATTGCACCACTTTCTTGATAGACTTCAGCCCTTGTTTACTTCCACCACTAAGTTCCCAAGACGCATGCTGGGACGGCATGAGCCTGTAGCCCCTCCTCCTCAGTGCCCTGTGCCAGCTGTAAGGACCGCCCTACGAGAGCCCTAACTCTTCTCTGACAGAACTCACGGTGTCAGTTAGTGGTGCTGTGAACACTTCTGTAAATACCTCCTGATATAAACCTCCCAGGTATGTATAGGGGAAGTTCTGGGAAGTTCAAAAGAGAATGCCGAGTCACTTTCAAAATGATGGCACCGAGGGACAATACCAATATGCATTTCTAACGATTCATCCCTCTCTCTGACCTGATTATCATCAAACTTAACAGTGACTCATCCCAATTCACCTTTCCTTAGAACCCACAGCGCCACAGAAGAATCTAGGCAGTATTTATTCTTTCCCTCATGCACCTGTTCCCTATTTTGGGCCAGGGCACAAAGATGAGTAAGACAGGAGCCTGCCCTTAGAGAACTAAGCGTAGCACAGAACATGACTGACTGCTTCATGAATCATTTCCTCTGATTACAAATCTACACACACTTTAGAAAATCCAGAAAGCACAGAAGAAATAACAGAGTAAAACTCATGCAGCAGCTCATCACCATGACATAACTTCTACCATGTAAATGTACTTACTTAATTCCAGTCTTTATCAGTGAGTTTCGCCTGGGGCCATCCACTCCCACTCAGGTGCCTGTGTCACACTTTCTCAGCCCACAAGGACCCTCTCATTCCACCCACACCACTGACCTGTTTCCTGTTCTTTTGTGGGAATAAAAGCCAAATGCTCCCCCCGCACCTGCCTACCAACCAGCATCCACATACACATGCCTGCTTCCCATCCACAACGGCAGAGGGCCGGGGCACCAGCCTCTCTCTGCCTGTCACACACTCACGTCACTGTAGCGTGCGCCTGCGCTCTCACCACCTCCCATTTCCCTTCTCCAAATCCTTCTCCCCAGCACCTGGCAGTATCGCCCATTTGGGGAGGAGAGCCAGGGAAGCAGATACATTAGGAGCCTTCTGAACGCTCGTATTTGACCAATGGGCAGCGTATCAGCCGATTACCCCCGTGCCTGCAGACTGCCTTCTCCCTTGCTCCTGGGACCCCGTGCCCCCTTGCATGGTCCCCTCTTCCTCACTGGTCTTGGCTGGTTCAATCTCATTTCTCCTGCCCTTCCAGCTCACTCACACTGATGCCCCCACTCCACAGGCCCTTTGTCCTCACTGAGGCCTACAGTCCACGGCTCTAGTGTTTCCTCACTATCTAGAACTCTCTACAAGCCACCTTCTCTCTTTCTCCAAGGCCTCTTCTCTTCTCTACATGTATTCCTTCCTTTGATGAGCTCATCAGCTTTGTGGCTTTTGAAATGATGTCTATGCCCAGAGGACTATCAAATTTACATCTCCAACGTGAACTTCCCTCAGAGTCCAGCCCCGAATCCATCTGCTTCCATGACATCTCTACTTGCAAGCTACGGAAACCTCAAGCTCAGGGTGTCCCAATGGGGCTCCGGACACTCTGGCCTCCCTCCCCGCTTCAGGCCCCCAAACACATCAGAGAAGGTCTTCCTTCCACCTACTCTGGCCATGAACCTCGGATTCATGCTAAATACCCTTCTTGCATATCCCACGTACAATTTGTCAGAAAGTTCTAGAACCTGGCCACTTGCACCAGCATCACTGCTACCGTCCTGGTCCCGGGTACCACCACCTCTCACACCTAGGTTACCGCAACTGCCTCCCAGCTGTCACCTGTCCCCTCCCACGGCCGCCTCAGGCCAGTTCTCCATCTCGATCAGAGTGACCATCTCACCACTCCAGGCCTCTAAGCGAGCCCCAAGTTTCTCATCACAGTTACAGTGCGGACAAAGCCCACAAGGCCCTGCGTAACCCGGACCTGGCTCCTCCCCCAAGAGGCTCCCACCTCCCAGTCCCCTCTCCCAGCAGGCTCCTGCCTCCAGGCCTCTGTTCCCTCCCATCTCTCTCTCCGTGCATGTCAAACACTGAAACCACATTAAACAAAAGTGAATTTAAAGCTTTAGATTTAAAGCTAAACAAATGGATAGACTGTTTCTAAAATCACTCTGAAAAACACAACTGGCCCAAACCCCTTAAAGCACTATCTAAGTACACTGCTTATTTTAGTTTTAGAACTTGGAAGTATTCCGGGGAAGGAGAGAGGGCATAGTTACTGAATAAATAAGAGCTTTTATCCCTGGAGCTTCTGATTTTTATTCTCCCACAACTATGAAAAAGGTTTCCTCTACACTTTTTTTTTTTGCTTTTCTTTAAGTATAACAAGAATAATCTACATATTAACGTAATAAGCATCAAAATCAGACTGTGTCCTTAGGAAACTTCCTAGGGGTGCCTGATAAAAAGATCACCTCCATTTCTGCAGGGAAATCACAGTGCTGACTGTGGGCACTCAGCGGTGGGCCTCTCCTTTAAAAACGGGAGCTCACTCTGCTTCCCAATCTTTATCATGATATCTATGGTAAGTTTTTAAAATGAACTCACAGGGCGCCTGGGTGGCATAGTCGGTTAAGTGTCTGACTCCTGATCTTGGCTCAGGGCACGATCTTGCAGTTCATGGGACCGAGCCCCGCACCGGGCTCTGGGCTGACAGCGTGGGGCCTGCTTGGGATTCTCTCTCTCCCCCTCTCTCTCTCTCTCTGCCCTTGCCCCATGAGCGCATGCTCTCTCTCTCAAAATAAATATTAGAAAATATAAAATGAACTTACAATTAGATACTCATTAATTCTGCATGTGCGCTGGCCTTCCCTGGTGAGCATTATTCTTTGTGTAGCATCTATTCTCATTTTCTGTGGTTATTTCGAATGACAAATACAATTTGTGATCATAATTCTCCTCTCCACATCGCTGGGCACCGTAGTTCCTCAATATAACTTTTTTAGGGGAAAGGGGAACTTTTCCTTTTAATAGCCAGGTTCAAACTAGTCTTGTTTATTGGTACCAAACCGAATAAAGACAAAATACGGGGTGCGTACTTCATCGTTAAACCACCCGCCCCAGAACTCTTGAACAGAGAGAATAATTCAGTCTAAAAAGTTCACTTAAAAAAAAAGGGGGGGGAGGGGGGCCTTTTGTAACCACTACTCTAAGATTTTTATGTTAACGGGGGTTTGATTTTGTTGTCAAAAGCAATTTCTATTAATCCTAAAACAGCCTCCTTATTCCTACAGCTGCCTCATTAAGCACGCGGAGCCGGAGCCCGGTGGACGGCGGATGACGATGCTACTAAGGATACAGCCATGTAACACAGGCAGGGCAAACCGGTGGACCTGAAATGAAGAGAAACATCATATTTAGGAAGAAATATGCTTTGAAAATAAACAAGAAGAAGGCGCTACATGAAACATTCCTGCACTATACAAAAATATCTGCACACCTACAAATACAAGGAGGTATCAAGCTTATGGGTAACTTTCTATTTAAAAAAAAAAAAAACCAAAAGTCTCTAATGAAGCCCAGTCTTTCCAATAAAAAAAAAAAATCTAAGCACGTGATGCAATCACTTGGGCCCGAGTGCTCGGGTTCGGGGACACTAAGAACCACATGACACTGCCAAGCACTCACCTCCCTCCCGTCCGCCTTGGCCAACAACAGCCTCACAGCTCCGGGAGAGGTGCCGGCAGCTCACTCTCATCCGCAGAGCAGAGCAAATGCCAGGGAGCACACTAGGCGATTCTATGTGCCGAGATTCAGCCCACTACGCTTCCCGGCTGGGCTTTCCTGTTCACCCCGCATCCGTACCCGCAAAGGACACAAGAAGGTGACACCCACACACGTCTCTCCTGGGTGACAAGACCAACGCAGAACTCTCACCTTCCCAGGGGCCTCCCAGCACTCACCCACCAGGACCCGTGCACTCTCTCTTACTCGCAGAAAGCAGTGCATTTTTATTCAGTATGTTTTCTTTTTCAAAGCTTCTATAGCAATCAGAGTAAATTAAGTAGGCTTCTTCAAACCAGAAAATGTGAGGGGGCAGACCTGTCAAAGGTTGTAGCTTATAAAGTGAGATGAACGAGAGCTGTTTACTAAAACCCTGGTGATTGGGCAGCCATTATGTAGAACACATACTCAACCAGAACTTGGACAGTGACAAGCAGGTTTTATCTGGAGGACCTTACCTCTGGCTGCGCAGAAAGCTCTCTTAGAAGATGACCATTCCACACAAACCGCTGATCTGCCTGAGAGAGAAGATTTAAAAGTAGTAAAATTTCTCCTGCCAACCTGACTTCCCACTGGAAGAACAATTAACGATCAGTGTCTCCACCTGCTGGCTACACGCTGGGCTCACTGACAGGCCAGACAGACCTCCCCTCACACCTGCCCCTCGGGGGATACCGGGTCTCCCTGGCACAGGCCAGTGCTGCGGGCCCAGGCAGAAACCTGCGAGTCCTCTGGAATCTGTCTTTCTCTTATCTGTAGTCGACTGCCAAGTCCTACTAAATCTCCTTCCAAATCCATCCTACCTCCTGCATCTCTGCTCCCACCGCGCTGGCCAGCACTTGACTCCAGTCTAACTACTACAATGGCCTCTCCAACCCCACCTCCAGTCTCGGCCCTGCCCTTCCCAGCCTTCCCTCAAATGTGACCCGTCTCCCGGCTGCTGGGAATTCTTCAGTGGCTCGCTATCACCTGAAGAACAAGCCCCTGGCGGCCTAGCCAGTGCTGGGGTCTGGCTGCCCCTCCATGAACTCCCTGGGGGCACCTCTGGCCTTTCAAACTCTAAAGACAGAGGAAGTCCCCTCAGCAACACAGTGGCTTAACTCTCCATTCTCTTTATAAAACACGGAGGCTGGCACCCTTCCTGTCCCACTCCCTGCCCCTCCACAGCTGAGTCCTGGGGGGCAGGGGGCGGGGGGCCCTGGCAGTCAGCAGCAGCCAGCCTCAGGTGTGTACCTCAATCACTGTGTGCCCACCACACCTGTTATTCATCGTTACATAATTAACTAAATGTCTTAGACATCAAGGAAATCGGGCTTAAAAGCAAACTACTTTATACATATATGCAGCTGAACGATGCAAAACTTAAAATGTTAAAAGGCAAGCTAACACAATACTGCTGTTGGATCCAGAGGAGCGGCAGGTAGAGAAACTGAATCTACAGGATTCTGCAAACAGATCGCTCGGCGCAGTCAAACTCTTCACAGACTCAAACCGGAAAGTGCTATGGGTGTACTTTATACAGGAATCAAGGAAACCAAAATGAAGAAAAGCTAATAGTCCTATATCAAAAAATTAACCAGTGTCAAACTTTATAAATTAGATAAAACGCTTAAGGTATATGTGGTTCATTTGTCACTTTCACGATTTCCCACATTAACTTTAACTGGCTCTTGATGGCAGACAGATTCCCTTCCCAACACGTGAGGTGGCTCTGTCTCCATGTCACAGAACACTGCCCCCATCTCCACCTGGAAGCCTCCCTCTCCCACTGTTCCCTGACCAACAAGGCCTATTCAGCATCCAGTGTCTGCTCAAGAGTACCTTCCTTGGTAGTCACCCCCAGGGCCTCCCGACCCAGGAGAACCCGGGTTTCCCTTGGACCCCACCCCACTTTGGTACATAGCTCCATGACAGCAACTGTCCCTTGTTCTGTGACTTCCTGGACTTGTGCTTCCCCAGGGAATTCTGGGCTCCCCCCCAGGGGACACCCTTTTTGCTCTGTGTCCCCACTGGCTGGTACAGTGCCTGGTTCACAGCAGGCATCCCGGAGACATCTGATAAACAAATGGAGAATGTAACATAGCAACTGCATCTAAAAGCATCGGTCTCTGTGGTTAAAAGCCAAATTTCCTGATTGCAGCTTACATCCAAATTTGCACCCAAGCCTACATACAATTTTACTAGATTAGAATATAAAGTCTTAAAAGAGCCAACTAAAATACTGATTTAGGGTAAACTATAGGAAATTATCATTTTTATTGCTCAAAAATGATCAATTACTGGCAATCTCATATGGTCTAACCTAAAAGCGAAGATAGCAACTTTTTATATGTCTGATCACCAAACACATCTAAGGTTTATTAATAAAAAATCAAGGCAGCAATTATCCAGATTCCTAAACAACAGGAATTTTAGGCTGATAGCATTTGAGACCTACTTTTGAAGATACACTCATATTAAAAAAGAAAGGCAGGGCACCTGGGGGGCTCAGTTGGTTAAGTGTCTGACTCTTGATTCTGGTTCAGATCATCATCTCATGGTTTGTGGGATCGAGCCCCACATCAGACTCTGTGACAGCCTGGGATTTTCTCTCTCTCTCTCCCCCTCCCTCTCTTCCCCTCCCCCCAACTTGTGCTCACTTTCTCTCCCTCAAAATAAATAAAACTTTTTTTTTAAAGGTTTATTTATTTATTTTTAAGACAGAGAGAATGTAGGAGGGGCAGAGAGAGAGAGGGAGACACAGAATCTGAAGACAGGCTCCAAGTTGTCAGCACAGGGCCCGGAGCCTGTCTTTGGATTCGGTGTCCCCCTCTCTCTCTGACCCTCCCCTGCTCACGCGGTCTCTCTCTCTCTCAAAAATAATAAAACATTAAAAAAAATTTTTTAAAGAACTCAAAAAATAAAAACATTTCTTTTTTTAAAAGGAGATGTGGTGATACTTTTTTTAATATTTTTATTTATTTCTAAGAGAGAGAGAGAAACAGCGTGAGCAGGGGAGGGTCAGAGAGAGAGGGAGATACAGACTCTGAAATAGGCTCCAAGCTCTGAGCTGGCAGTCAGCACAGAGCCCGACGCGGGGCTCGGACCCACGAACTGCGAGATAATGACCTAAGCGAAAGTCGGACGCTTAACCGACTAAGCCACCCAGGCGCCTCAAAATAAAAACATTTTTAAAAACCCTAAAATAAGTAAAAATAACTGAAAACGAAGCTTACCCTTTCCAAGAGGCTCATTTCTTGGAATTCTGGGCTCGTGTTGGACAGCCGCTGCAGGGTGTGGGTCAAATCATACGTCGTTGAGAAGTAAAACCCATCCACGTTCAGGACATGGTTGATCATCGCTAAGAAAGTTTTATTATCCTGTAACTGTAAACAAAGGGGAGAAAAACATCAGTCTGCCTCATACTTGAGAAGGATCTGTCCAGATCTGTAAGTCCGGCCCCGTTCATTGTCACCGGCATGCGGACTGATAGGCAGGATGATGCCTGCCATCCCCCAGGACGCAGGCCAGGTCCTGACATGGAGGAAGTTCGATAGCAGCGGAGGGTGTTGTTGCCTTAGCTGACAGGCTTGAACTCCTGCCCTGGGGGTCCTTCAGTCTCTGCTCGAAGGGGCACAAGTTACTTGAACACAACACCAGCGCCTCTGGTTATGACCTCCTGCCAGACCCTTTGGAAATAGATTCTTTCCTCTTCATAACACCCTTCCTGGGTTAGTGTTATTACCCTCATGTGACAAATGAAAAGCACAAACTCATGAGAGGCCCAATGACACAGTGAGTAAAGAACAAAGGAATAGGGGCGCCTGGGTGGCTCAGCCGGTTGAGCACCTGGCTTCGGCTCAGGTCATGATCTCACAGTTCGTAGGTTCGGGCCCCATGTCAGGCTCTGTGCTGACAGCTAGCTCAGAGCCTGTCGCCTGTCCTCAGATTCTGTGTCTCCCTCTCTCTGGGCCTCCCCTGCTCTGTCTCTCTCTCAAAAATAAATGAAACATTAAAAAAAAATAACAAAGAAATAATACCGTCCTCATTCCTAAGAAATTTCACTGGGCTGGAAGGGGATTAAATTCTTTTTATTAATGCAAAGATCTGAAAAAGAAATATCCGGTATAAATAATACTGATCTTTACTTTCTGGTCATCATTTCAGCTGCCTTTCCCAACGAGTATCGAGACTGACATTTACTTTTATCCTTGTTTTAAAAAACAACTGATGTTTGGTAACGTTTAAGGACTATCCAACAAATAGCATGTTAAAAACCTACATACTACGAAATTTTTAATTTGGTCTCATACTTTTTTTTTTTTTTTTTTTTAAGAACAAAAAGTATAAGCCAATTATAGGCAGTGGACAATGTTAAAATTAGTTGGACAGCCGGACAATCAAGTATAGCAACAAGAAGAAATTGTTCAAGTAAAGATTATCGGTCTATTAAATACAACCATTTTTACTGCCTTAAATACCATGACTTATAGAGAATGAACATATTGACATATATTAATATATTTAGTAAAAATGAAATTTCAACTTTAAAGTATGGAAGCATATCCTACAGTCTGACTTAGTCAATAAGGTAGTAAGGACTGGGGCTCATTTTTAGAAATGTTTACCATGGGAGAGTTACGTGTTACATGTTTTAGGATCCTAAATTTTCTTTTAGAAGCCAACATTTTGTAATCTTGGGAGTAAAAATGAAAGTCAAAATTTTGAAACAGCAAATACTGTAAATAAAATCAGTCAGAAGACAAACACTAAGCGTCAATCTCTAAACACAGTGCTGGCTTAAAAAAGTTAATTTTCAAAAACTAGGACAGGGTGACACCACTCATGTAATTTTCAAAAAAAGACTTCATGCAAAAATACTGTTTGAATATGAACACAGGCGATCTTGATTTTGCATGAGAGGGTGGGACTGTGAAATGACCATGCGATCTTAAAGCGGATCATCTTAACCATTTTGATCACCAATGGGAAAAACCATAGATGTGATAGGAGCTTTAAAAACTTTTTACCAAAACATTAAAAACGCTCTTTCTCTAAGCTGTAAATGTACAGGGAAACGGAAAGGTATTGAAGCTAGTATTTATTTAGCACACTGTAACTTATTTCTTTTTAATGGTTTAAGTTTTCATTTCAGCACTGGGCACACAGGGTTGTAGTATTCAGGCACACAACACAGCGACTTAGTTACGCTGGAATTTAAAACATCAGAAACACTGAGAATCAAAAACATTTTCCTTCTTGTCAAACAGTTTATCAAGAGTAGCTTCGTTAAAAAAATTTAAAAAAAAGTATAAGGGGGTGCCTGGGGGGCTCAGTCGGCTAAGCGACCGACTTCGGCTCAGATCATGATCTCACAGTCTGTGGGTTCGAGCCCCGCGTCGGGCTCTGTGCTGACGGCTCGCTCAGAACCCAGAGCCTGCTTCAGATCCTGTGTCTCTCTCTTCCCCTTCCCTGCTTGTGCTCTGTCTCTCTCTCAAAAATAAATAAACGTTAAAAAAAAATTAAAAAGAGTAGCTTGCAGGGTGCTTGCCTTCTTTTCAGATAACCCGTAATACAGTCTCTATCCCCAGCCAACTGTCCGCCTTTCCAAGTCTAAGTCCGCTTCCAATGCCTCAGCCCTGGCACTCCCCAAGTCACGGGACACCCGAAGAGTTCCTCCCGTGTGAAGTCTGTCGCCAGCGTCACTTTCTCTGGGTCATCCTCAACCTTCTCTTCACAACTGCTTTACCGTGAACATCAAGAAAGAAGACCACGTTCACTAAGACCTCTGGCTGCACACCGAGAGCCTCCGGAAGGGCAAGCGCCACCGCTCTTGCGTTCAATCCAAAATTTGCGTCTACAGTTGTCGCTTTTTGCTTCTTTGCATGTCCACATTTGCCGGGTGGATAGCTCATATACCAGGGCAATGCAATGTAAGCTGTGCTGTTGGGGGGCCCTGTTCCTACACTACAGTAACGGAAATCCGGTCACACGCGCATCGTGCAAAAGGGGGGCTGTTTGGGCACACGCACGCACACGCACTTCTATTCGCATGCAGTAAAAGAAAGCTTTCTCTGGACAAAGAGGGAATGAATGAGATGGGATGAGCAGAACTGCAAAGGTATTTCATGTTTTATTTCTTTACAGAAAAGATATGAAGTTAAATCTGGTTGTTGGAAGAGATTTGTTTTCTGTCTGTCCTTTCCTCTACATGTGAAAAGCTCATAATTTAAGACTTTGAGTCTGTTTAAAAGAAAAACCAAGAACAATAAAACATACAGAGGACTTTTAAATAGTACGTTTTATGGCTACGTATAAAGGTGTGTAGGGGAACCTCGCTCTCTGCACTGCTTAAATAACTAGGCTTAACAGAAATCCACCAAAATCCCTTGTTCCACCTCCCCCCGCCCCCCCCAAGGTACTGCCTCAGGTTCCACAATCAGGAAGTGACCCCACTTCTTACCTGAATATCAGTTAAGTGCAACATTGTCTTCTTATAAGAAAGGACATCAAAATCTGTTGCTTTCCAGATTACATGATTGAAAAATTCACCTATTTTTGTCTTTTTGGTAATGACAATTAGATAATTACCTGCAAAAAGCAAAGCCAAACACACATAAATATAAAAAAGGCAACTCTAAAGCCAAAAGTAGCCGAAGTCCTTACTGTTTAAAGGCCAGCGGGCCAGGACTTCACACTGCTGTATGGGTAACAGGCCGCATTTGCTTTAAAAGGGATCTTAGAGGGCGCCTGGGTGGCTCAGTCGGTTAAGCGTCCGACTTCAGCTCAGGTCATGATCTCACAGTTCGTGGGTTCGAGCCCCGCATCAGGATCTGTGCTGACAGCTAGCTCAGAGCCTGGAGGCTGTTTCAGATTCTGTGTCTCCCTCTCTCTCTGACCCTCCTCTGTGCTCTATCAGAAATAAATAAAACATTAAAAATAAATTAAATAAATAAATAAGAGGGATCTTAGGATTTATGACTAGAAGGAACAGCACACTATTTAGAAAAGTTCCTACTGAAAGGTCAAAGCATTTCTCAAATAAATAAATAAATAAATAAATAAATAAAAATAAAAGCAAAGGCAGTGATCTTAGCAGATGAAGTGTAAAAGACAGAAAACCTTCCTCTCTCCCGCCATCCCCAATGCATATAGGCCTCTGCTAATGCCCTTCCCAGTCCGTAGCTAAAACATCATGGGTCACGAGACCTGGCCACTGCAGGATAGATAACGTCCCGCCTACTCCACCCCTATATCCTTCAAGTCATCATAAATGGCCAAGAAACGTACCGGGGCAATACAACTGGTCACTGCAACATCACAAAGAGGAAGCATCCAGAATTAAGAAGCCATCACAGCACCAGGAACAGTACCCCAGCCCTAACCCTGGCCACCTCCTCCTCCCACAAGTAAAACAGGCTAAGCCTTTACCATGACATTAACTCTGAAGCTCTGTGCAAGGTTCTACCCTTCCTGGAAGTCTTCCTTGTACATCTGTCTCCCAGACCGTGTCCCAAGGTACTGCGGGAATTTCCTACCTACATGCACCTCTCACTAGACTGTGAACTGCAAGACCAAAGGGCCTAGCATCTTCTCTAACTCAACCTCTAGCACGGTGCCTGTCAGTACAGGAATTTTTTTAAGTTCCATGAAACAACATTTAGGTAAACAAAATCACTTTCCTTAACAACTCAGAACCATGTAATAGTCTCCAACATGTACTATGTCATACTCATCCTTGAAACGGGACCGATGATATAGAATCCTCTGGTCCATCAGTACATGAAGATGTTTATTTAAGTACTCTTAGGATATATGAGGAAATGTCTAGTTGGCTAAGGATTTCAACTCTAGTTGAAATAAAACCAAACACAAAAAAATTTTATTATTTTTTTTTTAGCAGAACCTCAGGCTGATAAATGTAACCACCTGTCATTTCGAATATGTCACTTTTCGAACCTAATGACAAATACCTGACCTATATTATTGCCTAGAGCATGACAGGAAGTGTGCCTTCATCTTCTGCCGTGTCAGTTTAATTACCTTCTTTGCCCATCTTAGCTTATTTTCTTACCTGCCACCAGATGGATTGTGCCCAGGATACCAAATATTGGTCTTGTGACAGCTGAAGGAGGAATATCTTTCTTGACTTTAAAAGAAAAAGAAAAAAAAAAGAAAAATCACACAGAAAAAGCTCTCCAACAGAAAAGGAAATTTAGTTTATTTCAGGAGCCACTTCACAGTCAACATGCATGATTTGTTCTGAGGGAGGAGGAGTTCTTCACAGGAGCTCGATGTCCATTTTGGCAAAATATGAAATCATACGTGCGTGTGACATACAAAGGTCTCTGCCGTCTAGAGTCAGGTGCCCGGCGTAACAAGCACCAGCATCCCCAGCATGTAAACCGTGGGATACTTCTACAGTCATTTCTCAACCAACTGTATTCAACCTCTTGTCAGAAACCTAAGTCCCTGTCCATTTAAAAGAATCAGAAAGTTAACGGGCGTGGGAGGGGATGAATTTAATCTCAACATGCAACTAACGGAAGGCACAGACCTGCCCGTCCACCTCTACAAATGTGGAAAATGGGAGGTGAGACCCAAGGGACGAGGGGACGAGGGAGGAAGGAAACACGGGTGTGCAGGGAGGAACCACCATTAACATGACTTTACCAATAGTGCCCTGATTAGTAACAGAGTATCTTCGATGATGGGATTCATTTCATGATTATTCAGCTTTCAGCCTAGGGGTTTCACAAAGCACCCCTGCACATGCTAGGGAATAATGCCCCCGAGGCAGGGAAGGTAGGGCCTCCTCATCCAAAGACTGACTTTGCCACATCCACCCCTCTTCCGTCTCCCAGACTCGCACCGCAAGGGTGCACTGCCAGAGGCTCTAAGGAGGCGCGGCCCACAGGGAAACAAAGCTGTTCCCAGCTTCGTTCACGGCCCCGAACACAGGGGGCCATACAATTTCTCTTCTGGTCCTGGCTTAATTACCATCCTAGAGCTTATTCTGGAAAATGGCTGCCAATCCAAGTCCTGTTATTCCGAACAAAGTAATTCTGAGTAAGGCCTAAGATTCACTTCTGTTTCCCTCAGTGATTCAATTTACCTAGCGTGGCTTTGCCGCAGTCACCGCACGTGACAGACGGGGACACCAGCGTAGTAAAGCTTAGAGGAAATCCTGAATATACAGAGATCATCTGATAAACTTAATGTACTATTTGTTGATGGAGCCCTATGTTATAGTAACGGGAGTATAAAAGCAATAAAACAGCTAATTCCCCAGGATACATGTTAGTTTTTCATGGAGGGGAAAAAATCCCCCTTTCCATGGCAATTGTCTGCATTCCCAAACAGAAAAGAAAAGAAAAGAAAAGAAAAGAAAAGAAAAGAAAAGAAAAGAAAAGAAAAGAAAAGAAAAAGGAACAACTAGCAGAGCAAAGGTGAGTGAGTCATCCCCTCATCACCACAGGCTTCAGGTCAAAGTTCCTCCTCACGTGTCTACAGAGGCCTGCGTGGTGTCCTTTCTACATCCAAGCTATTCATGACCTTCAGCTTTGACCCCTCAAACGGGTCTGTGGTCTCTACCTACACATAAATGTCACCGAAAGGTCAAAAATAATTGAAGGGAGCCTGAGTGGTTCAGTCAGTTGTGCTTCTGACTCTTGGTTTTAGCTCAGGTCATGATGCCAGGGTCGTAGGATCGGACCCCACCTCGGGCTCCATGCTATGTGTGGAGCCTGCTTAAGATCCTTCCTCTCTCCCCCTCTCTCCCCTGCTCACACTCTCTCAAGAAAGCAGCCATCACCTAACAGACACAGGTAATGCCAAATTATCAAACAAAAACAGACCTCTAATTCCATCTGGTCAAAGAAAAACTATGTATGGTACTTACCAAAACCACCAGATAACCACAGAAATAGAAGTTTTTGGCCATCTCTTTCTCACACTTTACTATCCTATGTATATTCATATTTCACTTTGCCCACTCAAAGGATATTTACTGCTTACTGACCGTTTACTGTTTGGTTACTCAAATTTCGTACTTAAAAAGCCTACAGAAGACTCGGTCTAGAGGTGAATCTTTAAACAAGGAAAATATGAAATTCTAAATGTGATGTCACATGGTACACTAGTCACCAAAATTATTGCACACTTAACCAGAAATCAGTGTTCCATACAACTGGGAAAAAAAAAGTTGTTTTTCACACCCGAGAGAACCAAAACCAAAATACAACTGGAGAGACAGACAAGATATAGATAGATAAAGCTTAGGAACATTATTTGCCCAAAACGTAAGTTTTAGTCATATATATGCATATATACATATAATTTTTCTTTTATTAAATTATCCTCATAGTCATGAGTATTTTCAAAATCAAAAGCGGCTGTTAAAATTCCACACACTTAATGTTCAAACCACTTTCACACTCAAATACCCTGAATCTTACAGCTAGAGGGGGACTCAGACATCGACAAGACCAATCCCGTTAGAGCACAGAAGAGGGAATGGATCAAGAGATAATTATGTTTTTAAATCCTCACAGATGGTAAAGTTTTCAAGCCCATTCTTCCTTTTTCACAAACCGGAGGAAGCAGGAGATGAATGCATAGAAACCAAACGAGGTGGCAGTAGTTAGCATTTTAGACGACGAAGCTCGGGGAGCCGCACGCAGAAACACCCAATGCGTTTACTTTAATAAGCACAACTGCAGCACTAAGTCCTTCCTGCTGCCTCTGACCCTGGCTGCCAAATACCTGACAGGGTGACTTCTGTGGACACGCGATCGATGATAAGTACGTCATCCGCTCCATCATCACAAGCTTCCACGTAGAATTTTTCAGGTGTGATGTGCCTAAGAAGAAATGGAAAACCATAAATACCTAAATCAGACAAAATGAAGCCTTGAAAAAAAAGAAGCTATTTAGTGGAAGAATTTCAGTGGTGCTTAAATTTGACATCGAAAGGATTCCCAGCTACGGGATGGCAGTTCTGCTGTTCTTGCGCATCCACTGTAACTCTTTTTGCTTATGTATGATGCTCAGGAAGAAAATCATAATAAATCCTGATTTATTACATCCCCCAACGGCGCAGAATGTAGCCCAGTCGGGAACAGTCAGCTTCCGCAGACTGCGTGCTGTGTGCCCTAAGGCCAGTTACTTGTCCTCTGTTCTTCAGTCCCCTATTCGTAAAATAGGGATACTCTCACACATCAAGCAGCACTGTGGGAAGATAAACTGAGCTTCTCTGCGAAGCACTCAGAATAACATCTGACTCCTAGTAAGCAAGATGTATTGCTAAAAATATTAAGAAACACATTTTAAATAAAACAACTCCAATAAGGTAGGTTAAAATAAATTAACATTTAGGTGGTTTTGTTTTTGTTATAATGCCATGTTTAAAAAAAAAAATAATAATGAGTGGGGCGCCTGGGTGGTTCAGTCAGTCAAGCATCTGACTTTGGCTCACGTCATGACATCATGGCCTGTGAGTTTGAGCCCCATGTCAGGCTCTGTGCTGACAGCTCAGAGCCTGGAGCCTGCTTCAGATTCTGTGTCTCCCTCTCTCTCGGCCCCTCCCCTGCTCAAGCTCTGTCTCTATCTCAGAAATAAACATCAGGGGAATCAGGCCTGGGACAAACTACTCAGAATGGATGCGACTTTGTAACCAGAGTCCAACAGAAAGAACCCTCTGGTTCCTGGGGAGAGCACCTGGGTAACTCAGGCCAGCGGGGTGAGGGAGGTTAGGGTTGCCTCAGGAAACAGTAACCTAAGACGGTGAGAACCACCCAGCCCAGGGCCCTGGTGGCCATGCCGAAGGATAGCCTCCCGGAGCTGGTCTAGCCCAGGGAATGGGCCAGTTTTATTTTTGTGGGGTGGTTTCATTTTGTTTGTATTTTCCAGGAACTAATCTTCATTGTCTTAAACCTCATTTGAAAGAATTTGTCTGTGCAGCAGACAACCTTTATTTTTTTTTTAATGTTTATTATTTTTGAGAGAGAGAGAGAGAGAGAGAGAGAGAGAGAGAGAGAAAGAGAGCACATGAGCAGGCTCCGGACTCTGAGCCATCAGCAGAAAGCCCAAC
Source organism: Hyaena hyaena (assembly GCF_003009895.1). Classification (NCBI taxonomy): domain Eukaryota; kingdom Metazoa; phylum Chordata; class Mammalia; order Carnivora; family Hyaenidae; genus Hyaena; species Hyaena hyaena. The sequence continues at coordinate 4,163,908 of NW_024080662.1, forward strand.
ACAGGGCTTGAACCCACAAACTGTGAGATCATGACCTGAGCCAAAGCCAGATGCCTAACCAACTGAGCCATTCAGGTGCCCCTTTTCCTTTCCTCTTAAATCCTACTTCTATTCCACTTGCCTTGCCCACAAAAAATCTGATACAAACCCACACAACTTTCACTGGCATTGTCTCTTATATACAGATGGTGTGAAGCTAGATGAGATTACAGAAATGGGTGGGTGGTTCAGTTGGCTAAGCATCTAAGTCTTGATAGCAGCTCAGGTTGTGATCTCACGGTTGTGGGTTCGAGCCCAATACCGGACCCTGCAATTTTCTCTATCCTGCTCCCTCCACACCTCCCCGGTTTGGGTGCTCTCTCTCTCTCAAAACAAACAAACATTAAAAAAAAAAAAAGCTATGTGGGATTACAGAAACTGTACCGACCATTTCTGACTACAAGTTCTCAACCCTTAAGTACCCAAACACAACTTACATCCTTTTATGGTTGGTTCATCTATAACCAACTTTTTAATATTAGGTTAGTTTCCTCCACTGAAGGGGGGAGGTTGCTAAGGGAATGAAAATCAATCAATTTTAATACAAATCAAGCAAAACGCAAAAAAGAAGACAAATCTGCTTTAAAAACCGCAGTCTTCAACTCAAACTAAATCAGCAGTTCATTTCTTTGTATAGTACTGAAGAACATTCTAGTGGACAGACACCTCACGGCTTCCTTAAGCATTCACCTGCTGATAGACACGTGAGTTGCCTCTGGTCTGGGGTATGAACAACAAAGGTCCCATGAACATTCTAACACAGGTCTAAGGGAGACATACCCTTCACTTCTCCTGGGTGACTGCCTATAGGCGGAGCGGCTGGATCTCACGGGGGCTGTAGGTTTAACTCACACGGAGGGGGAAAGGGAGGTGCTGCCGGCACAAGGGAAACTTTCCAGGGTGAGGGAGATGTCCATTCTCCTCATACCGGGCATGGTTTTATGGGTTTAAAAATACATCCAAATGGATCAAACTGTACGCCTGAAATATGTGGAGTTTACTCTATGTCAGTAAACTTTGTACTTCCAATATAGCTATGAAAAAAAAAAGTGAGATATCCTAAAAGGAATATGACAAACTTCCAGACAATCTACTCACAGGGAAGTCACCTCTAGTCTTAAGTCATTAAAACAAAACTGTTTATCTGCAGATGGTTTGTGCAAGCGTAAGTCGCTAAGAGTATGTCAAGAACTTTCCTGAAAAGCTAATGATATGTTAAGTATTACACAAGCACGAGTGACTAGGATGTGGGTAACAGATCAAAAATAATAGAAAAAAAATTAGTAAGAAACAGAATTCAAAAGCAAGGCTTCTCTATGAAAGCTTTCAAAGAGGGGCGCCTGGGTGGCTCAGTCAGTTAAGCATCCGACTTCGGCTCAGGTCATGATCTCATGGTTCATGAGTTCGAGCCCCCACGTCAGGCTCTGTGCTGACAGCTCAGAATGTGGAGCCTGCTTTGGATTCTCTGTCTCCTCCCTCTCTCTATCCCTCCCCTGCTCACACATGCACTCTCTCTCTCTCTCTCTCTCTCTCAAAAATAAGTAAATAGCCATTTTAATTTTAAAAAAGCTTTCAAAGAGAGCGCTGTCTCCAAAGCCTCGCTCTTTAAGGGCACCCCACTCCCACCCTCGGGCGGCTGCCAGCGTCCCTGCAGCACAGGTGTCCCTACTGCATTCTTTGAGGCTTAAACAGCTTAGGGCCTGAACGAGCCCGTGAAATACTTCAATTGCTGGCACCATCTCGAAACGTCGTGTCCCACCTCCAGCACCTGAAGAACAGCAAAGACTCTCTCCTCGGTTGTCTTACTTTTGAAATACTGATCACAGCGCTGATAAGGAGCAGTCCGGTGCCAACGTTGCTTCCGTGTCAAGTCAACCACCAGTGACCTGTTCTCGCCCCAGCAGTGCCAAAGCAACCACCCAGAGTCACGGTCAATCGACACGCACGCGTAGGCCATGTCTGGATGGGAAATCAAAACCCAGCACTCGCATAACTGATCGTAAGCCTCTGATTGAAACACGGCTTCAACATTTGAGAAGAGCACTGCATTAGGAGCAGCCGCACCGAAAAGACCTCCAGATCTGCAGTCAAAAATATAGCGGTTCTGCCCCCGACTTTGCCAGCTACCAGCCACACAGTGCCGGCCAAGTTCCGAGTGTCCGCCCCGTACCAGCCCTTGTTCTGGGGACCAGTCCAGAGTCCCTGACTCACAGAGCTTACCTTCTAACGGGAGACAATCAACGCACAAGGCAGGAATTCAGGGATTTTGGAGGGAACCGCTGCAAAACAGTAATAAACCCAGGGTGACTTGGCCAAGGTGCGGGGTGGGGGGAGGATCATCCATGCTCCTGCGGACTGAATGAAACGCGAAAACGCTCCCCACAGCCGTGAACAAAGACAAGGCCCCTCTGGCAACAGGCCGGCTCTGTCCGGGCTGCCTTCAGGCCACAGGCTTGAGCGACAGGGACCTGCACAGGGCAAAAGGGCCCAGAGCGAGCAGCTGCTGAAGGCGAACAGGCGGTGCAAACCGGTTTCTGAGGCCACCTGGAAAGAGCCCAGGCCCTAACTAAGCAGCGGGCTCCTTGCCGCCGCGCGCCCACGGTGACAGGGCCAGGGGAACCCCACACGTCGGTGTTCCCCCACGTCGCCGTGACTATGGCCCTCACACCGCCTCCTGGCAGACCGTCCCTGAGTATTGCAGCACGCTCCCGTCTCCGCTGCTGCGCCTCGGGTCCAGTCCTTCACGGCCTGGCCCTCTTCCCACCCCCCCACCCCACCCCCATTCCCGCCCCACAACCTCAGCCCTGCGTCAGGCCTGGGGATGCAAACGTGGACCCCGACTACCTCACAGAAGAGCGAAGGATAAACGGGCATTTGTGAGGTACTTTTGCGAAGGATCAAAGGGCTGACTCACAGGTATAACTTTTTACTAATAACGAAAACATCCTTTAAGAGAGACAGGAGAAAAGTTGCAAACTTTCTTGACAGGGTGGTGAAACAGGCCCAGAAAAGTTCTTCAGTTCACACTTTCAAGACATAACACAATGGAAGGTGGCTTTGCTGATACCTTTGCCACATGTACCCCATCTGAACAATTTAGCTTTGATTTGATCGGTAGATACTGGAATCAAAGTGTGTCCTACTAAATACATACCCCCAATATTAAGACTATATAAAACAGACCTCTGATTTATCCAAGGTCCCAGAACATACACTGTGAATAAGAATTATGAATGAATGTCTTTCTTATTTGTAAATATGAATCTCTAACAAGAAAAAGCTACAGGAGACAATGTTGGCTTTAAGACAGCATGAAATGCAGGTTACACCTTGCTACTTGACCATTCTTTTCTAAGAATAGGAAAAATACCATGTATAACATTTGCAGTCAGATAAACACATCCGAAATGAGATCAACAAATCAAATTTTAATTGAAGTATAGTGAAGTGAACTTCCAAGAGTGAAAACCCTCCATTAAAAAAAGTCCAGAAATTCTTTGAGAACATGGAATCTAGGGGGTACCGACAGGGGGTGCAGGCCGCGGGGCAGACACTAGGCATTCAGACGCAGGTCTGAGAGAGAGAAAGCGCTTGGAAATGGGCTAATGCACTAAGTCAGCAGAGTCTAAGCACCTATGGGCTGAGAGCCAACCAAGCGAGCAGACCTCAGCGGCAGAATATGCTGAAAAGCCTCGAGAACCGGAAGGAAAAGGGAACAAGGACTAGGGTGGGGGTGAGGCGGTTCTCAGACACCCACCCGAACCCACAGCAGGCACCTGCCCTCCCTACTATGGGATTTAATGCTTAGAACAGTTAACAGAAGATGCTCTCTGGCCCCAGACATGAGGCGCAGCTGAGGACCAAGGGGAGAGCCACATGAGGTCAGGAGACATGGGGAAGGTCTACTTACAGGCTGGGAACACCATCCAGCCCTCTTCCTCTGCCAGATTCCCGTTGTGCCGGTGGCCAAGCTCACATCATCCCTCTCCCTGAGCTCCCACAGGAGCCTGGATACCATCTCTAAATCAACTTGTGGTCCTCAAAGCACGGACCAGCGACCGCTGACCTGCAGCTCCCCCCACCACGGAAGAGTTGAGTTCCTGTGCAATCACTCAACACGAAGGCCACCAGCTGACAAGTCCTAACCCACAAGCAGACCCTCCAGTCCATTTTTAGTGCCTCCTTCCTAAACATGAAATGACAACCAAAGATCACCAGATACAAGGAAAAGTTTCCATCACATAAGACAGAGTCCAAAACAAACAGAGAAGTACCACTGAATGAACGAACTATGCTGGGAAGAGACTACAACTCCAAAACACATATTTAAGTGACAGCCTCAGAAAAAAGACATTGTATTCGTGAAATAAGAACCAAAAAAAGCACATTCAGAAACTGAGAACAGGGGTACCTGGGTAGCTCAGTCAGTTAAGTGACTTCAACTCAGGTCGTGATCTCACAGTTCTTGAGTTCGAGCCCCGCGCTGGGCTCTGTGCTGACAGAGGAGAGCATCCTATAGATCCTCTGTCTCTCTCTCTCTCTCTGCCCCTCCCCTGTTCACATGTATTCACACACACTCTCTCTCCCCTTTCTCAAAATTAAATAAATATTAAAAATAAAAATTGAAAAATTTTAAAAATTGAAATAAATAAAAATAAAAATTGACATTACAGATACAACTCCTGGCTAAACAAGGTCCTACACCGTATTCCCTATAGTAAGTAAAAAGAAAACCCAAATAGAGGCACCTGGGTAGCTCAGGCAGTTAGGCATCTGACTCCTGATTTAGGCTCAGGTCATGTTCTCACAGTTCATGAGTTTGAGCCCCCTGCTGAGCTGTCTGCTGACAGTTTGGAGCTCTCTCTCCCTCTCTCTGCCCCTCCCCTGATCATGCTCTTTCTCTCAAAATAAATAAACATTAACAAAAAAAAAGAAAAGAAAAAGAAAACCCAAATAGTTATTTAAAAAAAGAAAGCAAGAACATATTCTTGGACTGAGAGCGGAAATAATAATGTGACTATTCAACAGAAAGGCTGGAAGATAAAACTGAAGAACTCTCCAAGAGAACAGAATAAAAAGATAAGAGCTGTAAAACAGGAAAGCACAGGAAGGAAGAAGGGGGTGAGGGAGGAAGGGGTGGAAGGAGGGGAGGAGGGAGGGGGAGAGAGGGAAAGAGGAGCCTGATCCAGGATATCCAACATACATTCAGCAGAAATTCCAGAAGAGCACACAAAGAAAAAATAAAATGTTTCAAAGGAAAAAAAAAAACCCAAAATGGAAAAAACATACACACCCAAAGGCACAGTAATTACGCAAACTTCTAAACACCATACAGAGACAATCCTAAAGTTTCCAGAAAAAAGAAGAGAAAGAAGCATTGAAATAGTCAACAGCCACACTACTGGATTATCCAGGAACAAGGCACTCGTGGGACTATTCAACAGCAGGTCTTTAAAATGCTACAGGATAGTAATCTCTGACGGAGAATTCCACACTTAGCCACACTACGGAACAAGCATGAGGATAGGGTGAAAACATTTTGATGTACAGTATCTGGAAGGATACTGCTTTCTCACTCTTAGAAAGAAGGGAAAGTCTTATTTCCTTCAAAATGGAGTAAGAGTTAGACTGAGAATCCAAAATAGGAAAGCAGCACAAGAAGTTCTCTGAACGAAGGTACCGTCTGGAACAACAACTGCGCAACAGGCCTAAAGGGAAACCACGGATCACCGCAGGGGGCACTGCGCTCCCAGAGGTAAGGCTCAGAGAAGCAATGGAATTCAGAGTTACCCCGCGTGTTGGAGAGGAATCTTACTGCTGTCACAGAGAATGATCAATTAGCAACAGGAACATTAAAAAAAAAAGAAGAAGAAGAAGAAGAAGTCATGTGGGGTGCCTGGGGGGCTCCATCAGTTACAGGTCTGACTCTGATCAGCTCAGGTCATGATCTCAGCGTCGTGAGATCAAGCCCCACACGAGGCTCCACGCTGGACATGGACGATGCTGGAGATTCTCTCTCTCCCTCTACCTCTCCTTACCCCTAAAATAAAATCTTGGGAAAAAATGTGGAGTAAAATACAAGAAATAGCTTAAAAAGCTGAAAGTCGAGGTCTCTGGGACAGTGGGAATTAGAAGTGCGGAAGGGTGGTCTCTTTTTTATTATAAGCTCACAGGTATTATATGAAAATAAAAATTAAATTTTAAAAATGTGTTAAAATAGGGGGGAAAAAAAAAAGCTACTGTGGACCAAAGCAGAGCTGCAGCCCAACAGTTTTTGGAGCTCTGCGGGGTTCTGCCTCTCAGAGATGCTGCTAGAATCCAAGCTGCCGGTGCTGCCACCAGCCGATTCTGATAATGTTCTCGAAAACGGCTTATGAAATGGAGGGATGAAGCTGTGAACGGTGACTGCCAGCTAGTCAACATTTCTAAGAAGAGCGGGGATCCGTGAGGACTCAGAGCCCACTAATGATCCCGGGGGCGTCACCTCAACTCAGAGAGGTCTACACACTCCTCTGCTGCCTTCCTCTTCCTTCCCTCTTCCCACCGCTCTTTAACTGACCGATCTGCAGGATATGAGCTTTCCCCAGTAAACTGTAGTTTTATGCCCCTGGGGTTTCATTTCAAAAGCTAGTGAAATTACCTTCGGCTCTCTGGCACTTATCAGCAGGAACACTGGAGTAAACCAGCCAGGGGGTACTTTCTGCTGGTGGGCGCCGCTTTATTATCATTTTTCTTTTTAGAGCTCCACCAAACAGATTACCGAGTGCCTATAGACAAGGACTCTGCCTGTCCACCCCCCTGCTATTTCTCACAAGAAGACAGCAGAAACTCGATCAATATTCTCAGACAATATAACATAACATAATGAGTCAGCAGATACCTACATTAAGTCAGGTGTTTTCTATGGCGCCTAACTAATGTTTTCTTCGGCTCAGTGAGAGTAAGAAGAATTTATGAAACTGTCTTCCTTTCTCCTCGCTAAGGAGAGATCCCGACAGGTCACATGCTAACTGGACCGGAGGGCACAGCATCACTATCGAGAGGACAAAGAGGCAGCAGCGGTGGCTCTTAGATTAGGAAGTCCACAAAACATCACCAGACAATCTCCACTTGGAGCTTTTCAAAATGAACCAGTCGACAGGCTACACTGAGTTCTCAACGTAATAAATACATCTAAACTGAGACAGAAGGCTCCATGATAACTGAAAATCTGGGAGAAAATCCTCTCCCAAAAGAATGGCCCCCGATTGCTGTGAAGTCTCTCGTTTCATTAAACTCTCACATTACTTTTTCTGCGAAATAGATTTTACAAGTTAAGGCAAGAAGACTCCACCCAAGAAGGTTACTGGGTCATTAACCATGCTGAGGATATCAAGCCCCTGAAGTTCACAGTAACACTGTGCACTCAACACTGCGCTGGTCCTACATACACTGTCCGGCTGAGGTTCTCCGAGTCCAACAGGCATGAAGCGTAACTCTAACTGAACAGGACAACTACCGCGGCTCTTTCCACCCTGAGTTCTGCTTTCTGTTGAGATGATACGTATCCTGGAAGAGATATCAAAAAAGCAGAATACTTAAATAATAATTACTTCCACTTTGACTACTTTCATTTGGCTATTTTGCTTTCACAGATTACTGCTCACATAGGCGATAAAAAAGAAAATCCAGAGGACTAAAAGTTAAACTCAACGAGGCAATTCTATTATACTTAATAGAAATGCATTTAATCTTATAGCCAACTGGGATTCACAAGCTCTTAAGAGTGCTTTTTAAAAACTACCCTTGTCAAATTTAAAAGCAATATATTTAATTATAATATAAACACAATATTTTTTTCAGAGTTGTCAATATATGATTGTCTAGTGTCTGAAAACATCCCTTTTTTCCTCCATGTAACGTTTATATTTCTAGGCAACAATTAATCTCTTCAAAATCCTGTCACATCCAGAGAGCAAATTTACCCCACTTCAAAAATATTACTATTTGCTGACCTCACACCCATTACAATAGCTATTATGAAAAACAAAACAACTGATGGTGAGGATGTAGAGAGACTGGAACAGTGTGCACTGTTGGTGGGAACATAAAATGGTGCAGCCACTGTGGGAAAACAACATGGCGGTTCCTCAAAAAAATTAAAATATGATCCAGCTATTCCACTTATGGGTATATAGTCAAAAGAATTGAAAGCAAGGTCTCAGAGAGATATTTATACACCCGTGCTCACAGCAGTGTTGTTCCTAATAGCCAAAAAGGTGGAAGCAACCTCATCATCCAACAACAGATGAATGGGAAACAAAATGTAGGAGATACATAAAATGCAGTGTTATGCAGCCTTAAAAAGGAAATTCTGACACATACTGTAACATGGATGAATTCTCAGTACATTATGCAAAGTGGAAATAAGCCAGTCACAAAGGGACGAATGCTGGATGATTCTACCATCCTTAGAGTGGCCACAATGAAACAGATGGAAAGTAGAATGGAGGCTGCCAGGGTCCAGGGGAGGAGGAACGGAGAGTTGTTTAATGAGCACAGGGCTTTAGGTTCGCAAGACGGAGAGTTCTGGAGATGAACGGCAGTAATGGCTGCCCAACAGTGTGAATGCCACTGAGCTGTACGCTTACGGATGGTCAAGAGGATAAATCGTATGTATATTTTAGCACAATTTAGAATCATATTACTATCTGCACAGAAGCATGTCAACTGTCATGTCAACAAACTGTAGCAAAAGACACGCATTCTCAAAAGTCTTACATAAAGAACTAAATCAAAATCCTAATAATCAAATTTACCCTATTTCTGGTTCAAAATATACAGGAATAGCATTCTACTAGATCTGGCTAGCAAAAAGTTAAGAACTCAGACAGTAAAGAGGGTAGGTCCCCTGAGCCCACTATACCGACATCCAGGTGTTCCCCCCACCCCTCATCCATCTGCCCTTTGGGCCCCAGGGGTTCCCTCCTCACTGGGCCACTCCTCGGGGACCTCTCTCAGAGCCCAGGTTCATCCCAGACAACCCAGGAGCCCAACCTGATCCCAAACAGTCGATATCTCCAGGAAGCAAATTCACTTTCATTCCATCTTCTTCCTCAAAACCCTGAGGTCCCACCCACTTCCTATTTTCTACGCATCACAAGACCCATTATCTCCCCAAACCAGACTCCTGTACAGGCCCAGGTCTTACTGCCACCCAATCTGAAGTTCTAATCTGTAGCAAAGTCTTCCCGGGCCCCAAGCCTTCCAAAGAATGCTGTTCTACTAACTAACCAACCAGTATGCTTTAGTTCTCACTCTGCTTCACGTGGCCCAAAAGTACAGGCCCACTGGGACAGCTAAACATGCAGATTCCCAGAACCCACCTTGAGAGAGTTTTCACTCAGTTGGCCTAATGTGAGGCTCTGGAATACGCACTTAAAACAAGCACAGCAACCTAGCACTAACTCACTCTAGCCTGCACCCCAAGCCAACCTTGTATACCAACTCAGCTGACCTGTGCCCAAATGTGTAACTTCCCTCCCCTCCATCCCTCCTCACAAAGAGGCGTGTGATATGCTGACTGTTCCTTGGATCGGGCCTTCATTGCTGTGTAACTTAGCTTATGTCTGTTCAGGGTTGCATCACATCTGCCCCACCGACCTCACAACTATGGCCAACTTTGAAGAAGAAAGGGGATGTGCTAACCCAGGCAACAGTGTTTCTTCAGAGGCAAGCTGCAGCCTAATTCACTTTCTAAAGGATTTCCTGTCTTACACCTTTCAGTTGACCTTTTAAAGGGCGGGGGGCAGGGAGTGCTTCACATGTTTCCAATAGTGGATTTCTGTTGTAATCGTTTGAAATTTCAAATTTTTCATTGTCTGACATTACTCATGCTTACACCAGTAACTTGAAAAGAAAAAGGAGTCACAGGTAGATTATTTAGAATGGCCTGGATGTTTTAAAAGAATTTTAGGGGCGCCTGGGTGGCTCAATTGGTTAAGTGTCCGACTTTAGCTCATGTTACGATCTCACAGTTTGGGACTTTGAGCCCTGCATCCGGCTCTCTGCTGTCAGCACGGAGCCTGCTTCAGATCCTCTGTCCCCTTCTCTCTCTGCTCCTCCCCAGCTTGCTCTCTCTCTCTCTCTCTCAAAAATAACATTAAATGGGGCATCTGGGTAGCTCAGTCAGTTAGGCATCCAACTTTGGCTACGGTCATGGTCTCACAGTTTTGTCGGTTCGAGGCCCATGTCAGGCTCTGTGCTGACAGCTCAGGGCCTGGAGTGTGATTCAGATTCTGTGTCTCCATCTCTCACTGCCCCTCCCCCATTTGAGGGAACATGCATATGTGTGCGCTCTGTCTCTCTCAAAAATAAACATTAGGGGCGCCTGGGTGGCTCAGTCGGTTGAGCGTCCAACTTGAATTCAGGTCATGATCTCACCACTTGTGGGTTCGAGCCCCACATCAGGCTCTGTGCTGACAGCTCAGAGCCTGGAACCTGCTTCAGATTCTTAGTCTCCCCCTCTCCCTGCCCTTCCCATGCTCATGCTCTGTCTCAGTTTCTTAATAATAAATAAATGTTAAAAAAAATTTTTTTAAAAATAAACATTAATTTTTTTAAATAACATTTAAAAAAAGAATTTTAGATTCTGAACACATCAATACTGCTTTCTTTATTAAAATTCCATATGGATATGTCAGCTATTTTCAAACATAAGTGACTGGCTTCTATACCAGACATATCCAAGGACTAAGGTGAAAGCAATCTGATAAGGAAACAGGTAATCTGAATAATGCAGTGTAATGGAAAGATCTCTGGACTCTGGGCCCGCTGTGTTCCAAGGCCGGTTGTGCCATGGCTCGGCCTGCCAAGGGCAACAACCTCCATCTCCAACGATGACAGGGGGTCTACATCAACCTGGGACCTCAGGGGCCTTTGGAAAGACAATCACAGACATGAAATGACCGCAGCGGCCGCTACTTCAACAGAATACACCCCAAATTACCCCAGGCTGTGTTCTTTTTGAAATGCTGGTGGTAGCTTGACACTGCCAAGTTCATTTACTCAGGTGACTCACGGAGCGTCTCTCTGCACAAGGCTTTATGCTTAGCACCGAGGACTAGTGAAGAAATCAACAGTTAAGGCATTTCTAACATGTTCCACCTATTTGCAACGAAGCGTATGCACTATAGTGATTTCGTCATTTCCAAGTGGCAAAGTGACTGGTTCAAACAGCGCAACAGACTTCTCCTTTCAGCCCTCCTGTCCCGGAGACAATAAATAACACCGCACGTCAGTCCTAAGAGACAGAGTGTGCAAACGAGATGCACACTTGGCGGCCAGTCTCCGTGACAGGAGACTGCCACGGGAGCTCCATGAAGGGAAAGATGTGGGGAGATGGCTTCTTAGAGAAAGTGAGTCTCTGTTAATTACATCTACACTCTTTCAATCTTTATGATAATCCTGTGAAGTGGCGCTGTGCTCATTTTACAGATGAAGGACTGACCCAGAGGTTAAGTAACATGGCCATAACTTAAAGGAAGTTAACAAGGTCAGGGTTTGAATCTAAGTCTCTTCTGACAAAACAGCCTGCCTCTCTCAGCTCTGCCATGGGTCCTTGGATGTGATCAGCATGTAAAGAGGGGAGAGAACAAGAAGGCATCTGGGTAGAAGGATTAAAATAAAGTAAGCCCAAGCTTGAGGTGAACCGAGGGCGGCCAGGTGTGGTGGAAGGGGAAACACATGGGGCAGTTAGGGGAAAGAAGGTTAAGGGATAGCTTGGGAAGAGACTAGATCCAGGTGACTAAGAAATGTGGGCTCAGCCCCACAGGCAAGAACCAACTAGAGACTGCAAGCAGGAGAGCAGAGGGTAATATCAGCGCAATGAGGGGGGTGAACACAGCAGGCCACAGACTGACTGCAAACGGAGGAGCTAAATGTAGAACAAATTATTTAAAATCCCGAGCATTTCAACACTGTAACAGACTCAGTGGCAGTTTTGTAATAAATGATCAAACTATCTCTCGTATGGATCTTTCTTGAAGCGTCTATAGGTATGTTTTTAAAACTGGTTACTATGTTGGGACGCCCGGGTGGCTCAGTCAGTTAAGCCTCTGACTTCAGCTCAGGTCATGATCTCGCTGTTTGTGGGTTCGAGCCCCGCGTCCAGCTCTGTGCTGACAGCTTGGAACCGGGGTCTGCTTTGGATTCTGCACCTCCTTTTCTCTCTCCCCTCTCCTGCTTGTGTTCCGTCTCGCTCGTTCTCTCTCAAAAAGAAACGAACGTTAAAAAGATTTTTTAATAAAAATGGCTATTATGTCCTACTAATTCTTACGTGGGTCAGAAACTACTCCCACCTCCAAATGCATCTAAAAAAGAACACCCCTTAGGTCAGAGGCCACATTTAAAAATCTTGAACGGCAAGGCCTCGGAACTGGAAGGGCCAAAACGAAGGATTAAGAGCAGAGACTCCAACCACAAACTTCTTGGCAAGAAAAGCAAAATCACACACACACACACACACACACACAAAATGGTAGCTTCACACTGACACAAGCACTCAAAACTTTGTTGGGGGGGTATAAAGTTGAGGACCCACAAGTTAGGGCGTGACTCTCACATAACCCCAGATTTATTTTCACGCCACTTCAGTTTCCACTTATATAAAAATCAATACAAAAATCCCCACCACTTAAGGGCCAAATTTCCTTTCTCTCTTACGGATATAGAGCCTTCTATTCTGTTTTTCAAGATCGGAGTGGTGAATTTAGTGCCTCCCTGACAACATAAAAACAATCATCAGAATTCTCAGGTCCATTCAATCTTTGCCACGGGCAGATTCCACTGCATTCCCTGGCCTACCCCTGAGCTGTATCAAGCCAAGGCTCCACGTTGCTCGAACACATCTGAGACCTGCAGTAGGATCGTATTAAACCCTTTAGTGACTATCAGATAGTCAACAATAACCTAGTTAGCCAGCTGAGAACACGTGACCCCGGCCCCAGCCCGAGCCAAAGACCTTTCGCTGCATTCATTTACCAGCAAGACGGATCATCTTGCAAAGGGGACCTGGGAGAGAATAAGGAAACCTGGCACGGAAAATGTGGAGGGAAGCGTGCAGAGAATTACCGTACGCAAAAGGGGCAAAGGGAAAGGGGCTGAGGAAAAAGAAATCATCTTTTCTGCACAATACCTCATGTCGAGGAGATGACTTCACTCTCAAGTCTGCATCCCTAATTTTACTTTATTTTTTTTAATATTTTTTTAAATTTATTTCTAGGAGAGAGAGGGAGAGAGAGACAGCGTGAGCAGGGGAGGGTCAGAGAGAGAGAGAAACAAAAACTGAAAAAGGCTCCAGGCTCCGAGCTGGCAGTCAGCACAGAGCCCGAAGCGGGGCTCAAACCCACGAACCACGAGATCATGACCTAAGTGAAAGTCAGACCCTTAACCGACTAAGCCACCCAGGCACCCCTGCATCCCTAATTTTAAATTGAACCTTCCAAAAAGTTAAGTGAGTTTGAGGTTCCAGGGAGCAGAGGAAGTGCCCAAACCACATTTGGATGTCCTCATATCCCTACAAGGGAAACGTGATACCTCTGCCTAAGTCCCAAGGTATTTTAACTCATTTAGGGATAGGTAAGCTTCCCCAAAACGGCATTAGCTTCTGAGCCCAAGGACATTCTCAGACGAGGGCAAGTGGACTTTCAGTCTAGAGGGAAGAGCATTAAACGCAGAGTAGAACAAAGTTATTCAGACACAAGAAAACCAAGGAGGTCACGGTAATGCTAGGGGAAACGGGTACTTTTATTTATCCAGGACAAGCCCAAAGAACCTACAAATACTTAATTTACAACTCGAACAACCAGAGCCTATTTCTCGAAACCTCAAGAACCTGGGCTTTGCAGAAAAGTCCATCTGCAGTGCCAAAAAATCTCCAGAAGAGCCTCTGCCTATCAACGTGAACTTAACCTGCTTTGTGCTGGAGTTGCATAATAGGTAAGTAAGACGAGGGAAACCTTTTAGGATCTCGAGAGTATCTTACTGTTCCTTATTCCGGCATCCTGCAGGCTGGTCAGAAAGGCTCTGATGCCCCGTTACAAGTTGTCCATTTGCCTGTGGACTCTAACGTGATGGGTCCATTAAACAAGAAAAGAAAAGAAAAGAAAAAAACTTCTCCCCCCCCCCCCCCAACTAAGCAATAAAGATAAATTTAGCCGCCACCTCTCCAACAAACGAGCAGAGTGGGTGGGGAGGAGCACGCCCCGAGCTTGCCGCATCCCAACGCCGCCCCAGGCTCGCTGGCGGCCAGGCTGCAGCTCCGCTCTCCCGCCGTGGGCGCTGAGGCCGAGCTGGGCGAAGAAAGGCCGGCGAGACTGTCGTCCCCGGGCTCCCGGGCCTGTGGCGACCCCAGCGGGGCCTTCGGGCGGCCGCAAGCTACAAGCTCTGGGACGGGCCGCACCGGGCGAGGGAGGCGAGGAGCGCCAGGGGCTCCCACACCCGGCCCGCAGCCCCGGGACTCCGGAGCCCTGCCCGGGGCCGCCGGCGGCCCGCACCTGCCGCCCCGCCCGCCACCCCTCAGGCCCCTTCGGCCAATGGCCTCCAGCCCGCGGGACTCACAGCTTCAGCCGCTCGTAGGTCGTCGCCGCCATCGTGCACCACTAGCTCCTTCTTCCTCTTTCCGCCCGCCGCGCCCCGCGCAGCGCCGCCACCTCTTCCACGGCGCTACCGTTCACCCTGCTCCGCGGCCGCAGCGCCCAGCTCGCCCCACCCCTCTCCCCGCCCCATTCGACCCCGAGCGGACGGGAGGCGGCCGCGGCCAAACTTGTGCCCAAGAGCCCAAGAGCGCCGTGACGTTGCCGCTGCGGATTGGTGCAGGGCGCTAGTTAGGGGAAGGCGGGGCGGCGAGGGCGGTGGGCTGGCGCCGCGGCCTCGGGGCAGAAACGCTGCGCCTGTGCCGGGGAACTTGTGGAAGCTGTGCAAGGGGTGATCTGCATCACAGGGAGGGTTGGGCTGCTACAGGGCCAGTGGCGCAATGGATAACGCGTCTGACTACGGATCAGAAGATTCTAGGTTCGACTCCTGGCTGGCTCGTGGTGCACTTTTTGCCACGTCTGGGTCTGGGTTTGATCACGTTACACGGTCTCCCTGGAGAGGACCCTGGCTCGAGTGTGGAAGTTAAATAGCTTGACTTTTACCGCCACGTTGCCCGAAACGTCATCTTTTCTTTTCTTTCTTTTTTTTTTTTTTTTTGAAATGTCATCTTTTTAGCTGGTTGGGAACCGGGAGTCGAGTGAGGTGGTTTGTAAAGTGCACGGCGCCCCCTTGATGATGCCGGAGCCTCTGGAAATGGGGTCCAAAAAGGAAGATACACTTGGAAACGTGACAGTTTGGAGTGGGGGACGCGCTGCGGCCGGAGGTTAGCCCAAAGCGCACTCGAGGCACGGTCCTGGCCCGTCTCCCCGGGGCGGAGAATCCCGAAGTGACGTGGGGGGCCGGCGGGCAAGGGCTCCGGAGCTCACACGCCGGGGGACTGGGCGCTTGAGTGCGGCTGCGCGCGGCTGCGGAGCGCGGGCCACGCAGCGCAGGCGGTGGAGGGGGTCAGCGTGCACAGGCCACCTGCAGCCAATTTCCCCGGGAAGGCCCGAGGCAGGCGTGTTTTTATAGTGAGGTGACTCCAGGTGATCTAGCAGAATGCATTATGATGCCTGCCTTGAAGACCTGAGGTCTGGAAATCTCTGTGGAGGAAAGCAGACCCGAACCCGTGGACTGGCTAAGACAGGACAGACATGTCGATCAATTAAGCTCTCCAGTATCACTACCCCCCCCCCCCCCCCCCCCCCGCCGCTTGAAGAAATAACAGAAAATTTGTGAAATACAGAAAACTGTTTTGGAATAAAAATAATTCCCATCCTGAGATCATTACTGTTAATATAATTTTTTCCTTTTAGATGTTTTTTCTTCCACGCTTTTAAATATGGATATACCTACCCACGTATTTTTCCAAATTTTAGGGAGTACTAGGTATGTCTTTGTGTTACCGTTTTGTCCCCTTATCTTCCTGAGATTTAAGGTCATTAAATATACGTTGAAGCTATCCCATCCAAGAACTAGGTAATTTTAAGCATTACTCTCTTGTTGGGAATTTGGATTATTCACCTTAACGGTTTTTAAAGATAGTGCTGTGTTGAATTATTTCTGATATGTCTTATAAATTTCTGGATGTGGAATGACCAGAGGGACGTTTTTAAGGTCCATTTCATGGGCATTTTTGAGACTTGGAACATATTTTCAAATTCCCTCCAAAAAAATTAAACTTACTTACATTAATAGCATGTTTTCCTGCTTGCTAGCCAACACTGAATGTTTTAGATTTCACTATAATTTCTTTGCAATCTTCATAATAGAAAAACAGAACTTCCTTTTACATATATTACTTCATATATCTATTTTCTCTTGATGTATGTATTCACTTTTTCTTAGATTTGTTAGATTTTTTAATACATAAAGAATATTAATTCTTTAGCTCTCAAACATCGCAATCTTTTTTTTTTGTTCTTTGGTTTTTTTAAGTTTATTTTTTTTACAAATAGTTTATTGTCAAATTAGTTTCCACATAACACCCAGTGCTCATCCCCACAAGTGCCCTCCTCCATGCCCATCCCCCCTCTCCCCCACGTCCATCAGTCCTCAGTTTTTGGCATCATTCAAGAGTCTCTCATGGTTTGCCTCTCTCCCTTTCCCCCACCATTTCCCCCTTCTTCTCTCCCTTGTTCCTCCGTCAAGTTCCTCCTAATCCTCCTATACGTGCAAACATATGGTATTTGTCGTTCTCTGCCTGACTTATTTCACTCAGCATAACACCCTCCAGGTCCATCCATGTTGCTACACATGGCCAGATTTCATTGTTTCTCATTGCCATGTAGTATTCCATCGTATAGATAAACCACATCTTTTTGATCCATTCGTCCAATGATGGACACTTAGTCTCTTTCCATGTTTTGGCTATTGTTGAGAGTGCTGCTATGAACATTGGGGTACATGTGCTCCTATGCCTCAGCATTTCTGTATCCCTTGGGTAAATTCCTAGCAGTGCTATTGCTGGGTCCTAGGGGAGTTCTATTGTTAGTTTCCTGAGGAACCGCCACACTGTTTTCCAGAGGGGCTGTACCAGTTTACATTCCCACCAACAGTGTAGGAGGGTGCCCGTTTCTCCACATCCTCGCCAGCATCTAGAGTTCTCTGATTTGTTCATTTTAGCCACTCTGACTGGCGTGAGGTGGTATCTCAGTGTGGTTTTGATTTGTATTTCCCTGACGAGGAGGGATGCTGAGCATCGTTTCATGTGTCTGTTGGCCATCTGGATGTCCTCTTTGGAGAAGTGTCTGTTCATATCTTCTGCCCATTTCTTCACTGGGTTTCAAACATCGCAATCTTGCAATTTATCATTTATCTTTTTCTTACACTATTTTTGAATCTAAAGTAATTTTCACTACTTTGTATTCCAATTTACCAATATTTTACTTTACGTTTTTTTTTTCTATTGTATACGTGGTCTTTTCAAATTTTTTTGTGTTTGTATTGTTTTTTCCATTTAATCACTTTGTAATTTATTTTTTGCTCTCCCAATGGAAAGATCAATTAAGTCTTAAAGCCTGTCACTCTTATTAGCAATTAAGAGCGCTAAACTCTTCACTTGGACTAATTCAATCAATCCTACAACAATCCTATAAGGGAAGTTCACCTGTTGTCCCCATTTTTACATGCGCAGAACAAAATTTGCTTGAGGTCATTGAGCAATTAAGTGGTGAGCCTCAGTTAGAACTTGAGTCTGGGCTCTTGACCCCAAAGCTATCTTGGCCTTCAGCTTTCTGTGCACTGGAGGGCGACCACACGTGTGGACTCAGGGTCAATGGGAGGGATCAGTGGGAGGGACGTGTATCTAACCGAGTGATGGGAATGCTGTCGGCTGCTCGGACCATCCAGGTAACTAGGGCTTCTCCTAACAGTGTCACAGACCTGGGGCTGTCACACACCTGGGAATTCTCCTGGCCCAGGCCGCTGGCTTATTTTTCTCCCACGAAGTGCGACGGATTCGGATTCATTTTTACACCCAGGATCCAAAGGCCAAATCACTTTTATGTGGGAAGCACTTCTGTTTTCAATCCAGGGGAAATTCAAAGCCCACCTTTAGCAATGCTTGAAAGAAAATGCACCTAATAATCACACCATATTTTCACTCCATCCAAAAAGTATGGTGGACTCTGTAGTAAACTGGGAAGTGCTCCCCCACGGAGCTGTCCACGGCCTCATCCCCAGAACCTATGAATCGCTTATCCTGTAAGTTAAAGAAGCTTTGCAGATGTGATTAGTTAAGGGATTATCCTTAAGGGATGAGGGGATTATCCTAGACCCCATGGGGGTGCCCAATGTAATCCTACCCTGTGGCCTCACAAGCAAGAAGCAGGAGGCGGAGAGAGAGGAGGTGTGATAACAGTCTTCAGGGATGGAGCCACAAACCAAGAAGTGTGGGCACCCTCTAGAAGCTGAAGAAGGGCAAGGGCAAGGGATGGATTCTCCCCTAGCGCTTCTGGAAGGAATTCGGCTCTGCTGACACCCTGATTTGAGCTCTATAAATCCATTTCTCCAGAACCATAGGATGACAGATTTGTGTGTGTGTGTGTGTGTGTGTGTGTGTGTGTGTGTGTTTTTAAGAGAGAGAAAGAGAGAGCATGCATGCACACAAGCAGGGGAGGGGCAGGAAGAGAGAATCCCAAGCAGGATCCTGGCTGTCAGTGCAGAGCCCGATGGGGGACTCGAACTCACCAACCATGAGATCATGACCTGAGCCGAGATCGAGTCAGACACTTAACCGACTGAGCCACCCAGATGTCCCCAGATTTGTGTTGTTTAGGCCACTCCATTTGCTTATTCCAGAAGCAATAAACCAATATAGACTCCAGCAGGCCCCTCCTCCCTCCCCCCTCGCAATGAGTGCTTTCGGCCAAGTGGCTCTAATGAACAAAGCCACAAGTTCTTGCTCCCAGGGGCCACAGTGATGCAACAGTTCCCTCTGGGTGAGACTCGGCCTGGATGAAGTCTCGGCTTGGTTTACTGGGTGCTTCGCATCTGGAGAGTTACTTCACCCTTCTGTGACTCAGTTGCCTTATCCATTAAATAGATTATAAAGAATATGGTCCTTAGAACAGTGCCTAGTACACAGTGAGCACATGATACATGGCAGCTATTACTGTTGTTACTGCTTTAATCGTGGAACTTAAAACCAAACCAGATCTCCCCAGTGCTTCAGCCCCACATGGCCCAGGAGGCCTGAGCCAGCTGGTATTTGTTCATGACCTTGCCATCTCCTCCCAGCTCCAGGCGCAGGGATGTCACGTCAAGCCCAAACTTGGCTGTGATGGGAGTACATACATCATAGAAACGAGCAAACACCACAAATCAGGGCTTAATCGCCATCTCCCCAGCCCACCTTGGCCCCTGATCATAGTTTCATCCCTTGCAGCATCAGGGTCATGAGAAAATGGCAGCCCATGTTTGTAAAATCAGTAGAAGTGCTCTCTCATCATGTAAAAAGCGGTTTTATTTTCCAGTTAAGACACCACTACAGTGGGCACCCGCTCTCAGCTTCCCCGTGTCGCCGGCACATCAGACCTGGCGGCCACAAGAGTGCACCCAAAGCCTGAAACAGCCCGTGGACTGAGCTGTGAAAAGGCAAGTCCGGGCCATCTCTCCCACCCCAAGGATCCCAAGCACACACACAGCCCTTTTCTCTGCCTTCCCGTGCTTCCCTGTGCGTGCTGGCTTCACATCCAGGGGCCACTCAGCTCTGGGATTCTTCGATTGGGACCTCATCAGAAAGAAACATACATAGGAGACAAAATCACCACCACTGCAGCATGACATCCAGTCTCAAGATTAAGGACCCAGGGAGAGAAACTGCCAATTCTTGGTTCTGCAAGGGCCCCTCATGTTCCTATACATCCTATGAGGTAGGCACCCCCTGTCTTCATTCCAGAAGTCTTTTCAAGGATGTTGGTGTAGTGAATGGTCTTTCTTGGGTGGTAAGCACAGTGTCTCTCTCTGGAGCCAAGGACAGGCAGGCTTACCTGTCATTGTAAGACTCGGGTTTCCTCTTGCAACGCAGCCTGCTGCATGCGCAGGGATCCCCTGGCCCTCTTCATGGGGCCCTAGAAGCATGCGGGCTCAGGGAGTCCGGGTAAATGCTGATAAGGTAAAACGCTGCTGAGGCACCTGGGTGGCTCAGTCAGTTAAGTGTCCAGCTCTTGATTTCGGCTCGGGTCACGATCCCAGGGTCTTGGGATCCAGCCCTGTGTTGGGCTCTGCACTGAGTGTGGAGCCTACTTAAGATTCTCTCTCTCGGCGTGCCTGGGGGAGGGGGCTCAGTCACTTAAAGGTCTGACTCTTGGTTTCAGCTCACGTAGTGATCTCACAGTTCATGAGTTCAAGCCTCGCGTTGGGCTCTGTGCTGAAGCTGTGGAGCCTGCTTAAGATTCTCTCTCCCTCTCTCTCTGTCCCTCCCCTGCTCTCTCTCTCTAAATAAGTTAATTTAAAAGAAAAGATTCCCTGACCCTCTTCTGTGCTCGCTTGTGCTCCCCCTTACCCCCAATAAAGAACACTCCTGTTGGTGCCGCATTAAGCTGTCCTTTGTCTCTGACCGAGGAGTCTCATAACTTCCAGCAGGATCATGACACCACGGCACACGCTACCTTATTAGCTCTTGGACCTTCCGTAGTTTTGACCCCTACGTTCCTTTAAGGATCCAGAGCCCCAAAAGAAGACCAAACACAGTTAGCAAAAAGCATCATCGGTGTACTGCACACACACAAAAGAAAACCCGTTAATCACCACCATGTTGGAGAGCACTTTAATAGGCTACAATTGATGCAGTTTATTGTCATGACATTTTGAATCATTTTATAGTAACAGTACAATTTTGAAGAGTTTTTTATTGTAAAAGAAGAGATACAGAGAAAAATAATTTCCCTGCAAGGTGAAATTTTCATACACTCTACAGAAATGTCCCACATCTGTCCAGTTCCAGCTCAGAACAACAGCTACTATGTTTCACTCATTTTATTCTATTACTTTTAAGACTGACTTCGAATCACCTGCAAGTTAGAACTCATTCCTGGCACAAAGGAATTCCTGGCGGACAGATCTGTGACTGGTGCATCCAGCAACACGGCTGGTTTTGGGGGGGGTCAAGTCTTGTACACGTGGTTTGCGAGGGAACCGGCAGACACCACGGCTGCCATACTTTCCCGCACATGGGAAATGCCATGCCTGCCAAGGATGGGGGTTCCAGATCATTCTCTCAGGTCCTGACATTTTTCCTTTTGTATGACTCAAGCCCATGGGAACAAGGTGATGGCGGCGGGTGACGGTGATCAGCACCCCTTACTGCATTCGCCGCCCAGGCCTCAACACTCAGCTGAACGAGGTTTTCACTTGGAGCGCTGGCCCCTCAGAGAGAGGGCAGACCCTGCTGCCATGTACAGGCAATGACCCAGACGGGATGAAATGCCCTTCCGTGATGAGAGATGAACAAATCACTCTACCCAGTGACAGGTAGGAGAGTGACATCGAGACAGACGATAGCAGGGCAAACTACATTATTGGTTTTTCTCAGGCCACCTCGGCAATTTCTGAACGGCCCTCGCTTGGGAAGGGGTGGGGGGGGGAGGGGGAGGAGAAAATTCTAATGGCAAAATAGAGCAGGGAAGGAGGCTGGAGGCTGGCTTTGGGGTCAGGAACCAAACCTTAATTTTCCTCATTTATCTAAAGCCCAAGAGCTATCTAGGGAACTCAGGAAGGGCTACCCGCTCTACCTTTTATTTTATTTTTTTAATGTTTTTTATTTCCAGGAGAGAGAGAGAGAGAGAGAGAGAGAGACAGCGTGAGCAGGGGAGGGTCAGAGAGAGAGGGAGTCACAGACTGAAACAGGCTCCAGGCTCTGAGCTGGCAGTCAGCACAGAGCCCGACGCGGGGCTCGAACCCACGAAACACGAGATCATGACCTAAGCGAAAGTCGGACGCTTAACCGACTAAGCCACCCAGGCGCCCCACCGCTCTATCTTTTAAAATAAATGTGTTCATCCTGGTCTACCAGGTGCTTGTATCTTCTTTCTAGGTGCCTATAAATTCAACCCCATTACAATTCTGTTTGGCTAACAGCTTACAGAATGTTTAACATAACCACGTAGGCGAACATCTCTTCACGATTTAGCACAAGAGCCCGAGAAACGGAGCTGGTGCAAGATTCCCACCGGTGCCCTCTCCAGGGCCCTGGACCAAGAGAACTTGCTGCTTGGCCTTCTAGGGTGCCTGGAAATTCTCTTACTGTTCTTCCTTAACAGTATAAAACACCACGTTTGCAGATGTCTCAATCACGTCCATCAAGGCCACTTAAAACGTTGCGTTTAAAAAATTAATCCCAAGGCTTTTTTTTTAAGTCATTAGTTACCCACTTTACAAACAAATCCCTGCTTCTGACAGTTTTCTCCACCGTTTGCTCCACTTGCATACAGAGCACAGGTGTGTGAAGGCCGGAGAGGTTTTGGCAAAGTTAAGAGACGTCGGCTGGCTTCATGTGCCCACCAGCCTTGCCAGAGCCGGGCTGGCGATTCTATGAGACATGAGGGTTTTGGCGCCAGGGTTCGCTCCCCCAGGCCGTCTGGAGCCTCTGCCTGTGGCCTGGGATCGATAAGAGCTCGCAGCCTGGGCCCAAGCGACATCTGACCAAAGGACTCTAGCAGGAAGAATTGAACAGAACTCGGAGGCAACTCAACGGTGCCAATTCTGTGCCTCTTGCAGCAACTGCGACCGAAAAGAGTCAAAACACTGCGTAGAAGGGGAGCTGTGCCCGCTGAAAAGTCCACGAGTCTCATGGGCCTCGGGCTCCAGTGACCACTCTCCGTGGCCCCTGACGCCCTGGGTGCGAGGCCGGGAGGGGGGGAGGGGGAGGTGGCGGCGAGCGGATGCCAGGGCAATGCTCCCAGACCGGCTGGCAGCAGAGGCACGACCGCCGCCCTCCCGCAGCCACACCCCTCCCCACGGGCTGAGGGGGCAAACGGCAGGCAACCTTCTTTTCTAAGTCTTTTACACCATCTTCTCATTGCAACACCAGGCAGACTGACGTCCGCCTCAGGAGGGTGACCCGCAGGGCCACCAACCGTGCTTCCGTGCTTCCGCAGCGCAGAGGCGGCCTTGAAGTCCTGCGCGCTGCGGCCCTCGCTCCGCCCTGGCCACCGGGGGCACCGGCTTGATGAAACGCAGCAGGCAGTAGCGCCCCCGTGCGGCCGGATCCACCCTCAGCCGACCTTCAGCTAAGACCGCAGCGCCCTGACCGGAGATGCCTCCCGCACCCACGAAGGCATCACCGAGCCCGGAGGGACGGCCGAGTCCCTCCTCCTGCAGTTTGGCGAAGCCCTGATCTGTGAGGTATTTCGTGCATGTGGAAGATTGAAAGCGGAAGAAAAACTATGAAAAACAAGAAAAGAAACAGACCGAAGCGGTGGACCTTCTGCGGGTTTCTTTGCGGCCCATGCCCGTGGAGAACGAATATGGTGAGTGTTCCTGTGGCACTCCGTCTCGTGCTGGCTAGAGATGCCACACACACACACACACACAGTCTCCGCGTGTACGAGGGGCCGGCTCTCAGCACGTGGGCAAGACTTCCCCGAACCCCCTGTGAAATGCGTTGCGACAGGCAGAGCTGTCCCCACGTGGGATCCTGAGACTTGCCTCTGCGGGAGCGACTCCAAAGTCCCAGACTCTCGAGAGCTCCAGAGAAAGACAGTGCAAACAGGAAGACAAAGGACGCCAGGCGCCCGCCCTGCGTTCTCGTCCCAGACACGCTCTGCTGTCGATCGGGACAAACGTCCGCCTGGGCTCCCAGCTGCCTGGCAGCGAGGGAGGGTTGCAGGAAGACCCAAAACTCTGTCGGCGTCCGGGGAGGCGAGGCCGGCTCGCTTGGTCCGAAACTCGGCTCCGGTTTCCCAAGGGAATTCTCCCTCGGGCACGGAGCATGGGTCACGGTTCCCTCTTGCCACAACGCAATTAAAATATGCAGCCACTCGACAGAAGAGCGGAGTCTCTGGGGCAGGAAGAAGTCTTAAATAATGCCGTGTGTGTGCGTGTTGGGGTGCAGGCTGCAGTCACGTTGTGTGCATGGACGTGGGGAGCGGGGGCTGTTGCTGGGCGGGTGTTTTCTGAACGGGCCACGGAAGGGGCCGAATGGACTGGCAGCAGAGTGATCCCCAGAGGATGCTGTGAAGTTCGCTCAGTGCAAGCTTTTCCCTCTAAGGCACGGACTGTTCCCAGAGGGGCGGGAGGGTCCTCGGGGTGTCACGCACCGAACACCTGCTAGAGTGTCTTCCTGAGTAAGCCGGTGAGGGCGGGGCGGCGGAGAAAGGCACTGGGAAAGTGGCACCTACCGGGCAGGGAGGGCTCACCTCCCCGGCTGAAGGAGAGGCGCCCCGCGCATCGGCAGGAACTTACCTGCCTGTCCCCACCCTGCCCTCCCACGCCGGGGGCCACCGGAATTAGCAGGCAGACGTCTGGCTTTGCAACGCTGGCTTCCCGAGGCCACCGCGAGGTCGGGAAGAGGCTCTGGCTAGAAGCGGTGCTGGTGGAGAGCTGCAGGGGAGGGGCTCTTCTCCAGTCTCTTGACGTGGCAGGAGTGACAGAAGAGGTGGTCTTCCAGGGGGTAGCAGCGGTGGCCGTCTTCGTCGTTGAGCTCCAGGCCGCAGTCCTGGGGGGGGGGGGGGGGGGGGGGGGGGGGCGAAGGGGGAGGCAAAAATGTCCAGGGGCTAGTAGAACGGAACAGAAGGATT
Organism: Hyaena hyaena; assembly: GCF_003009895.1. Taxonomy (NCBI): domain Eukaryota; kingdom Metazoa; phylum Chordata; class Mammalia; order Carnivora; family Hyaenidae; genus Hyaena; species Hyaena hyaena. Next base: position 4,188,801 of record NW_024080662.1, read on the forward strand.
GCCGAAGCCAGCGTCCCGGGAACCAGCAGAGGGCGCTGTGTGGTTCCGTGGTCCAGCCGAGGGGAGGTGCGGCAAGGCCCTAAGGCGCACTTGAACCGGGGCTGGCTGGAACTGAGAGGGGGCGTCGGGGCATGCCTACCCCGCGTTCCCAAGACGTAGGGCAGGACGTGAATGTCAGATGGCTCATGAAAAACCCCTTATGTCGATTACGTATTGAAATGACATTTTGGATATACCAGTTGAATAAAATATTGTAAGAGTGAATCCCCCGTTTCTTTTCATTTTTTATTTTTTAAACTTTAGAGAGAGAGAGAGACAGGGGGGCAGTAGGGCAAAGGGAGAGAGAGAACCTCAAGCAGGCTCCACGCTCAGCACGGAGCCTGATGCGGGATTCCATCCCATGACCCCGGGATCAGGACCTGAGCCCAAGTAAAGAGTCAGACATTCAACCGACTGAGCGCCCAGCGGCCCCTCTTTACTTTTTTAATGTGGCTACTAGAAAACAGAACTCCACACGCAACTTGACTTTGTGGCTCTCAGGTCCCTACGGGACAGCACGGCACTGACTATGTGGAGAAGACTATGAGTAAATGTCCCCAGGGCTGCCAGGTGAACTGGAGCCTCCCTCTGTCCCCCACCCCCTTCCCATTCACCCCGCGCACAGCGTCACACAGTAAATCTACTCTCCTTCCATGGCCGAATCCACTTAATCTTGGCTGAAATTCCACGGGCACTTAGAGTGTCTGCACCCTTCACAAGGGCGGGTGAGGAGGGAGCCCTGGCCTGCCTGGCGGTCACAAGGTGCCCGTGACTTGTTTAGCCCAGGTGTGATGCAAGGTAGAGAGGGGACAGACGAGCCCCAGAGGCACCTTCACACCAACCAGGGATATGTCTGTTTCCAAGTAGGGGTGGGTTTCTTCATGATTTCCAAGGCTCAGCTCAGAAAGGGGCTCTCAGCAGATGGGCCAGCCTCGAAGCTGGAGCGGGGTGCGTCTGTGCCCCAAATCACACAGCTACTTGACAATGTGGCACGTGAAGCCCACACTTCCCTCCTGCACGGTAGAGACGGGCTGGGGGAGCCTGCGCGGGGAGGCGCCTACCTCGCAGTGGTAACACTCCACGTGGAAGTCTCTGTCCATGGATACGACACGGATGGTCTCATCTGAGCCCTGGACGGAAGGAAAGTAAGAACAAGAGGCAGGTGGGGGACCCACGAGACTCCCAAGGTGACAAGCAGGGGGCCTCAGAAGAGCATAGCTCTGCAGTGAGGTCCCGCACCAGCCAGAAAAGGGATACCTTGGCCCAATGCGAGAGAAGGCAGGAGGCTTTCTGGAATGTCAGACTCAACGCTGGGAAAACCACCTACGTGGAGTGTGATGTTTTTTGAAAAAATGAATGAAAGGCAGGCTTTCTGCTCACCTTCTAATCTAGGCGTCACTATCAAGTCAAGGAGTTGGACGCCTGTGAGGTCAGATGGGACACAAGAAGGGCAGTGGGCGGGGAAGCGAGTTAACATGAAAGGGCCTTCTTGGTGAGGACAAACTGTGAGATCGTGACCTGAGCTAAAGTTGGACGCTTAACCCACTGAGCCCCCCAGGCGCCCCAGAAAGGACTTTCTCAAAGGTATAAGGACAGGACACAGATCTTGCAAGCGACCCCAGGGACGGATTCATGGCATGGAAGACGCCAGAAGTGGGTCTGCAAAAGCCTCTCACCTCAGGTGGAAGGATGGGAAGCCCACAGGCTGCGCACTTGGGGGCCAGCACCCTGCCGAGAGAAGCAGAGAAGCAATAAAGTGCGTATTGTGCTGTTTCCGGGAGGAAAGACCCTGGAGCCTTCCTCGGGCTGGGCTCCTGCCCGTCGCTGGTCAGGTGAACCCCTCCGCCCTCGCATCAGGACGGCCCTGCTCACCCTCTGGGCGGTGTCTCAGGAGTGTGCAACAAGCACATCGGGCCCTCTGCCCACAACCTGCTAGGGATGGGGGTTACCGGGTCGGCTTCCCTCACGGCGCCCCGCACAGGCCCAGGCAGAGAGAGGGTGGTGGCCACTGGCACCGGGTGGCTGCCTTTGGAAGTCAACTAAGGCTGGAGCCACCGGGCTTCCCAGATGCAGCCTGAGGCCTCGTGGGAATCTGACTATAGGGATCTCAGCTCCGGTTTTATCAGTAAACGCGATCTGTAACCGCTTGCTATCTGCACCGACATCAGCTGACCTCCCGACTGCACCGAGGGTACAAGCCTGCGGACGCGCCCAGGCAGGTGTCCGTCCACACTCGCGCGTGCGGCCCCTCCCCGCCCCATCCCTCCTCACTTGTGGTAGTCTCGGACACAGTAGATCTTGTTCTCGGAGTCCACGGTGAAGGGCACCCCGTCCAAACACTCGTTGCAGATGACGCAGCGGAAGCAGCCGGGGTGGTAGGACTTCCCGAGGGCCTGCAGGATCTGGGGGCAGACAGGGGAGAGGCCAGGGCTCAGCGGCGACGTGGGAGAAGGGGTGGGCGGCGGGAAGGAGAGGAACACGTCAGGCTGAGGCACCACGGGCGCAATCACACTGCCCGGCGTGAACTCATCCGAGATTCCCCTGGATCAAGGTCAAGAGATGGCGGGGGGGGGGGTAGGGGGGGGGGAGGCAAATCTAGGTAAATGCATCATCAGGAGGAAGCCAAACAGGACCCCGCTCCTGCACGTGACCCTCCAGAGGAGAGTTCAGGGGGCGCTTCCGCAGCTCTCTGCAGGAAATGGTGCGAAGCAGGGCCGCGGAAGGCTCCGTCCCAGATTTAGGAAGCAGCCAGCCCGTGGAAAGATGAAAGGAAATTCCACACAGAAATGGCAGAGCTCAGAAAAACCTCTTCATTCCTGCCTCCCCGGTGCCCCTTGTAAACGGCTTCCCCTCCGCAGAGGATAACCCATGAGCAGTGACTCGACCCGGATTATTTCAAATCCAAGCACAAGCAAAGCCTCTTTTGTTGCTGTTGTGTTTAAGCCCGAGACGGAGAGAAAGCGCCACAAGCCGTAGTGTCATTTGATCTGGCTGCGACGCCTGGAGTGGTAAGAGGCTGTCCGGGACCAGGACAGAGCTGGGACAGGCAAGGTAGGAGACACATGTGAGGACACCCCTGGTGGTGTCGGCCGGTGACCAAATCACCTCCCGGCAGAGCTGCCCGCCTCCAAACCCGTTGTGAGGTGACACAGAAGCGCCTTCCTATAAAGTCAGCGCATCTCACGGCGGGGTCCCTGGACCTGTAGTATCCGCGTCGCCCGGGAACTTGTTAAAAAACGTCCATTCCCAGGCCCCAGCCCAGCTCTCCAGGATCAGAAGCTCTAGGGCAAACCCGGGTGGTGTTTTCATACAATGATTCCAACACATGCTGAACTTTGAGAACCATTGGTTTGCCTTCCAACAAGTCTGGGTTTTTCTATAATTTGCAGCTGAAAGCATTTTTACCAACTCCATAGGAGATTCACTTCTGTGATCGCCCGCGCCACGAAACGTAGCACGAACGGCTGAACTACAGCACCCGGACGGATGCGAGGAGCGCCCCGACGGTCAGCAGCGCCCCGGAGGCAAGCCAAGCAGAATGCCTTCAACTAGGCAGCAGGAAGGGGGCTTAGGACTGCGGAAAACCTTGTCGGTGCACATGACACTGCAGGAAGGGTGTGCTCCAGAGCCCAATGCTTCCCCCTCCCAAGGCCAAGGCCACACCGGGCACGCTGCAGCCATGGGGGCAAGCTGGGGGCTTCGTGTGCCCTGACGGCTCAGCTTCCCAGCTTCCTCCTTCCCTCTGGTGAGTCACGAACCTTCGGGGCCCCTCTCAGTCTGCAGCAAGCTGCCAAAATGGGGAGAACGCCCAGCCGGGCATCCAAAGTCCACTTGGCAATCTGGACCTTAGAATGCACTTTGCTCCCAGGCTAATGCTGTCTTGGCAGAAGAGACTCTTAAATTAACTTAACCCACAATGTGCCCAAAGTGCACTCTGACTCACTGTGATCTTTCTTGTTACTGCGGGAAGATGCCCAGTTTTAGCCTGCAAGCTAGGAGTACTCCGCTGTGTTAAGGGGGCGGGTGAGGGGCACCAACGGGTTATAGGAGAGCCTGGACAACTGGCTGGTTCCCTTGGAGAACCAAGAATGGTGTCTGAAGGGATCTTTCTCTGCGTAAACGGTTCTGTTTCTAAAACAGGGGGTCCCTACCAGACAGGCATTCGCTAAAAGTATTCAAGTGGGAGAAAAGACCCTGCAAGGGCCCAGGTCCAACTTTGCGTCATCCTTGTGTGGAGAGATGATTCCAAAGCTTGTTCCTTCCCTCCCTGCATGCAAGGCTGGCCCTGGCTTCAAGAAGTGGAAGAGGAGAGGGGCGCCTGGGTGGCTCAGGTGGTTAAAGTCCGACTTCAGCTCAGGTCATGATCTCACCACTCGTGGGTTTGAGCCCCACGTCGGGCTCTGTGCTCACAGCTCAGAGCCTGGAGCCTGTTTCAGATTCTGTCTCTCCCCCTCTCTCTCTGCCCCTCCCCTGCTTTCTCTCTCCCTCTCTCTCAAAATAAATAAACTCAAAAAAAAAAAAAAAGGTGGAGGAGATTTTTCCCACCCTGTAAATTAAGATGGGCCTTGTGATGTTCTTTGAGGAACAGAAGGAGGAAGAAATGATGTTCGGAGATTTCTGAGCTGAGGACTTAAGAAGCCTGACAGCTTTCCTTCCTCTCTATAGAAGGGAAGTCGTCCAGCGAATGAGGTCAGTGGCCTCGGAGAGCAAGGCCTGGAGGGAAGAAGCCATCTTGGGCACTCAACTGTGATACCAGCTGAATGCAGCTGAATGAGTGACCCCAGCCAAGGCCACATGGAGCAGAAGAATCATTCCACTGAGCCCCGACTTAATTCTATGAATCACGATAAATAAATCACTGTTGTTTTAAAATTTCTTTTAATATTTTTGAGAGACAGAGAGAGCAAGCACATGTGAGCAGGGAAGGGTTAGAGAGAGAGGGAGACACAGAATCTGAAGCAGGCTCCAGGCTTTGAGCTGTCAGCACAGAGCCTGACACGGGGCTCAAACCCACAAACCTGAGCCGAAGTCGATGCTTAACCGACTGAGCCACCCAGATGCCCCAAATCACTGTTGTTTTAAACTACCATGTCATAGGTGGTTTGATACGCAACTCTGAGGCCCAGAGAAGGCTTAGGACGCCCAGAAGTAAAAATCAGGTATAATCACATTCATAACTTTGAACACTGTTGACCTCATGTGTGGTGGGTTTGTTAGAAAGACTCTAAACTCTCAAGGACAAATTCTCCTAACGAAAGAGAGCCCTGTGGAGACTGGCTGGCATCTGTAGGAGGTAGAGGTGAGGGTGTGGGCTCCTGCCTGCCTGCCCTGGGGAACTGGGTGGAGAGCCATGGCCCCCAGGGAGGTCTTGGCTACTAAGGAGGTCCCAGTTCTTTTTTTTTTTTTTTTAAATGTTTTATTTATTTCTAGGAGAGAGAGAGACAGCGTGAGTAGGGGAGGGTCAGAGAGAGAGGGAGTCACAGACTGAAACAGGCTCCAGGCTCCGAGCTGGCAGTCAGCACAGAGCCCAACACGGGGCACGAACCCACGAACCGCGAGATCATGACCTAAGCGAAAGTCGGACGCTTAACCGACTGAGCCACCCAGGCGCCCACGAGGTCCCAGTTCTCACAGGGGCTGAGCTCGGCTGTGCGGTGTCAGAGTCCAGACAACAGCAGGCTTCTCCTGAACACAAGGGCTCCAGTTCACCTCTGTGTTATCTATGTTAGCACAGAACCAGCAGAAACGAGTGCTTATGTCCACACAACACGCCTAAGAGGGTTCACGGCAGCTTTATTCACATACGACGTGAACAGGACCAGCAAAAGAGATCTGGGGCGACAGAGGTCAGAATAGAGGGGTCTTTGGAGGAGGGGGTTGGACTGGGAGGAAGACAAGAAGGAACTTTCTGGGGTGTGGGATGTGGGAACATCCACATTTTGACCTGGCTGGTGGTGGTTACACAGGTATATACGCATTTGTAAAACTTTATTCACCTGTACACTTCAGATATACACGCTTTACTGTATCAATTGCTTCTCAATAAAAAGGTTAAAAAAAAAAAAAGGCAATGATTAGCAATTCCTTTCTCCAGATGGAATTAATGGGTCAGCTTAGAGAGAGATTTAAGTCTTTCCAACTAAAAGAATATTGTACGGGCGCCTGGGTGGCCCAGGTGGTTGAGTGTCCAACTCTTGATTTCAGCTTAGCTCACGATTCCAGGGTCTTGGGATTGAGCCTGGCATCGGGCTCCATGCTGAGCATGGAGCCTGCTTAAAATTTTCTCTGTCTCTCTCTTAAATTAAAAAAAAAAATTTAATTTAAAAATTTAATAAAAAGAACATTGTATAATTTCTCCAGTGCTGAATAATTTGACCCCTCACACAAAGTATTCTGTACTTGTTAACCTCACAACCTTACCCAATAAGGAGACCAGGAAAGAAAAACTGTCCCCACTGAGGAGATAAGGATACTGAGGCCCAAGAGGAGCTCAGAGAGCCTTTGCTCTCTTAGAACTAAAGACAGGCTCCCCAAAACTCATCTTAGGAGTAGATGGAGCCCGGCAGAATGTGGGGGCAAACAATGGTGTTTACCCAGCTTTCCGTACCCAACTCCAAGGTAGATGACATCTGTCATTTGGCGTCTCACCCAGGACACCACAAGGACCACAGAAAATCAGAGGTAGGCCGGTGTGATCCCAGTGGCCCAGAGGAAAGAACATCATCAGAAACACAGCATTGTGTGGACTGCATGGCTAAGGATGCTAGCCAGTCAAGGTCAACAACGTGGTTCCCCTAGAGGAGGCAGAGCTGTGTTGCACAGGGTCTTTTCTTTAAAAAAAAAAAAAAAAAAACAGATGCGACCACAAATCAGGGTAGGAAACACAGTTCTCAACTATTGGTTTTTTCTTTTCTGTGACTGATCCCCTTACCCCATGCCATCCTCTTGCTTGGCTGATCCCACTGACTCACCATGTCCATGATCAGATGGCCACACAGAAAACACCTGTCGGCAGATTGCTGGAACCCGGAGTACTGCAGAGGAGACAGGCAGGAAAGGTAAACCCATTGGGGCACAGATGGCTCAGCCACTTGGCCACCAGTCACGAGGACAACAAGGAACTTTGCAGAGAGATGTGTCCTTCTCGGCCAGAATCTGTCCTTTCTCAGAGCACAGCATGGTGTGGGAGGAGTCATGAAACCCCCGCACCACAGAGCCATCACTAATACTAATACCACTCACCCCAACAACCGCTGCGTCTGGGCACCCACAGCATGCCAGGCTCTGTCTCTAAGCGAGTGCTTCTCAAAGAGGAGTCCCTGACATCACCTGGGAACTTGTGAGACATGCAAACTCGGGCTCTGGGGTGGGACCTGGTGATCTGCGATTTCAAAAAGCCTGGTAGGGGGCTCTGATGCAGGTCAAGCCTGACGCCAGCGCTCTAGTCCTTAAAACAGTTCTTGAAACAAAGCGTGTATCATGCCATTTCTCAGATGAAAATAAGAGAAGCTCAGAGAAGGTAAGTGACCTGCACAGGGTCACACAGCCTATAAGGGGTAAGCATAGGATTCAAATTCGAGTCTGGTTCTGGTTGGAAAGCCAATGCCTTCAGTTTCAAAGAAACTTGGTAAAGACTCTGACTGACTTTTCCAACACACACGCACACACACACGCGCACAGCTGGAAGGGGGCAAGCAAGCAGCCAAGGGGAAGAGACACAAGGCGGGCCCCGGACCACACAGCTACACACGGGCTTCGAACCCTGGAGATGCGGCACCTGGGCAGGCTGGGTGACACGTGGGTAGCGCGGCTCAGCCACACTGACTTTGGGAAGCTAAGCAGGGTTCAGAGAGGCCGTGGTGGCACGAGGGTCAATGCCTGGCCACATCCTGGGAGAGGCGGGATGCTGCCCACAGACAGCACATAGGATGCCAAGTAGCGAGGGCCCGAACCCCGGTCTGGAAGTTTGGGTGGGGGGCAGAAATGAGCAGAGCACAGGAGGACGGGCCAAGGGACCCTAAGTCCCTTCCAAGCACAGAGCTCTTGTGGTTTGTCCCTTGCTTTGGGAACAAGGGCCACCCTGGGCATCTACAGAGGGAAAGTCGGGACCCCCTTTCTCTGGCAGCGCTCAGCTCCCCACCAGCACGGGAGGGACCCCAGAGAGAAACCACACTCTTCTACCCCTGGTCTGGGCCTCCCCGCAGGCTACCCCCGCCCCCACACTCTGTCTGGACTTGGGGCAGGAGAAGTTCGGGGAACAAACTCACCAGGAAATCTTCCTCACAAAACACTTTGCCGTTGACGAAATAAAAGGCTTTTCCTCTCAGCTTCCGGCCTGAGGAGAAAACACAAAGGTGGCTACGTGGTAAAAAAGGAAGAACAAAGGCAAAACAAATGTCACCTATCGATAACAGTCCGTGATTACTGAAAGCCGCCATGTTGATGGGCAGGCTGAGGCCAGAAGCCCAGGCCACTGGCGGGTGCTGAGTGGCGGGGCCACCAGCGCTACCTTGGGGCTTGTCCCACACCTTCTTCCCCCGATTCCTCCCCAGCAGGACATTGGACCGGATGGCGGATGGTGGAGGCGCACTCAGTGGGGGTACAGGTAACAGTCTTTGTGGAGCCGGTTCCCACAGGTGTTTGGGACATTATCTTTGTTTGACATGTTCTCCAGGAATGTTGGTGACAACCTATCAGGAAAGTCCTATAAATTCATCAACTTTTTTTTTTTATGTTTATCTATTTTTGAGAGAGAGAGTGCAAGCAGGGGAGGGGAAGAAAGCCCGATGTGGGACTCGAACTCACAAACCACGAGATCATGACCAGAGCCAAAGTCGAACGCTTCACCGATGGAGCCACCCAGGCGCCCCCACTGCTCAACTTTATTTTCCTTATTTTTGTATATCTTTTCATTTTTTCGACTACAAAAAACACACATTGTTGGATAGATAATGATTTTTCCTGTTTCCTCCTGATTTAAATGGAGGAGGAGGAGTGGGAAAACTAGAAAGCACCCCAGGCTCCTTAGATGTCACTTTACAGTTTCCATAAAGCTAGGAACAGCATACTTTATCAATTCCATTGACCCCTTATGAAAAAATACAAAGGGTCCCAGGTTCAAGGTTAAGCAGGAGCACCTTTACGGGAGACCCTGGGTCTGGGATTTGGCCGCATCCTCAGATCTGAGAATGCCGCCAGCACCAGGCACGAAGCACACACGATAGACTCTGTGGAAGTGTTCAAAAACTGAATGAAGTCTATACTGGTGGAATGATGCCCCTGGGAGCCGGGGTCCACAACGTGACAGCAAAGTCACCAATGTCACAAACAGTAACAGTGCTTGAGACAGGGACATGACCTTGATAAACTGCCGAGTGCCCTTGCCTGGGACTCACAGAGCAAGCACAGAGCACCAGGCGACCAAGACAAGCCTGGTGATGTCGACCTGTTGGAATTTAGAGAGGACTTGGGGAGTACCGATGCAGAGAAAAAGTCACAAAAAAGGAAATACGTTTAACTACAAAAGCAAAACCTCCAGACAGATTAAAGACCTCAGTGTGAAAAAAAGGTATTGTAAGAAAACGTGAGAAAATGCAGGGTACCTGGGTGGCTCTACCAGTTGAGCATCTGACTTCAGCTCAGGTCACAATCTCACGTTTGTGGACTCGAGCCCCGCGTTGGGCTCTGTGCTGACAGCTCAGAGCCTGAAGTCTGCTTCAGATTCTGTCTCCCTCTCTCTCTGCCCCTCCCCCACTCATATTCTGTCTATCAAAAATAAACAAATGTTGAAAAAAATGTTTTAAAGAATTTTTTAATGCTCTGAATATCTGTTGCACTCCTTGGGGTTACAATGTAGTTTCAACTCAGCCTCATGTAAGGAGGGCTTACCAACGGTCTAACGGAAGGCAATAAATGCTTCAGTGTAAGAAATAAAAGGGAGGGCAGGCTGGAGGCCAGAAGATGGCTACAACACATATAACAAGGCACTAGTATCTAAAACATAAAGAACACCAACCGACCAAGACAACCCAATAGAAAAAATGAGCAGAGAAGAAGCAGCGAAGGTGAGAGAGGAGAAAATCTGTTAAACTCTAGGCAGTAACTGTTTTAAAAGATGTTCAATCCCACCAGCAATCAGGATGTGCAAACCATAATGAGATGCCATCTCATTCCCAGATGGGCTAAACTCGCTAAGCCTGACAGTACTGAGTCTTTTTTTTTTTAATGTTTATTTTATCTATTTTGAGAGAGAGAGAGTGTATGCACATGAGCTAGGGAGGGGCAAAGAGAGAGAGGGAGGGAGAGAGAAGAGAATCCTAAGCAGGCTCCACACTGTCAGCGCAGAGCCCGACACAGGGCTTGAACCCACAACCACGAGATCGCGACCTGAGTGGAGATCAAGAGTCGGACGCTTAACTGACCGAGGCACCCCCTGACAGTACAGAGTCTTGATGAAGGTGTGGGGACAACAGGAAGCCTTTCACGCTGCTGGTGGGAGAGCCAGTTGGCATAAGCCCTCTGGCAAAAATTTGATAAACACATCAAAGAAGGGCACCCCAGGGGCTCAGTCTGTTAAGTGTCCGACGTCAGCTCAGGTCACGATCTCATGGTTCGTGAGTTCAAGTCCCACAGCGGCCTCTGTGCTAACAGCACAAAGCCTGGACCTGTTTTGGATTCTGTGTCTCCCTCTCTCTCAGTCCCTCCCCCACTCATGCTCTATCTCTCTCTCAAAAAATGAATAAACACTTTAAAAATTAAAAAAAAAAAAGAAAGGAGACAAAATGACAACATAGAAATGTCTGTGCATTCTGGATAGTGGGTAAATAAAGGTTATTTCCTACTGTACTCTCCCGTAGTTTTGAAACTGTATGGAAAACACACACACACACACACACACACACACACACACACACACACACCTTCTTTAGGTGAAATACTATAAGCCAAAAGCAAATGACAAACCAGAGCAAACATCTGCATAGTCGGACACAAAACAACTGACTCCAATATGCAAATAAGTCAACAGTGCAATATAAAAAAATAGGCAAAGAATGAGGACATTCTCTCTCTTTCAACTTCTCTCGTGATTAAACTGTGCAAATGAGAAGAACACACCACGGGTGGTCTGTCAGACTTGTGGCAAAGGTTAAAAATACTGCCCAGCATCTGTACTGACATTGAAGACACTCTCTGCTCTGTGAGGGTCAGGAGAAATCAGAATGAGCTTTGAAGAGAAAGTTTGGTATTAAATATCGATGGAACTGAGAACAGCTCAGATCATTTTGACTCGAAAATTCTACTGCAGGAATGTATCCTAAGGAAACAATCAGAGTTGGACTGCTGAAAGGATCTTCATCTCAACCTTACTTAAAACAGGGTAAAAAAAATGAGCATCAAGCAAACATCGAATTCCTATTAAATAATTTACAGCATTTATACGATTATGGGGCTATAAATGAAGACTGTTTTAAAAACGGACTTGATGACAGAGAGTGAGTGTTAAAATACTTTAAAAGGGGGTATACGGGTACCTGGGTGGCTCAGACAGTTAAGCATCTGACTTCAGCTCAGGTCATGATCTTGAAGTTTGTGCGTTCGAGCCTTGTGTCGGGCTCTGTGCTGACAGCTAAGAGCCTAGAACCTGCTTCGGATTCTGGGTCTCCTCTCTCTGCTCCTCCCCCACTCATAGTCTCTCTCTCTCTCTCAAAATTAAACATAAAATTTTTTTGTAAATAAGTAAATAAAAGTATAAAAGTGTGTGTGTGTATGTGTGTGTGTGTGTGTGTGTGTGTACAGACAGGAAACACAGGCTCACACACCTATATGATCACAAAATTACATGTCTGTTCATACATATGAGATGTATACCAGATGTTAATAGTCATTATCTTTGGGTATAGAAAATGGGTGATTTTTAGTTTTTTTTTCTTGCAATGACTATATGTTAATTTTCATAGCCTGACACAAGTTGTAATGGGTGAGGGAGTGTGAAAAGAGCAATGGGATATATGCTAGAAGGCCGCAATGCAAGTCTTTGGCCCTCCACACCTTCTCTCCTGTCCTTCCCTCAAAGTTAGTTACCCTCATGTCTAGAAGGTTCTAGAACCTTCACAAATGTTTCTTGGCTCTGCAAAACTAGCACTTATAGCTAAATGATTCCAGGGTTCACTAACAGAACTCCCTTTATAGCCATGGAGGTTCATTTTCATCATTTTACTTACTTGTAACTTTCCCCTCTATAACAACATTCTAGAGAATTCAAAATTTTACAAAGGAAAATGATAACTAACTAGAGTATCCCCTCTTGATTTTTTGTCTCCACCAGGGACCTGGGTGAGAGCCTCCAGTCCCTCCCTGGCAACCAAGGCGACAAGAAGGACACAAAGAGCCCACCACAAAGTAAGGCGATGGCCACACTGTCCGACCGCAAGTGAAGTCCAAGTCCAGCCTGGTGAGTGGGGCTCCCTTGTTTTGCCACCCCTGGGTTCTGAGAGGAAAAGAGGCAAAGCTGTAGGTCCCAGTGCAGCCCCTGAAGAGAGCACGGGGCCATCTGGAAACGGCACAGGACTTCCCAGACAGAGATGAGGCTTCGGGTCCAAGGCAGAGAACACCGAGCTCTGATTCCAAGAATGGGGTCCCAGAAGTTCTAAGGAGTCTGGGCTGGGAATTAACTTTTTGTTTTAATAGAGTGCATGTTACCTCTGTTCCAAAAATCAGAGAGGAAGATTATTAAACAGGCCAGAGCACTGAGCGCTCTAGTGTTCTAAGAAACACAAATCAAACGAGAGCTTTCTCGCTTATAACATCAACAAAGATTTTTTTAAATGACCGCAGTTGTTTATGACTGCTGTCCCTGCACATTTCTGTCAGCTACTGAAGAGCTGTAAAATGACAAACTCCCCCTTCCACCCCTCTAAAGTCTAAACTCTAAACTCTAAAATGTTTCTTTCTGACTCACTGTGGTTGTCTGGGACTTAGCTTAAGGAAAGAATCAGAAATGTGAACAAATATTTACTTAGGTCTAAATTGGAAACCATAGCAGAAATGATTACATAAAACAGTATATCTAAATGTTGCCATATTACGTAGTTATTTAAAATGCCATTCAAATAAGTGTTACAGTGATACTGGCAAATGCTTATACTATAGAAGGTTACTCAAAATTCATTAGTAAATGAAAAAATGCAAGCTAGACAACTGTATGCACAGTGCAATTCCATTTCAGTAACTTATACACACACACACTGATATACAAAAGAGAAAAACCCAAAAGACTGTGTGCTAAAAGTGGTTGGCACTGGTAGACAGTATTACAGGTAAATTGCACTTTCTTAAAAAAAAACATTTTTTAAGTTTATTTATTTATTTTGAGACAGACAGAGACATCACAAGCAGGGGAGGGGCAGAGAGACAGAGAATCCCAAGCTGGCTCTGTGCTGCCAGTGCAAAGCGGGACGTGGGGCTCAAACCCATGAACTATGGGATCACGACCTGAGCCAAAACCAAGAGTCGGACGTTCAACTGACTGAGCCACCCAGGTGCCCTTGCACTTTCAATCGTATCATTATTTAAACTGATCCAGTACTATGTAGCAGTGGTACGCTGTACTGAGGGGAATTTCTCTCACTTCTTTATACATTTCAATATTTGAAATTTTTTTCTAGTATTAGGGACACTGGTAGATGATATTAGAATTTCACTTTTTGGTTTTATACGCTTTTATATTACGTTTTTCTAGAATTATGTATTCAATAATTTGAAAAACAATACTTTAATTGTTAAAAGAAACCCCGGATGTAATAACATGAAAAATACTAAAGCAAGATCTAAAAATTGTGTATCTCAACTACGTAAAGAAGAAATTCAAAGAAAAAAAAGACTGGAAAAAAAATCGGCCCCAAGCAACAGTGCCTCTGGTGGACACACATGGTATCTGCATGGTTGTGGGGAGGAGAAGGTATTTGCTAATTGTCTGCTTCTTTACACTTTCCTATGCTTCGTCAAACTTTTGATAATAAGCAGATAGGACTTTAATCAACCTTTACAAAAACCTGCCAGGCTGGCTAGATAAATACTGTTGTCACCAGTGCCCTGAGAAGTCCCATGTCCAGACCCCAGGGGCCAAAGGAAAGGCTTAAATTAGGCTGCATCTGCTTCGTCTTTATTCCAAAATAATAGTAATAATAATAATAATGCTACTTATTATTCATTTTTAACAATAAATTTATTATTATTATTATTATTATTATTGAGGGGGCACCTTGGTGGCTGTGTCAGTTAAGTGTCCGACTCTTGATTTCAGCTCAGGTCATGGTCTCACAGTTTGGGAAATCGAGCCCCACGTTGGGCTCTGTGCTGAAAGTGCAGAGCCTGCTTGGGATTGTCTCTCTCTCTCTCTCTCTCTCTCTCAAAATAAATAAACTCTAAAAACAATCTTAAAATGAGGCCTCCCCCACGGGAAAACAGTGGGGTCCTAGTTTGTTCTGAAGGATTCAAACTCCACTCTTACCTCAGTTTTATTTTTTTATTTTTTTAATTTTTTTTTCATTTATTTCTAGGAGAGAGAGAGAGAGGGACAGCGTGAGCAGGGGAGGGTCAGAGAGAGAGGAAGTCACAGACTGAAACAGGCTCCAGGCTCTGAGCTGGCAGTCAGCACAGAGCCCGACGCAGGGCTCGAACCCACGAACTGCGAGATCATGACCTAAGCGAAAGTCGGACGCTTAACTGACTAAGCCACCCAGGCGCCCCACTTACCTCAGTTTTAAAAGGCCATCTAAGGTTAGAAACTAGGTCCCACACCACATTAGGTTGTATTTGATCAGTAGGAGAAAAAAACAAAAAACCTTAACATCTGTCGACTGCCTTCTAGGTTTCAAGTACCATATTTAGAACTTTTCTATAGTAACAAGTTTCAGAAATGTTTAACATTGCCACATGTCACCATGTCATCAGCCCCCTTTCTGTCCTTGTCCTATGCCATGCCTTCTACAGAGAAGTGCATGGAGCGCCCCCTGTAGGCTGCAGGAAGCATCAAGGCATTCGTGCAGGACGAGGCAGAAATCACACTCCACGCATCAGCCCCGTGGAGCGGTGCACACATGTGGGAATTCGTTATCCTCAGGAATCGCTGGGAAGGACACCCTGAGATCACGCCCCAACTTTCCGGGTTTCCTTTTCTTGTTATTTATTTATTTTGAGAGAGAGACAGAGTAAGCATGAGCAGGAGAGGGACAGAGAGAGAGGGAGAGAATCCCAAGCAGGCTCCAAGCTGTCAGCACGGAGCCCAATGTGGGGCTTGAAGCCACAAACCGTGAGATCATGACCTGAGCCCAAAACGAAGAGTCGGACGCTTAATGGACTGAGCCACCCAGGCTTTTCTCTTCATAAGAATGGGACACAGGTGGGATAAACGTTACCTCCATTTCACACATGCTGAGGCTCACAGAGGTCAGTGAGCAGGACGGGAGCTCAGGTGTGTCTGGCTCTGAAGAGCATGTCTGTCCCACAGTGCCATGAGGCCGCCCCGTGAGCCACACGTAGAATCCACTTTCTCTCTTCCTACCAGGGAATGGAGAAGGGAATTCTCTCTTTTTTTTTAAGTTTATTTATTTAAGTAATCTCTGTACCCAACATGGAGCTCGAACTCACGACCCCGAGACCAAGAGCCACGTGCTTTACCAGCCGAACCAGCCAGGCACTCCAGGAATTTTCACGTTTTAAAGCACTCTCTGCGTACTGGGCCTTTCACCTACATTGTATCTCGCTTCATTGTGGACAATTCCGTAAAAACCCCTTGTGGCGGCCCCCCTGTGGCTACACTGTATGTGGTGAGTGGCTCCCATCTTCCAGTGTGAGCACAGCGAGGGGAGGGGACGGTGGGGCCAGGCAGGGAAAGTAACCTTGAGGCCGAATCACTCCGGATCTGGCCAACGACACAGACACCAGCTAACCTGGAAATTCCTGGACTCCCTCACCGTCCGCCAAATCCCATCCGGGTGCAGGAGCCAGGGCCCGCTGCCGTGCACGCTGGAGCGGCCAGCCACCACTAGGTGGCACCAGACCGCAGGCAGGGCTTGCGTCGTGGTCACTCAGTCATCAGCCGCACCGGGACCTGTACCGAAGGCTGTTTACCCTACCTTGTTTATGCAGCAGCCAAATCAGTCCAGCAAACGCCCGCCTGCGTGGCTACAAGGAGGTATGAGTTGGGACTTGAACCCGGCTCTCTGGCACAAAGCCAGCAAGCACACTTCCCACCACACTATACTCTGCTTGTCCCCACCGGAGAATCTCTCCGGGTGCCAGTGTGGCTCAGTCACTTAAGTGTCTGACTTGATTCAGGCTCAGGTCACGATCTCATGGTTGGTGCGTTTGAGCCCCATAATAAGTTCCGGGGTCATACCACAGAGGCTGCTTGGGACCCTGTCCCCCTCTCTCTGCCCCTCCCCTATGTGTTTGCTCTCTTTCTCGCTCTCTCTCTCTCTCTCAAAAATAAATAAATGTTTAAAACACTTTTTTAGGGGTGCCTGGGTGGCTCAGTGGGTTAAGTGTCCGATTTCGGCTCAGGTCATGATCTCACGGTCTATGGGTTCGAGCCCTGCATCGGGCTCTGTGCTGAGAGCTCAGAGCCTGGAGCCTGTTTCAGATTCTGTGTCTCCCTCTCTCCCTGCCCCTCCCCTGCTCATGCTCTGTCTCTCTCTGTCTGAAAAATAAATAAACGTTAAAAAATTAAAAAAAAATTTTTTTAAATGGGGCACCTGCATGGCTCAGTCAGTTGAGTGTGTCTGACTTCAGTCCAGTTCTCACAGTTTGTCCATGATCTCACAGTTTGCAGGTTCAAGCCCTGGAACCTGCTTATGATTCTGTGTCTCTTTCTTTCTCTGTCCCTCCCCCTCTCAAAAATAAACTTTTATTTAAAAAAAAAAACAAAACAAAGGTGTATCTCTCCAACTGGGACAGGGGCATCTCCTGGCCTTCCCAAGCACACCTCTTCCTCACTCCACTGCCCTGTGTGGGGAATGAGCTCCATGGTCCTCGCTCACTCCCTGCAGCGACACAAGCCTGGAGGTGCGACAGCAAGGAGCCAGGAGTGGCTGTGTCGGTGCTCACACAGACAGAGGACAAGGTGGAATGGTCGAGGGCCTTCCTTCCAAGCCTGGCATACTCAACCCCCTGGTGGGTTTGCTAACACACAGACTGCCGAGCCCCACCCCCGGAGACGCGATGGAGCAGGTCTGGGAGGGGCCTGAGAAGGCGCCCTTCCCACAGGATGCTGCAGGCGCTGGTTCACGGACCACACTTTGAGAACCGCTCCGACAGGGGCTGCCCCGCGCTGCTCTCCGAACCAGCATTTCCACCTAACGTGACTCATCCTGCTCAAAGGAAAAAAGTATTAAAATCGAGGCTATTCCTGAACCATGAGCGACAAAAACTGTGAGGAGGAAGGCAGGTCAGTGCTACATCTTTATAATTCTGGTTTCAGAACCCTCCTGCCTCTGGACAAGGTATTCCTCACACCAGGAAATGTGTAGGGAGGTGAACACCAACATCATACCAAATAAACAGTTTTCCCAGAGCTTTAGAAGAGTCCAAATTGCTCTTTATTTTTCAGTCACAACAATAGGTTACAGAATACTGACGAATAAGTGTACAAACCCGTCAAAAAGCGACTTCCTACTGACAGTGAATGGATATTTTATATTTGCCTTCAGGGCCCCCTTCAGCTGAAAAGAGAAAAATGTGGATGAAGCCAGTGTAGCAGGCGGCCATTTGACCTGACAAATAAAACCAAACATTCTTCCTTCCGTCCAGAAATAGAAACGGCTTGTGTATTCTGGAAAAGTAATTGGCCCTTAGCTGGAAGCCTTCATCACAAATTTCAGTTTCCAAAACACCTCCCTGAAAAGTAAAAAGGCAAGATTTTCCTGACAGTAAGAGGAGTTCCCTGAAAAATGGGAAGTAACATGAGCAACTGTGGAGATTCCGTTTTTATTGCAAACATTAGCCACTGTTTAGATTTTATTTGTATTGTGCTGCCCCAAGACGGTAACTTTTTTTTTAGTTTTTTTTTTTTTTAACGTTTACTTATTTTTGAGAGAGAGAGAGCGTGAGCAGGGGAGGGTCAGAGAGTGAGGGAGACATAGAATCTGAAGCAGGCTCCAGGCTCTGAGCTAGCTGTCAACACAGAGCCCGACGCGGGGCTCGAACCCACGAACAGTGACATCATGACCTGAGCCAAAGTCGAAGCTGGAAGCTCCACTGATTGAGCCACCCAGGCACCACCCCCCCAATACAGTAACTTCTACCAGTGCTATGTGGCTATTCATATGTAAATATAAGGTAATTAAAATAAAATAACATTTAAAATTCAGTTCAAGTACTTGAAGGAGAACATTCCAAGTATCAGAGGACCACTGTGACCAGGGCAGCTCTGGAACATTTTTGCTTTATCTTGAGAAATTTTTCCTGATATACTTCTTCAAACACCTTCCTCCAGAACAGGTTAACTCTTCATTTGAATTGCTAATACCAGCCAAGTGAGAAACAAATCAAATTGGTTCGGTGCGGATGAACCGATCAACCTGGATTTCCTAGGCTGGCATAGCCTCAGTGGGCCAAGGAAAGAGGCAGAAAGTGGCAGGAAAATAGCAAAGCACCCAGGGGAAGGTCGTTGTCTTGGCCACTTTCCCAGAAAGGAGAGGGTGGCCAGTCACCTGACCCCGGGGGTTCCTTGGTGTTATGGAGAGGACCCAATAGGGGATCGCCAGGCGGAGCCCAACGCGGTGTTGACTCATCCTGAGTGTTTAGCCTAAGTCACTGTTGGCAGAGGGACCCCATCAGGACCTTCAGTTTCCTCAGCAGAAACCTGCCTGAGCTACAAATCTCATCCGCCCCCATCTCTCTCTGCCCAAACCCTCCAGCTCACTCCTTCCTTCTCAGTTCACCTGCGTTAAAAAGCCAGGTTTCAATTCCATCCGTCAGGCTTATTTTCTTGGAAAATACAACAGTGTGGGAAGCTGAAACATCAAATCCAAGCTGCAATCTACTTCGTCAAATTGTTGCAAGTTTTTCCAAGTGGTCTCAATTTCTGCACTTCTCTCCCTACTGGCCACGCTGCCAGAGGCCACGCTCCGGGTAGACTCACTCCACAACCCGATCCTCTTCTCACTGGCTGCTCCCAAGTCTTTGCTCTTTTTTTCCTTATAGTTTTACCAATCCATTCTCTTTTTTGTTTTCCATTCCTACCACTCCAGACGATAACCATCTGGATCAGGGAAGAGAACGCCGCACAGAGAAAGAGGCCTGGAGACCTGCCGAGGCTGTCCTTCGAGCATTCAGCAGGGCTTAGGGCAGCACAGGCCTGTGAAGAAACTAACCCAGCCCAGGGGGTAATGTCACCCACAAGGGCCAAAAACAGTGCCTATTCCCACCTGCCAGAGCAGGGAAACTCATAATCCAGGAGTATTGGGTACTGAGTGAAATGCTCTAGAAGGTTTTGCCCTGGAGCCCCCAGCTCCGGAAACATCACTGCCGCCAAATAACTTACCTGCATTTCAGAACAGCTCAAGAGGATTCAAAGGAAGACAGCGACATCCAGGACTCAACAAGGTGAAATTCGCAATGTCTGGCATCCACTCAAAGATTACCGGGCATGCACAAAGGCGAGAAAAACAACCCGTGCTTAAGAAAACAGTCAATCTATGGAAATCAAGCCAGATCTGACACAAATCTTAGAATCAATAGAAAAAGAGAGACACAAGTTATTGTCACCGTATTTCCTATCTCCAAAAAGTTAAACAGTGACATGGAAGATCTTTAAAAGTGCCCAAACTGAATGGCCAAAGATGAAAACTAAAGTATCGGAGATGAAAAATACTTTGGATGGGATTAGGAGATTGCACACTGCCAGAGAAAAGATAAGTGGATTTAAAGGCATAATGATAAAAACTGACCACTCAATGGCCAAAATGAAACATTCATCTGAGAATGATATATTCTCCCTCAAAATGTAAAAGAATTTTAAGAATAAAAAGAATGTAAGTGATCTGTGAGACAACTTTAATCAGTTAAGATTTAATTTAAGGGGCAATTTATTAAATTTAACAAAGAAGCAACAGAAGGGATACAAACTCCCTAAAGGGCAGGGGGGGGGGGCGAGGGCGCAGCAGAAAAATTGAATTAGTGGCCAGAAACGTCCCGGATTGACAAAGACTATAGTCACATGTCCAAAAAGCTCAGCAAACCCCAAGCANCACAGAGCCCGACGCAGGGCTCGAACCCACGAACTGCGAGATCATGACCTAAGCGAAAGTCGGACGCTTAACTGACTAAGCCACCCAGGCGCCCCACTTACCTCAGTTTTAAAAGGCCATCTAAGGTTAGAAACTAGGTCCCACACCACATTAGGTTGTATTTGATCAGTAGGAGAAAAAAACAAAAAACCTTAACATCTGTCGACTGCCTTCTAGGTTTCAAGTACCATATTTAGAACTTTTCTATAGTAACAAGTTTCAGAAATGTTTAACATTGCCACATGTCACCATGTCATCAGCCCCCTTTCTGTCCTTGTCCTATGCCATGCCTTCTACAGAGAAGTGCATGGAGCGCCCCCTGTAGGCTGCAGGAAGCATCAAGGCATTCGTGCAGGACGAGGCAGAAATCACACTCCACGCATCAGCCCCGTGGAGCGGTGCACACATGTGGGAATTCGTTATCCTCAGGAATCGCTGGGAAGGACACCCTGAGATCACGCCCCAACTTTCCGGGTTTCCTTTTCTTGTTATTTATTTATTTTGAGAGAGAGACAGAGTAAGCATGAGCAGGAGAGGGACAGAGAGAGAGGGAGAGAATCCCAAGCAGGCTCCAAGCTGTCAGCACGGAGCCCAATGTGGGGCTTGAAGCCACAAACCGTGAGATCATGACCTGAGCCCAAAACGAAGAGTCGGACGCTTAATGGACTGAGCCACCCAGGCTTTTCTCTTCATAAGAATGGGACACAGGTGGGATAAACGTTACCTCCATTTCACACATGCTGAGGCTCACAGAGGTCAGTGAGCAGGACGGGAGCTCAGGTGTGTCTGGCTCTGAAGAGCATGTCTGTCCCACAGTGCCATGAGGCCGCCCCGTGAGCCACACGTAGAATCCACTTTCTCTCTTCCTACCAGGGAATGGAGAAGGGAATTCTCTCTTTTTTTTTAAGTTTATTTATTTAAGTAATCTCTGTACCCAACATGGAGCTCGAACTCACGACCCCGAGACCAAGAGCCACGTGCTTTACCAGCCGAACCAGCCAGGCACTCCAGGAATTTTCACGTTTTAAAGCACTCTCTGCGTACTGGGCCTTTCACCTACATTGTATCTCGCTTCATTGTGGACAATTCCGTAAAAACCCCTTGTGGCGGCCCCCCTGTGGCTACACTGTATGTGGTGAGTGGCTCCCATCTTCCAGTGTGAGCACAGCGAGGGGAGGGGACGGTGGGGCCAGGCAGGGAAAGTAACCTTGAGGCCGAATCACTCCGGATCTGGCCAACGACACAGACACCAGCTAACCTGGAAATTCCTGGACTCCCTCACCGTCCGCCAAATCCCATCCGGGTGCAGGAGCCAGGGCCCGCTGCCGTGCACGCTGGAGCGGCCAGCCACCACTAGGTGGCACCAGACCGCAGGCAGGGCTTGCGTCGTGGTCACTCAGTCATCAGCCGCACCGGGACCTGTACCGAAGGCTGTTTACCCTACCTTGTTTATGCAGCAGCCAAATCAGTCCAGCAAACGCCCGCCTGCGTGGCTACAAGGAGGTATGAGTTGGGACTTGAACCCGGCTCTCTGGCACAAAGCCAGCAAGCACACTTCCCACCACACTATACTCTGCTTGTCCCCACCGGAGAATCTCTCCGGGTGCCAGTGTGGCTCAGTCACTTAAGTGTCTGACTTGATTCAGGCTCAGGTCACGATCTCATGGTTGGTGCGTTTGAGCCCCATAATAAGTTCCGGGGTCATACCACAGAGGCTGCTTGGGACCCTGTCCCCCTCTCTCTGCCCCTCCCCTATGTGTTTGCTCTCTTTCTCGCTCTCTCTCTCTCTCTCAAAAATAAATAAATGTTTAAAACACTTTTTTAGGGGTGCCTGGGTGGCTCAGTGGGTTAAGTGTCCGATTTCGGCTCAGGTCATGATCTCACGGTCTATGGGTTCGAGCCCTGCATCGGGCTCTGTGCTGAGAGCTCAGAGCCTGGAGCCTGTTTCAGATTCTGTGTCTCCCTCTCTCCCTGCCCCTCCCCTGCTCATGCTCTGTCTCTCTCTGTCTGAAAAATAAATAAACGTTAAAAAATTAAAAAAAAATTTTTTTAAATGGGGCACCTGCATGGCTCAGTCAGTTGAGTGTGTCTGACTTCAGTCCAGTTCTCACAGTTTGTCCATGATCTCACAGTTTGCAGGTTCAAGCCCTGGAACCTGCTTATGATTCTGTGTCTCTTTCTTTCTCTGTCCCTCCCCCTCTCAAAAATAAACTTTTATTTAAAAAAAAAAACAAAACAAAGGTGTATCTCTCCAACTGGGACAGGGGCATCTCCTGGCCTTCCCAAGCACACCTCTTCCTCACTCCACTGCCCTGTGTGGGGAATGAGCTCCATGGTCCTCGCTCACTCCCTGCAGCGACACAAGCCTGGAGGTGCGACAGCAAGGAGCCAGGAGTGGCTGTGTCGGTGCTCACACAGACAGAGGACAAGGTGGAATGGTCGAGGGCCTTCCTTCCAAGCCTGGCATACTCAACCCCCTGGTGGGTTTGCTAACACACAGACTGCCGAGCCCCACCCCCGGAGACGCGATGGAGCAGGTCTGGGAGGGGCCTGAGAAGGCGCCCTTCCCACAGGATGCTGCAGGCGCTGGTTCACGGACCACACTTTGAGAACCGCTCCGACAGGGGCTGCCCCGCGCTGCTCTCCGAACCAGCATTTCCACCTAACGTGACTCATCCTGCTCAAAGGAAAAAAGTATTAAAATCGAGGCTATTCCTGAACCATGAGCGACAAAAACTGTGAGGAGGAAGGCAGGTCAGTGCTACATCTTTATAATTCTGGTTTCAGAACCCTCCTGCCTCTGGACAAGGTATTCCTCACACCAGGAAATGTGTAGGGAGGTGAACACCAACATCATACCAAATAAACAGTTTTCCCAGAGCTTTAGAAGAGTCCAAATTGCTCTTTATTTTTCAGTCACAACAATAGGTTACAGAATACTGACGAATAAGTGTACAAACCCGTCAAAAAGCGACTTCCTACTGACAGTGAATGGATATTTTATATTTGCCTTCAGGGCCCCCTTCAGCTGAAAAGAGAAAAATGTGGATGAAGCCAGTGTAGCAGGCGGCCATTTGACCTGACAAATAAAACCAAACATTCTTCCTTCCGTCCAGAAATAGAAACGGCTTGTGTATTCTGGAAAAGTAATTGGCCCTTAGCTGGAAGCCTTCATCACAAATTTCAGTTTCCAAAACACCTCCCTGAAAAGTAAAAAGGCAAGATTTTCCTGACAGTAAGAGGAGTTCCCTGAAAAATGGGAAGTAACATGAGCAACTGTGGAGATTCCGTTTTTATTGCAAACATTAGCCACTGTTTAGATTTTATTTGTATTGTGCTGCCCCAAGACGGTAACTTTTTTTTTAGTTTTTTTTTTTTTTAACGTTTACTTATTTTTGAGAGAGAGAGAGCGTGAGCAGGGGAGGGTCAGAGAGTGAGGGAGACATAGAATCTGAAGCAGGCTCCAGGCTCTGAGCTAGCTGTCAACACAGAGCCCGACGCGGGGCTCGAACCCACGAACAGTGACATCATGACCTGAGCCAAAGTCGAAGCTGGAAGCTCCACTGATTGAGCCACCCAGGCACCACCCCCCCAATACAGTAACTTCTACCAGTGCTATGTGGCTATTCATATGTAAATATAAGGTAATTAAAATAAAATAACATTTAAAATTCAGTTCAAGTACTTGAAGGAGAACATTCCAAGTATCAGAGGACCACTGTGACCAGGGCAGCTCTGGAACATTTTTGCTTTATCTTGAGAAATTTTTCCTGATATACTTCTTCAAACACCTTCCTCCAGAACAGGTTAACTCTTCATTTGAATTGCTAATACCAGCCAAGTGAGAAACAAATCAAATTGGTTCGGTGCGGATGAACCGATCAACCTGGATTTCCTAGGCTGGCATAGCCTCAGTGGGCCAAGGAAAGAGGCAGAAAGTGGCAGGAAAATAGCAAAGCACCCAGGGGAAGGTCGTTGTCTTGGCCACTTTCCCAGAAAGGAGAGGGTGGCCAGTCACCTGACCCCGGGGGTTCCTTGGTGTTATGGAGAGGACCCAATAGGGGATCGCCAGGCGGAGCCCAACGCGGTGTTGACTCATCCTGAGTGTTTAGCCTAAGTCACTGTTGGCAGAGGGACCCCATCAGGACCTTCAGTTTCCTCAGCAGAAACCTGCCTGAGCTACAAATCTCATCCGCCCCCATCTCTCTCTGCCCAAACCCTCCAGCTCACTCCTTCCTTCTCAGTTCACCTGCGTTAAAAAGCCAGGTTTCAATTCCATCCGTCAGGCTTATTTTCTTGGAAAATACAACAGTGTGGGAAGCTGAAACATCAAATCCAAGCTGCAATCTACTTCGTCAAATTGTTGCAAGTTTTTCCAAGTGGTCTCAATTTCTGCACTTCTCTCCCTACTGGCCACGCTGCCAGAGGCCACGCTCCGGGTAGACTCACTCCACAACCCGATCCTCTTCTCACTGGCTGCTCCCAAGTCTTTGCTCTTTTTTTCCTTATAGTTTTACCAATCCATTCTCTTTTTTGTTTTCCATTCCTACCACTCCAGACGATAACCATCTGGATCAGGGAAGAGAACGCCGCACAGAGAAAGAGGCCTGGAGACCTGCCGAGGCTGTCCTTCGAGCATTCAGCAGGGCTTAGGGCAGCACAGGCCTGTGAAGAAACTAACCCAGCCCAGGGGGTAATGTCACCCACAAGGGCCAAAAACAGTGCCTATTCCCACCTGCCAGAGCAGGGAAACTCATAATCCAGGAGTATTGGGTACTGAGTGAAATGCTCTAGAAGGTTTTGCCCTGGAGCCCCCAGCTCCGGAAACATCACTGCCGCCAAATAACTTACCTGCATTTCAGAACAGCTCAAGAGGATTCAAAGGAAGACAGCGACATCCAGGACTCAACAAGGTGAAATTCGCAATGTCTGGCATCCACTCAAAGATTACCGGGCATGCACAAAGGCGAGAAAAACAACCCGTGCTTAAGAAAACAGTCAATCTATGGAAATCAAGCCAGATCTGACACAAATCTTAGAATCAATAGAAAAAGAGAGACACAAGTTATTGTCACCGTATTTCCTATCTCCAAAAAGTTAAACAGTGACATGGAAGATCTTTAAAAGTGCCCAAACTGAATGGCCAAAGATGAAAACTAAAGTATCGGAGATGAAAAATACTTTGGATGGGATTAGGAGATTGCACACTGCCAGAGAAAAGATAAGTGGATTTAAAGGCATAATGATAAAAACTGACCACTCAATGGCCAAAATGAAACATTCATCTGAGAATGATATATTCTCCCTCAAAATGTAAAAGAATTTTAAGAATAAAAAGAATGTAAGTGATCTGTGAGACAACTTTAATCAGTTAAGATTTAATTTAAGGGGCAATTTATTAAATTTAACAAAGAAGCAACAGAAGGGATACAAACTCCCTAAAGGGGGGGGGGGGGGGGGGGGGGGGGAGGGCGCAGCAGAAAAATTGAATTAGTGGCCAGAAACGTCCCGGATTGACAAAGACTATAGTCACATGTCCAAAAAGCTCAGCAAACCCCAAGCATGGGAAACATACAAAAGGCACCAAGAGACATCATAGTCAAAATTCTCAAAATCAATGATAGAAAAGTTAAAAGACAGAGAAAGAAGACATGTTACCTACAGAGAAACAGTGATAAGAGAACATCGGCTTTTTGATGGAAAACAATGGAACGATGTATTGTTTAATGTTTATTTACTTTTGAGAGAGAGACAGACTATGAGCAGGAGAGGGGCAGAGAGAGAGGGAGACACAGAATCAGAAGCAGGCTCTAGGCTCTGAGCTGTGAGTTGCCAACACAGAGCCTGACGTGGGGCTCAAACCCATGAACCGGGAGATCATGACCTGAGCCGAAATCGGACGCTTAACCGACTGAGCCACCCAGGCGCCCCTGGAATAATATCTTTAAGGAAGCACAAGAAAAAACCATCAACCTAGAATTCTCTAGCCCCACAAAAAATATCCTTGAAACCCAAAAGTGAAATAAAGATGAATTCAGACATACAAAAGCTGAAAGGATTCATTACCAGCAGATCTGCACTATAAAAAAAAAAAAAAAAAGTTGAAGGTCTTTAAGCAGGAGAAAAATGGTACCAGATGAAAATCTGGATCTAAACAAAGAAATGAAGATGACCAGAAATAGCAACAACTGTGTGGATAAATGAGATATTTTTCTTATTAGTTAAATCTCTTTCAAAGATAATTGACTAGGAGCAATGGGAAAAAAAATTGAGGGATCAGAAACTAACCCTTACTTTTAGGGTGAATTCATTTTTGACACATTTGCCAAGACAATCCAATGGAGAAAGAGTAGTCTTTTCTTTTCTGTTGTTTTTTAATGTTTATTTATTTTGAGAAAGAGAGAGAGAGAGCACGTGCGCAAGGGTGGGCACACAAGTGGGGGAGGGGCAGAGAGAGAGAGAGCAGAGAGGGAACCCCACTTAGGCTATGCACTGATGTCAGGAACTGTGAGATCGTGACGTGAGATGAAATAAAGAATCGGATGCTTAACCATCCAAGCCGGCCCGGCGTCCCAAGATTATCTCTTCAACAGACAGTGCTGGGAAAACTTCATATCTGTGCGCAAAAGGATGAAGTGGGACCCCTACCTCAAACCATATAAAAACCAACTCAAAACAGATTAAAGACCTCAGCCTAAGAGCTAAGACTATAACATTCAGAAGAAAATATGGGCATGAGTCTTCGTGACCTTGGGTTGGGCAGGGTTTTCTTATACAGAGCACCAAAAACACAAGAAACAAAAGAAAAAAGTAGATAAATTAGATTGCATCAAGATTTAAAACTCTTGTACTGCAAAAACTTCAAGAAAGTGAAATGAAGAGTACATAGGAGAGAAAATATTTGCAAATCACATACTGGAGACTCATGCAAAACATATAAAAATCTATCAAAACCCAATAATTTGAGTTTGAGCCCCACCCACATCAGCTCGCTGCTGTCAGCACAGGGCTGCTTCAGATCCTCTGTCTCCCTCTCTCTGACCCTCCCCTATTTGCACTCTCCCCCAAAATACATAAATATTTAAAAAACAAAAGATACTCAACATCGTTAGTCAGGGAAATGCCAATCAAACCGCACTGAGATTCAACTTCACATTAGGATGGTTAAGAATCAAAACGTCAGATAATCACAAGCGTTGGCAGGGATGTGGGGATACTGAAATCCTCATACACTGCTGGTAGGAATGTAAAATGCAGTCACTTTGCAAAACAATTCCTCAAAAACTTAAACACAGAGGGGCGCCTGGGTGGCTCAGTCAGTTAAGCATCTGACTTCAGCTCAGGTCATGATCTCTGAGGCCTGTGGGTTCAAGCCCCGCATGGGGATCTGTGCTGACAGCTCAGAGCCTGGAGTCTGCTTCTGATTCTGTGTCTCCCTCTCTCTCTGACCCTCCCCTGCTTGCGCTCTGTCTCTCCCTGTCTCTAAAAAATAAGTAAGCATTAAAAATTGTTTAATAAAACACAGAGCTACCATATGACCCAGCCATTCCCACTCCTAGATATAAACACAAAGGGATGAAAACATATGTTTGCACAAAAACACATCCAGTGGACCCTTGAACAACACAGGGGTTAGGGGTCCCAACCCCGCCATGCAGTCAGAAATCCACATATAACTTCTGACTCCCCCAAAACTTTACTAACAGCCTCCTGTTGACCTTCCGAAAGCCTTACCGATAACATCAACAGTTGATGAGCGTGTATTTTGCATGCTGGACGCATTATAAACTGTGTTGCAACCACAACATAAGGGAGAGAATGGACCATTAAACCCCTAAGGAAAACACATTTACAACAGCGTACTGTAAAACGTCCACAGAGAAGTAGATCTTGTGGTCTACACCCGCGTTATCCAAGGATTAACTGTATGAGAGTGTTCACAGCAGCATCAAGTATAATGGCCAAAATGTGGAAACAAGTGTCCAACAAATGACAAATAGATGGATAATATGTCATATATCCAGAAAAGGGACCATCATTCCACCGTAAGAAGGAACAAACTTCCGGGCTACCCTGGAGCACCTTTTGCTGAGTGAAAGAATCCAGTTGCAGCTGACCACGTATTATAGGCTTCCCTTTACATGAAACATCCAGGATGGGCAAATCTATAGGAGTAGAAAGTAGACTGGTGGTTGCTGAGGGCTGGGGGAAGAGGGGTGGAGAATGGGAAGTGACAGCTACAGGGTACAAGGTAATACCCAGTGTTACACTGAAGGTACTGAAGGGTGGCAGGCGGTAAATCAAGATCAACGGAACATTATCCCCATTCTCCCAACACTGACCACCGAGGAGGGGACAGAGACCCTGCAACCAACCTCAATCCAACCGTATCTTAAACCATCACAAGATGGGTCAACAAACAAGGTGTCCATGAGACCCGAGATCGGATGAGCTGTAACAGACACCTCGAGGGAGGACAGCGCCTTAGAGAGCGGTATTCACGGGCGCAGGGATGAAGCGTGAGGGTGACAGGCAAGGGCGGGAGGCTGCAGGAGGGTGGGGGGAGGAGGCAGTGGCGGGACAGGAGACGGGCAAAGAATGGGTTCGATGCTGAGTGAAGGAACTGGATGGTGCTGTTCCGGTAAGAAGTGGCTGAGGCCTCCGAGCGGGGGTGTGGTCCCCACAACGGTGTGCGCAACGCCGGCTGTGTGGCTGGAGACGCCAGGCCAGCAAACAGGACCCAAGGCAGTTGGGAGCGATCGGCAGGGATCCACATAAGGACCAGAGAGGGTGTTCCCAGATGGGGCCTCCCGGGACCCCACTGGCATCCTGAACCCAGCAATGGTGGCCACGCGGCTGTGGAGGGGCGCAGCTGTCCCCACTGCCCTGATCACGGGGAAGCCTGCACTCTCTGCTGCGGCACCGCGTCTGCTGGATTCCCAGGCTGGTCAGTGCCCTGGAGGTGCATCCGGTCCTTGAACACGGGCCACAGGATTGCCGCCTGGCCTCGGTGCCTTCTCGGAACAGGGTCTGACACCCACGCACGTGATAAGGATTCTCTTCCCCTTTAAACTCAACTGGCAGGAAGGCTGTGCCGATTGAGTCATCAGGTCAACAGGATCTTATGCAGCATTTGGTTTCCAGGACTGCGGAGCCTCGAGGAAGGAGGTGTGGGATGTGCTTCCAAACGGAACAGTGGGCAGCACAGTGGACACAGGTGGACGGTAAGGATCCCGGGCACAGCGACACAGGCCTGGCAGACACGTTTTGGTCTCGTTTCAGTATTGGGTGATGGGCAAATTTCTTCTCCCATATGTTTTTTTTTCCCTATGTGATTATATTGCCTTTGCAACGTATAAAGTACTAAACATAATAAACATCACTGATCATTTTGTATTAATAAGGGAACTTTGGTTTAGGAACGAGATACTTTACCCACACTGTGCAATATGGTAGCCACGGACCACGTCGCTATTTAAATTTAAAACTTCAGTTAAAATAAAATATGATGTAGGGGCGCCTGGGTGGCTCAGTCGGTTAGGCAAGTGACTTCAGCTCAGGTCATGATCTCGTGGTTTGTGGGTTCAAGCCCCACATCCGGCTCTGTGCTGACAGCTCAGAGTCTGGAGCCTGCTTCAGATTCTGTGTCTCCCTCTCTCTCTCTGCCCCTCCCCTCCTTGCACTCTCTCTCTGTCTTCAAAATAAACATTTACAAAAATTTATAAAAACAAAAATACGGCGTTTGATTCCTCAGTCGCACTGACCACATTTCAAGTGTTCAAAAGCCACATGTGGCCATCGGCTGCCACAGCGGATGCTTCGAGTCTAGAGTTCAGGAAATAGGGAGCTAGAGGCCAAAGGAAGGCAGGGGAGGTGTGGGTGGTGAGGCCAAGTCCAGGGCCAGAGACACGTTCCCAGGTGACCGTGGCTGAGGCCCCGGGATGCTCACCACGCACGTACACGCAGGTGTGGTCAGGGGTCTGCAGCGTACAGGAGCACAGAAGCCCCACAGGGTTCCATGACAGAGGCCGTGGGTGCAAAAGAAATGGTCAGTGAGGGGACACAAGGGAGGGAGGAAGTAGGGAGGGAAGGGAAAGTAATGCAGAAGAAGGATGGAAGGGTCCTTATTAGCCGGGGGGTTGCAGATGACCCAGAGGGTACAGGCATATGTGTGCACGTGCATGTGTAGGTGTGCACACGTGTGTGCATGCCTGTGTGCGTGCATGTGTGTATGCACATGCACGTGTGTGTGTACAGACAGAAACAGAGAGAGCGTTTAAAAGGAATTGGCTGGGGGTGCCTGGGGGGCTCAGTGGGTTAAGTGTCAACTTTGGCTCAGGTCATGATTTTGCAGTATGTGGGTTCGAGCCCTGCGTTGGGCACTGTGCTGACAGCTCAGAGCCTGGAGCCTGCTTCTGAGTCTGTGTCTCCCTCTCTCTCTGCCCCTTTCCTGCTCATGCTCTGTTTCAGTCTCTCTCTCTCAAATATAAATAAACGTTAAAAAATGAAGAAAAAAAAAAAGGAATTGGCTCACATGATTATGGAGGCTGACAAGGGTGGCAAGGTCAGCAGTAGGCGAGCCGGAGGCCCAGGAAGGGCCGATGGCGTCATCCCAGTCAGAAAGCGGGGAGAATGCACGTCCCTGCTCAAGGTAGTCCGACTGGAGGAAATCCCCTTACTTGTGGGAAGGTCAGCTTTTCTGGTTCTGTGTGGGCCTTCAACTGATTGGGCAAGGACCACCCGCACTAGGGAGAAATGTCTACTTTACTC
Organism: Hyaena hyaena; assembly: GCF_003009895.1. Classification (NCBI taxonomy): domain Eukaryota; kingdom Metazoa; phylum Chordata; class Mammalia; order Carnivora; family Hyaenidae; genus Hyaena; species Hyaena hyaena. The sequence goes on from NW_024080662.1 coordinate 4,219,898, forward strand.
AGTTTACCAACTGTTACTCTCATCCAGAAACATCCTCACAGACATACTCAGAATAATGTTTGACCAAACATCCGGGCACCTGTGGCCCAGTTCCAGCTGACACACTAAGTTCACCATCACAGGGCCAGAGTTGAGGACAGAAATTTAAGAGAATATTTGAGAGACAGAAGACTGAAGAAAGCAAAGAACAGACACTCTTAACAAGAGAGCCAAAGAGACCCAAGTAGCGTCTATGATGCCAGAATAGAGTTCAGACCTCCAAAAAGACCTTATTCCCTAAACCCAGAATTCTGGCTCGGAGATGAGGCACCGGATTCGATGTCTTCAGGCTAATTACGGTGCAGGGCCCCCCCCCCCCCACCACAAAACCATGTGTGCGTGCTGTCACTGGAATCTACGTGTGGCGAGTAGGTGTGGGTCACGCTGGAGTCACCCTCTACAGTGTAGCGCTCCAATATCCCAGACCCTGTTAATGTCACAAGGAATCGGATGTTTCCTGCTGTCAGGGACCTCACGGCCTCTGGACCAAAAAAGTCTGATCTGAGAAACCAAATCTGGGCCCGAGTCAGGTGCCCCTAGCCAGATGGGGTTTGCTAGAGACAAACACAAGAGACTCTTGTAACAACACGCCAAGCCAGGGTCGCCCCTCTGCCCTCTGCCGACCCTCACAGCCCTTCGCCCAGCTCATCTATTTTGGCTGCTTCCTGATTTCTTCCTCGCCCACTGGCTTCCTTGAGTCCGTGCCTACTCTTCCTTTCTCACATTCTTGACCCCCTCCCGCTTTTTCCTTAGATCCAGCTGACTCACGCAGCTTACTCACAACTGCTGAATGTGGCAAGAAACATTGGCATGAGTCAAGGGCTCAGAAATTCAGACATCGAGGCCTTTAATCCAGGTCTCTCATATCTCCCCTCTTCCAAGGCTCGGGCTGTTCTCCTGCATCACACCCAGAGAATCTCTGCAAACCCAGCCTTTGTCACCACACAGCGCCAACACAAGACTGCAGGTGCAAAGCCAGCGTCCTGTCTTCGGCACATGTCTGCTCCGAGCAAGGGGACTCTAACACGGTGGCGGGAGCAGAGGCCGTGGGTCCACACGGTCCTGGGCTCAGGCGCTGAGCACGCTGCTTAAGGTAACCAGCCACCAGCAAACTACGCTCCCAAGCCTCTGTCTGCTCGCCAGGAAAAGAAGGCTGAGGATAATGCTGAACTCACTGGCCTGTTCCAGAACTTAGCGAGCTCCCGTGGGTGGAAGGCTCGGTGTGGGGGACTGTCCAGAGCAAGCTGGGCAGCACACCTACAAGCTACTTATAAATACTGTGAGGGCTGGTTTAAGGAAGCCATCCAGCTGCGAATTAAAGCAAGACCTCCCTGGTGCCCGCTCCGCTACTTCAGAATCTGTGAGCATTTTCAAATGCAGGGTGGCCGAGGTCGTATACAAAGTCAGCAAAACAAAATAAGTAAACAAGGGCGCCTGGGTGGCTCAGTCAGCTGAGCGTCCAGCTTCGGCTCAGGTCATGATCTCACGGTTTGTGACTTTCAACCCCGCATCAGGCTCCGTGCTGTCAGTGCAGGGCCGGCTTCGGATCCTCTGTCTCCTTCTCTGTCTGCCCCTCTTCTACTCATGCTCTCTCTCTCAAAAATAAAACTAAAAACATTTAAAAAAGAAAGTACACGTGATCTCAGGGGCAGCATTTAAACTTTGTAAGAAAACAAAAGAGCTGACAAGCACCCTCCCAATTCCAGAACCTACCAGATGATGGCCCACCAATCAGAAACCACTGCCTTGGGGCGCCTGGGTGGCTCAGTTGGTTGAGCATCCGACTTCTGCTCAGGTCATGATCTCAAGGCTCTTGGGTTCGAGCCCCACGTCGGGCTCTGTGCTGACAGCGAGCTCAGAGCCTGGAGCCTGCTTCAGATTCTGTGTCTCCCTTTCTCTCTGACCTTCCCCTGCTCATGCTGACTCTCTCTCTCTCAGAAATAAATAAAATATTAAAAAAAAAAAAAAAAGAAACCACCGACTTACTCAAGAACCCCAGTTCCATAACATTGGGCTTAATTCTGGCTGTTTTCTGAACCAATGAAGTGGTATGTTTTTAGAGTTCTGGATGCAGCCTCTTCAGTAACTTAGGCTGACTTTCCCATGACTGAGTCTAAAGGGGTGAGGTTCGCCATGAAATCCCTTCACAATCTTTAACCTCCACCAGTGTCTGGGTTTTCGAAGGTGGGACAGGCAATGGCACATATTCCTCAGTTACGGCGTGGGTCCCCCGAGGCACAACGGGCAGGTCCCGGCACACGGCCCACCCAGGGCTGAAGCACTAGGCACAACACTGAAGGCCACCTGCTCTGGCTATGACTTGCACATCCCAACGCTGTCCCCTGGGTGGACCCCGCTGGCTTGCAGCGGCCCTTCTCTGAGTCTAGGCCTGTGGGGGCACAGTTCCCATCAGCCTGGAGCCTGCCCCCCATCCCACGCCCGGGCCCGGGCCCTCGTGTTCTCTGGACTTCGGAGAAGGAGAGCACATGGGATTTCCAGCTCGTACAGATGAAAAATCAGAGCAGCCGTGAACACGCACATGGCAACAGGCTTCACCTGGACTCCAGGATCGAGTCTTTACAAAAGGAACAAAATCTGACATTTTAACTGGGTTTTTTTTTTTAGTGTTTTTTATTTATTTCTGAGAGAGAGAGGCAGCGTGAGCAGAGCAGGGTCAGAGAGAGAGGGAGACACGGAATCTGAAGCAGGCTCCAGGCTCTGAGCTAGCTGTCAGCATAAAGCCCAATGCGGGGCTTGAACCCACAAACTGTGAGATCCTGACCTGAGCTGAAGTCAGATGCTTAACCAACTGAGCCACGCAGGCGCCCCAAAATCTGACATTTTAGATCTAAACCTGCCTGAAGGAAGGACACAGAGCCTTATCTTCCTTCTCCCTCACAGTCTGTTCTAGAAGGTGCCAGAGCCCCACTCTGGAGAGGCCCTCTTGACCCACACGTCCAGACCTGGTACCTTTCCTTCCTCCTCATTCTACCCCTCTCAGCCACAGACGGGCGCCAGCTTCTCCTCAGGCCACTCAACACCCAGCGTCAGACGCAGAGCATGGCTGCCGGCCAGGGCCAAGGCCAAGGCCATGCCTGCCCCCTGCGCTGACCCTCCTCCTGCTCCACACTGTGCCAACGGCTTCCTCAGGGCATCCAGTTGAGGGCACAGCCACCTGGGGTGGGCAGGTCCCACAGTGGGAGAAGGGACACCCCCCCACATCTCCATGGCAACCACACACACTGGCCGCCCAAGGAGCAATCCGAAAGGAGGGACTTGAGCAGACCACACAAAGGCCCACACGCCGCACCCTGAATGTTGACTTCTGGGCAGCACACCAAGGACACAATTCAGCAGAGAAAAAGGGGGGTGCAGGCGGGCAGTGAGGCAGGCTCTGCAGAACACCCAGTAAACCCCACACAAGCCGAGTGCCGCAGAACTGCGGCCCAGCGCGGTCCATTGCTCTGAGAGTGTTAAATCAGTATGCTGAAGACTGCAGAGATGTGGATGGGTCCACAGCACGTTCGATCAAAAAGGACAGAACATTATTTACATGCTGTGATCACAGCTCTATAAGCCGTGAGTATCTCTGGGCAAAACCTAGAAGGGAAAACACACAAGTAAAAACACCTGTGCTAGAATCACACACTAGGTCTCTGCCCTTGAAATTCTCTGTGGGGACGCCTAGGTGGCTCAGTCGGTTAAGCATCTGAGTCAGTTTCAGCTCAGATCATGATCTCACAGTTTTGTGAGTTCAAGCCCCACATCGAGCTCTGTGCTGACAGTACAAAGTGTGCTCGGAATTCTCTGTCTCTCTTTCTCCCCTTCTCTCTGCCCCTCCCTCACTCACGCTGTCTCCCTCTCTCTCTCAAAATAAACTTAAAAACAGTGCTCGCTTCGGCAGCACATATAGTAAAATCAACTTAAAAACATAAATTTTTTTTTAAAAAAAAAAAAAGAGTGGGACACTTAACTGACTGAGCCACCCAGGCGCCCCCAGCGAGATCATCTTCACGAAGAAATGGGAAAACGGAGAGCACACACACCTATAAACTCACTAACACATACACTAACCGAGAGACACGGGCATATGCAAAGCTAATAAGATCCAGGAGCCTTGGATTCCGGCACCAGCTCTGCTCCTAGGTCTTTAATCTTGAGAAATGCTCTTTCCCTCTCTGGGTCCCCATGTTCTCTTGTGCCAGTGACGAGGGACCAGGCCTGGCCCGGGCTGAGCCATCTGCGCAGCACCAGGGTTTGGTGACACACCTGGGGACCTGCGGAGCCGGGACGCGGAGCGCCCAGGTGCTTCCTGCTGCTGAATACAGTCCCAGGATGGCAATAAGTCAACCGGACAGGGCGAAGCACCTCTAGCGCCCAAGAGACGCTGCTCAGACGCAGGCCTGGGTCTCCAACTGCTCAGCGAGCGCAGGGGGCACGTGTGTTTACACACAACGGGAGCCTGCAGGCCCTTGGCGAACGGGAATGTGCGCCACTCACTTCCTGATGGGGCCCTGTCCTCACCTGTCAACAACTCTGTTCCAGGGCCTGGCGTGCTGGCTCCAAAGTCACAGAGAGTGACTTCACAGTCTACAGGACAGCACCAGTAAGAAAGCAGGGCATGCCGAGTTCGAGGGGGGGAAAATGATTTCTTCCTGCTAGGGGAATAGGGAAGACTTCCTGGAAGAGACTGCCGTTGAGCTGGGCCCTAACGACTGGACAGAACTTAAATGTATGGAGTGGGGAGAGCAGATCTAGGGGGTGGTGTGATCAGAGATAGGGAAGTAGAAAAGGGAGTTCAGTCTGTGATCAATTACAGGAAGCATTAAGCCAGAGACCACAACACAAGGGCCCTAGAAGCTAGACCAGGAAAATCCCAACCAGCCGTGTGTGCCGTGTTTGTGCCCGCCATCACCTGAGGATAAATTCAACCCGATATGGAACCAACAGGTAGTCGGGCAGCCACAAGTGGCACCAAGTGAGTTTTCGGTACCCACCCCAACTCTGAAAAACTTTCTTTGCTCAAATGGCAACTGCTTGAGATGGAAATTAGCTTCTATTTAATATTTTCTTTCCCCTGGAAAATAGCAAATTTTGAGAACCAGTTGCAGGAGCCAAAAGTCAAAGGTAATTAAAAAATTTTTTTTGATGTCTTTATTTTTGAGAGAGAGAGAGAGAGAAAGAGAGAGAGCACGCATGCACAAGTAAGGGACTGGCAAAGAGAGAGAGGGAGACACAGAATCTGAAGCAGGCTCCAGGCTCTGAGCTGTCAGCACAGAGCCAGACATGGGGCTCGAACCCATGAACTGTGAGATCATGACCTGAGCAGAAGCTGGACGCTTAACCAACTGAGCCACTCAGGCGCCTCAAAGATAATGTTTTAGAAAGAGGCAGGATCCCAACTCTTGTCCAGATAAGACTCAAACACACTGTCAAAGATTTAATTTAACTCATCAGTTAATGCAGGGAGATGCAAGATGTTACATCTGGGATAGTGCAAAGAACCCCGGCTATGTGGCCATCAGGAGTGCTGAAATAAACTTGCTTTGGCAGAAGCGAAACCAACCTCCACAGGGCGACCGGCAACTGCATCTCCACCAGACACAGTCTGCATTGTTAGGGACAAGAATCGTGGTTGCCATGGGGATTCTACAACTTACAAGGTGCAGCGTGGCTCAGAGACAAGGAGAAGCTCGAGCCCAGGGAAAATGACTCCAGACCACGCCCACGCTTCCAGGCCACGCCCACATTTCTGATGAGGCTGCTCAGCAGGCTTCTGACTCACCTCTAAGGCTCTCTCACATTTTCCCTACAGAGGTGAATACTCATCAATGCACAAACCATAGACTGTAGGGCAGGCATTTCGTGGGAAATCGAGGCAAGGATTCACGTATGAGGTTTTGAACCCGGGCGTGTGCCTAGCCATCACAGCCTGGCAGGCTGGGAGGCAGGTCCATGCCCACCTGGCTCACTTTAGACTGAGAATCAGGAGGCTCACTGGACGTGCCACAAACCAGCCAAGAGCAAATCTAACCCCTCCTTTCTCCAGAAGCTTCTGAAATGAGGAGGCTGGCACTAATCCAGATGCTTGGGCCTGACCACGCCCTGGAGTCCCCTGAGGAGACAGGAAAAGCACTCTTGACCATTCTAGAAACTCCACCCTCGGTGGCACCGGGGCATCACTGGCTTTTAAAACCCCCTTGGGGAGGGGCGTCTGGGTGGCTCAGTCTGTTAAGCATCAAACTCTTGATCTCAGCTCAGGCCATGATCTCATGGTTCGTGGGTTCGAGCTCTGCACTGGGGCTCTGTGCTGACAGCTGGGAGCCTGGAGCCTGCTTCAGATTCTGTGTCTCACTCGCTCTATGCCCCTCCCCCACTCCTGTCTCTCTCTCTCTCTCTCTCTCTCTCTCTCTCTCTCTTTCTCTCTCTCTCTCTCTCTCCCTCTCTCTCTCTCTCTCTCAAAAATAAATAAACATTTAGGGGCGCCTGGGTGGCTCAGTCAGTTAAGCATCCGACTTCAGCTCAGTTCATGATCTCATGGTTCATGGGTTCGAGCCCCACGTCGGGCTCTGTACTAACAGCCAGCTCAAAGCCTGGAGCCTGTTTAAGATTCTGTGTCTCCCTCTCTCTCTGACCCTCCCCTCCTCATGCTCTCTCTCTTTCTCTCTAAGAAATAAATAAAACACTTAAAAAAAAGTATTTAAAAAAAATAAAAATAAATAAATAAACATTTAAAAAAGAATTTTTTTTGATCCCCTAGGGGAGGGGCATCTGGATGGTCCAGTCAGTTAACTGTCCAACTCTTGATCTCAGCTCAGGCCATGATCTCACGGTTCATGAGTTCAAGCCTTGCATCAGGTTCTGGCCTGACATTATGAAGCCCTTTTGGCATTCTCTCTCTCCTCTCTCTCTGCCCCTCCCCTGTGTGTGTGTGTGCATGCTGATTCTCTTTCTCTCTCTCAAAATAAATAAATGAACTTAACAAAAAGAAACAAAATCTCCTAGGGGATTCTAATGAAGAGCCAGGATTGAGGGGCCAGATAACAAGACCCCTTTGCTCCGGACTCTCTGGCTTTACTGTACCGTTTCCTTGTCATTGATAGCTGCTAGCCTCAGCACAGGACTGGAGAACATCAGCGGGGCATTTTCTAAAAAACACTCCTCAGAATTAATCTTTGGTAGAAGCCATAAAACAAGCACAGTTCCAGACATGGTCAGACTCAGCAAACATCTCGAATGTGCTAGAATCTTCCACTGTGCTTGCCATCAACCCAACGAACAGTCTGCGGGGCTGAGCACAGGCCTGGTCATCTAGTTTGCGTATACGGAGTGGAGAGGCCAGCAGGTGTGTGCGCTCACGGGCACTGACGCCTCGGTGTGTGCACACACGGGCGTTTGTGCACACACTCACACTTCACACTCATAGAGAAGCCTCCAAATCAAAGAGCGGACTCACAGCGTACTAAAAGGGCCCCTCCTCACACAGGAGTAACTGACCAACTTTTGACTGGCTGGTGCCACAGTGGGGGAGGACGATGGTGGATCCCAGTGCTCCCCCCCTCCCCCTCCCCACTCTGCCCCCAGCCCCTCTGAGATCTCTGATTCGCATCACAAACCTGATGTTACTACAGACGTTACTACAGATACTACCCGCTCACTGGCCCTGGGCAGTCATTGGTATGGCCCCTTCCTCTGATGGGCCTTGCGCTGGGGGCTCTCAAGGGCCCCGACCCGCCTTTCTGCGGCGCTGTGGGAGGCCTGGGTCAAGTGCCTCCAGAAAGGATGCTCTCCCCTGTCCTCCCTGTCCTCCCAACCCCCCGTCCTTGTCCCCGGGCACACCCCACACTTACTGCAGGCCGCGCAGGTGAAGCATGCATCGTGGTAGAGGTTCCCCATAGCCTGGCAGGCCTGGCCGGCCCCGAACACCCCTTTGCTGCATTTCACGCAGGCTCCTGCAAAGCAAGAATATGCCGGTGAGTTGGGAGGAGACAGAGTAAACTGAGTCATAGAAAAGCCAATAAGCAAAGTGAGATGCCTGTCAGTTCCCATAACCAGCCCATCACCAAATCCAGTGGGTCACTCCTTGGAGATCTCTCTCTCCTCTCTCTCTCCTTCTCTCTCTCTCTCCATCAGCTTTTCAACTCCAGGAAACAGCCATCAGGCTGGCCTTCAGGCCCCTACCCCCAAGCCCCATGCTGACTGACCTCCACACTGGCATGCTGATAGTCAGGGGAAAAAAATCTCTGCTTTGTCAATCTACGTCCTGGCCCAAAGCTCTCAAAGGCTCCCACTGCTTATCAGACGGCATCCAAAAAACCACACCATGATTATAACCTGCCAAGCACGCAGGTCGGACGATTTCAACAAAATTATTTCCTTTAATTCTCAATGGGAACCAAGTAGGGTTGACAATCCTCATCTTTTTTTTGTTTTGTTTATTTCTTTATTTTGAGAGAGAGAGACCGAGAACCCCAAGCAGGCTCTGCACTGTCAGTACGGAGCCTGACATGGGGCTCGAACTCACAAACCGTGAGATCATGACCTGAAATCATGAGTCAGACGCTTAGCCTACTGAGACGCCCAGGCGCCCTGATGAGCCTCACTTTTTACAAAAGCATCAGGCCACCAGCCCCAGGTCTGGCAGACCACAAGGCCAGGGCCCTTCCCTGCCCCTCACCTCCAAACAAGCCCCACTGGACCCCAGTTTTGAGCCTTTGCTCACGGGCTCCCCTACACCCACCCTTTGTCCCTTCAAGTCCCCAGGCCTCTCCCACTCCACTCTCAGGCTCTGACTGCAACATGATGAAACAGAAATTAGAGAGCCAGGCTCTAACCTTTAGTCTCCCTGCCCACTTGCTTCCCACGCAGTGTGAGTTAACCTGGAAACTTCTGGGAGCATCAGTTCTCAATTAGGAAAAAGAGGTTAAGGCCCCCTGCTCTGCCTGTTCCCAGGAGCGGCCAGTGGGGTGGCCGTGAAGGTTGCTCTGCAAACCACCAAGTTCATTGGAGTTGGCCCTGTCTCAGCTACAAAGTGTCTATCGAGCCTGCTCTTGAACTAGAACCCCACAATCTACTCTCTATGTGACTAGGGCAGATCATTTGAACTCCCTGCCGTCTGGTGTTTCTTCTGTGAGATGGGATGATGGCAGCCTCTCGCAAGCTTATGGGGAGAGAACACACCAAGAGTACTTGGTACAGCACCCTTCATTAGGCATATGTTCAACGACCAGGCACACACTTAGTAAGGATGCAAAAATGGTGTGCATTCGGCAAAAAGTTGCTTCCACGCCCGACAGGCTCTTTAAGAGGTTCCAGCCCTCCCAGGATCGTACCCTGTGAGTAAGCCGGAACTCTCTCTGTCTAGACCAACCCAGAATCTCTGTGGCTGTAGCTCAGGCTCCGGGCCAGTCCACATAAAGGAGGTGCTGGAGCTTCCTTCCCAAAGAACTTCATTAGAGTCAAATGAAAAACATCACGATTATGTAAACGATGCATGAAATTTAAAAAAAAAAAAAAATCAGGGAGTAAATATACCAAAATATAAAGAGTGGATGCTTGGGGCGCCTGGGTGACTCAGTTGGTGGAGTGTCCGGCTTCGGCTCAGGTCATGATCTTAAGGTTTGTGGGTTCAAGCTCCGTGTCGGGCTCCATGCTGACAGCTCAGAGCCTGGAGCCTGCTTCAGATTCTGTGTCTCCCTCTCTCTCTGCCCCTCCCCTGCTACACTCTTGTCTGTCTTTCTCTCTCAAATATAAACATTAAAGAAAATTATTTGAGAGCGCCTGGGTGGCTCAGTTGGTTAAGCGTCCAACTTCGGCTTAAGTCATGATCTCGCAGTTTGTGGGTTCAAGCCCCGCATCGGGCTCTGTGCTGACAGCCAGCTCGGAGCCTGGAGCCTGTTTCAGAGTCTGTGTCTCCCTCTCTCTCTGACCCTCCCCTTCTCACGCTGTGTGTGTCTCTCTCTCAGAAATAAATAAAACATTAAAAAAAAATTCTTTGAAGACAGGCACTTCTCTAGACTAGAAAGGTCTAATATCAAAAGCATCAGAATATGTTTAAATATACTGTATAGTGTTTATATTTTTGAACACACACACACACACACACACACACACAGAGCTCCCCCATGTCTGTCAGGTAACCAGCCTGGGCTCCCCTTTTCTAACACTGGTGTCAGGCTGTTTTCAGGCTGCAAAGCCCCAGCCTTCTGCCTACAGGGTGGAAAGCCCCATGTTTCAGAGTCCTATTGACTCAAGTTGACAAACTGTGTCACCCTCAAAGGCGGTCCAGGCTAACACGTGGTTCATGAAAGCACTCACACCAGGTTCCCAGTGAGCTCACCAAGCCAAGGGCCCTCAACTCATTTCACCAACACTGCGTTTAGGAAGCAGGTGAGGCCGTTTGTAGGAATAATATGGTGTCAGCCCAGAAATCTAGCTGTTGGAAGGAATCTGTTTATGGAAAGTTCTAGAGAACACAAGTAGTAGTTCTTATAATCCTTCTGTTTCACCATTTTATTACAGAATTTTCAATTAGGCAGAAAAGCTGAAGAATCGTGCAGGAAACACCCATACACCCACCACCCCAATCCTCCAATTGTGAACATTCTGTTGTCAATCAGACCAATAACCCATCTCATTTTTGATGCATTTCAAAGTAAGGCACAGAGAGCACTCTGCCTCATCCCCAAACACGTCAGCCTGCAAATCATTAACAAGAGTTCATCATTTGCTTACAGTTGTTTTTCTCAAGAGAAAAGTCACAAACAGCGAAACGCCCCAATGAAAAGTCTACCATCCAATGAATTTTGACAAATGACCTACGTAAGGCGAGCCCCGGCCATGATACAGAATATTTCCAACCCCTAGAAAATTCCCCCAGTGGCCTTGCCTTCCATCTTCAGCAAATGTGATCATGAAGAAAAAACACTCTCTAAAAAAAAAAAAAAAAACACCAAATAGGGCACAGTATGGTATTAATTATACTATTTGGTGATTCTGAGAATAAGGTGATTCTGAGATCCGCTTTCAGACCACCTGTCCATACCCACCGATCGACCTGACTGTGGACCCTCACAACAGGAAACAAAGACTGGTGTGTCAGGCGGCCACGAAAGCACAGTCAGAGCAGACCATCCACAGACTGGATGGAAGGAAGCTCAAAGCAACAGGACTATAACTCTGCTCACGCACACAGAACAAAACCACGCCCAAGGCAACATCACTTTTTCCCTGTTAATCATGGTGACCTCATGGCTTAAGCCACCATAGCAACGCTAGCTGCAGAGAGCGGAGGGGCTTGAGACGCAGCGGTGTGGACAGCCCTTCCACCGTGCAGGGGCCGGGCGCAAGAAGAGCGCCAGCCTTCTAGACAGCGCGTCGAGGCTGAAAGGCGAGACAGGTGTCCGGAGTCAGGGATGCTGCCGGCTCCCAAGGAGGACGTGGACTCATCTCGTTTGGATCTGGGGGATGAGACCAGACGCCCTCCCCTAGCCACGCTCGTCAAGCCAACGGAGGATGTCAGCATCATCAAGTGGACAAGAACAGGTGCACGGGCCACCTGGGGGTTTCCTGCTACTTTGTCACGGCGGATCAGCTCTCTGTTGCTCCCCGGAGCCGGCACAGCAACGCTCTCCTCTGGCTTCCTCTCCACCCGAGGGCTCTGACCTACTGACTTCTGCCTCCCTGGGAACTTTCTCTTACCCCGCGTGCTCCGGGCTGCTGACCTCCCTTCCCGCCACTCGGACCATCCGGCACCGACTCAAAGCAAGGAAGGAAGCCACTGATGCTCTAAGCCGCTGGTCACGGAGCGAAGAGCCCGTAAGAGGCAACTAGGTGGGGAAGTATCTCAGCCTTGTGCCTTGTGGTAAATGGATAGAAAAGTATCCATTTACCATCCCACTGGGAGGCTCAGTTGGGAGTTTGAGTCCCACGTGGGGCTCGGTGCTCCCAGCACAGAGCCTGCTTTGGACCCTCTGCCCCCTGCTTGCGCTCTCTCTCTTTCTCAAAGATAAATAAAACATAAAAAAGAGAGAGACAGAGGCTCTGTGCTGTCTGCTTGGGATTCTCTCTCTCTCTCTCTCTCTCCCTCCTGCTCTCTTCCCCTCCCCCACTCTCACTCTCAAAATAAACTTGAAGAAAAAAAAAGAATAACCATCCTTTGCTGCCTGATGTCCAGTGTCTTGAAAACCTTTGGTTCATACACTTCTAAGTTTTTTGTTTGTGGTTTTTCGGTTGCCTCAGTAAGGAGGTTAATCCAGGTCTGTGACTCTGTCTTTAGAACGACAGTAAACAATGTATATGTGTTTTAATGACACATATGACAGTCCCACGGAACATTATCATCATTTTACAGGCAAAGAAACTGACGTTCAAAGATTAAGCAGAATATCTGAAGTCAGGGCTGACTGTACACCAGGTCCTTTCCAGTCCACACATTGCATTTATAAGAGGGACTAAGAGAGGCACCTGCGTGGCTCAGTCAGTTAAGCTTCTGACTCTTGATTTCATCTCAGGTCACAACCTCACGGTTCGTGGGTTCAAGCCCGGAGTCAGCTCTGCGCTGACAGTACAGAGCCTGCTTGGGATTCTCCCTCTCTCTCTCTCTCTCTCTCTCTCTCTGTCTGCCCCTCCCCTGCTCACGCTTGCTCTCTCTCAAAATAAATAAACTTTAAAAAAATATTAAAAAAAAAATCAATAGATTGGGGTGATTTTTTAAACATGACATTTATCATTTCAGTTTATTTCTTTCTGGCACTTCTGTTAATAGACTTTATTTGTTAGAACATTAAAATCGAGCAGAAGGGGGAAGCCTAGATGGCTCTGTCAGTTAAGCATCCGACTTCAGCTCAGGTCATGATCTCTCGGTTCATGGGTTCAAGCCCCACACTGGGCTCTGTGCTGACAGCCTGGAGCCTGCTTCAGATTCTGTGTCTCTCTCTCTGCTCTACCCCTGCTTGAGCTCTGGCTCTGGTTCTCTCTCAAAAATAAACATTAAAAAAACTTTTTTAATTAAAAAATAAAATTGAGCAAAAGGTACAGAGAGTCTCCATATATTCCTGCTCCCCCACATGCTCAGCTCCCTCCACTATCACCATCCGCCACCAGAGCGCTACCTTTGTTCCAACTGATGGACCTATGCTGACACATCAGCACCCACAGTCCATAATTTACAGGAGGTGTTGAACATCCAGTGGGTTTGAATGGAAGTAGAATGACACATGTCCACCATGACAGTATCATACAGACGGTTTCCCTGCCCTAAAAATCTTCCGTGCTCCACCTAGTCCTCCCTCCCTCCCCCAGCCCCCAGCAGCCATCGAACTTCTTACTGTCTCCATAGCTTTACTTTTTCCAGAACATCATGGGAGTGGAATCGTACAGTATGAAGCCTTTTTAGACTGGCCTCTATCTCTTGCTGGGTAATTCGCATTCAAGTCCCCTCCATGACTTTTCATGGCTCAATAGCTCATTTCTGTTCAGCACTGAATAAGATCCCATGGTCTGGATGGACCACAGCTTATTCAACCATTCACCCCCTGAAGGACATCTGGGTTGCTTTCAAGCTTGGCCAATTATGAATAAGGCTGCTGTGAATAGTCACATACAGGATGCTGGCATGGACATGAGATTCAATTCATTTGGATAAATACCATGGAGCAAGACTGTTGCTTTGTATGGTACGAGTATGTTTAGTTTTGTTTAAAAAAACGCAAAACTGTCCAACTGTCTTCCAAAGTGGCTATAAGGGATTCTTTTAAATCATAATATTCCCACAGGAAAGGGCAAGGACTAGGGACAGTTTCCTGTTTTAAATGATGGACAACGGGAGGCAAAGAGCCACTGAGGATTATGCAAGCGCTTCAACCACCTGTCTGCTGCGGCCTGTGGCCCAGGCAGGGCTCGCGGTGTACGTCCCCTCTTACGTCTCGGAAAATAAGCTCGCTGAGAAAAGAAACCTGCCTTTCTCTTTTAGTACCCCCACCAACACAAGCAAAGCAGAGTGCCCCTTACACGGCAGATACCAGAGAAGCGATGGATGCATTCAAAGGCAGAGGCAGGGGAGAGGCGGGGAGGGTGAGCCAGGTTCAGGAAAAGGTAAGAGAAGGCACAGAGATGGGAAAGCCGGAAAGCCGGAGGGATGTGCATAACAGTGGGATGATTTGTGGCCATGAGCCAGCAGGGCTGGAGGCAGGGACAGGACGCAGGGAAACTCCCGGCGGCCCCGGGACATGGGAGGTGACGGGATGTGACGCTCTGAACCGGGAGGTGTGTGGATGTGGGAGGAGGACACACTGCACAGTTAAGGTAGGAGGCAGGATTTGCTTCCTCCGGGGAGGCTCCAAGACTGTCGCGGGCCCATGTGGCTCAGGCCTCCTGGGCCGCTCCCCACCAGAACCTCCTGGAAGACAGGCCCTACCTCAACACTTGATCTGCCCCTCCCAGGCTGCCCAGCTGTCATCTGGGAGGCCGTCGTGGGCAGGCCAGTGCCTTGGGCGGCTGTCCAGAGCTTTCTTGTTTTAAACTTTTTAAGTTAATTTATTTATTTTGGTGGGGACAGAGAGAGTGAGGGAGTGGAGCGGGGCAGAGAGCGAGAGGAAGAAAGAGAATCCCAAGCAGGCTCTGCACCGCCAGCACAGAGCCCAGGGCGGGGCCTGAACTCACGAACCGTGAGATCATGACCTGAGCCAAAACCGAGAGTCCGATGCTCAACTGACTGAGCCCTTGTCCAGAGCTTTCTCTAAGGTCTTCCAGGTGATAAGCAGAAAAACCGGGCACCAGCGACAAACACTGCCAAAGCTATGGCGGATCGTAATGTCCTCAAGAAGCTGAAGCAATAAAGCGAGCCTTACTGAGAGCTCTCCGACTCTCCAGAAGGAAAGAGACAAGTTTTACCACTACAGCAATTTGACGTTTTATTATTACCGTTACCGTCACTGCCACTGTTTTGGCTGCAGGTTAACAGCACGGGAGAAACACACCCAGGCGGGCCTCTCTGTGTGCACAACAGGGGTTCCCAAGGTGCTTAAAGCAGGAGACACTTGTCACAAAAAACAAAACAAAACAAAACAAAACACAACACAGTGAAAACTCAACTACATATAACAGAAGGGGAAACCACTCTGGTCTAGGTGGGACGCAGCCTCCTCCCCCTCTGCCTCCTGGAATGTTCCAGCCGCCCTGCCGCCGTTCCAGAAAGACTATTTGAGAACCGATTACACAGGATGACTGATCGAACGCAGACACCACCCAGCCTGGGCAGCGCTCCACGTGAAGTGGGTTATTCCAAACTGGTATGGAATGATCTCTCGTGCACCCGGAGCCAAAACCCAAACCTGGCTGAGGGCCACGGCAGCCTCCCCACTCCCTGCGAAGCTGGATTCACAAACAAGGAGGCCAGCAAAGCAGCCTCAGGGTGAGATCTTCCCACAGACCGCCCAACAGAGGACACCACAGCCCTCCCTCACCTGAACACACAGCCGATCCGGGCGATGACCAGGTCGGCACCTTGTATTATTATGATAAGGTCTGAAGTAAGAAGGCTCTGTCAGGCTAGCCCACGGGGGAGGCCCCACACCCCCCAGCTCACTCGGATGGGAGGTGTCTGGGAGCTGCCCCGCCCCCACTGCGGCCACCGCAGGGCACCCTCTCTACTCCGCCCGGATGCCGCGTGTCATGTGGGATCCCACAGCCACGAACCACCTACGCTGCACGAAAGGGATCCAGGCAAGGCTCACGGCATCCGGTCAAGGCTCAGGGGTTGGCAGGGAGGGGGTGGGTCTCCCTGGGGGCCACATCTGAACAAGTTACTCTGGACACAAGTTGAGAAAGGTCTTTTCCTCAGCTGAAGTTTGCAGCTTGTGGACCTGGGCAGCTCTGGGAGTCAACAGGTTCTCGAAGAGGGGCCGAGCGTTTGGGGCAGAGCTGGACCAATGACCCCGGCAACGGTCTTCCTCCCGGCCCCGTGTGAGCTCACAAAACCCCCCGGAGGCAGTGGGTGCTGGGTCCCCCGGCCCTGTGCAGACGGTCACGTCTTTAGTCTGGCTGTGCAGGTCAGTACAGATGCCCACTGTAACCTCGGGGGCTCTGGTGCCAGCCTGGGGGGGGATGCGACCGAAGCGCCTCAGATGGGTCTAAGGGAACAGCCAAGGTCAAGAGCCATGGATGTAGGTAACAAACACACCAACTGCATCCCACCAGGCACCAGGCCTTCTCTGTCTCTGACTTCTCTCCCATGCACCCTGAAGCTCCAGGGTCAGGCGGGGGAAACTCTCCCCAAGCCACAAAGGAAGTATTTAAGCCCATTCTGGGTGACGGGGTCATTGCGCCAGTCTGCTCTCTTCACCCCGAAAGCCGCTCAAAACCAATGATGGCTTCGCTTCATCGCAGTGGGGAAGGAAGTTTCCATCCCAGTTTCCCAATCACTGCAGGCTAGAGCAAGCCTCACCAGGCTGCCTGCAGGTTCGAGCCTGCCCCAGGACACCCCCGTTCTCTGGCCTCAATCCTTCCCTGCCCTCCGCTCCCCAGAGGTACACGGGGTTCAAGGTACACCCCCTAACAAGCCCTGTGCCCCCAGCCCGGCTCTGTAGCCGCTGCTGGGACACCCCGCCCTGTGCCTCTAGACTCACCCTCCTCCGTCCTTCCCCACACGGAGGCCAGGCACCTCTCCCAAATCTGATCTGACGTGGGAATGGCCAATTAGCACAGGAAACAGTGTTCCACCTTGCCAGGGGCCACGTGCAAAGGGGGATGCCACTTGTCACTGGCCCATGGGCAAAGAGGAAAAACAATGACAATCACGGCATTACCATGCATGCTGAGAAAAGGGTATTTCTGGACGCTGCTGGCACAAGCCTAAATGTGGACAACACCTTTCAGAGGGCGGCGTGGGCAACGTCCCAAAAGCCTTAAAAAACCTTCACACCACTTGACCCAGGAATTTAAGAGGATTTTTCCCAAGGAAAAAAGAAAAAATCAAAGATGCTGCCAAAGATGGGCGTGCACGAGGAGGTGAGTAGATTAGCAGCTGCCCGGCACTGGGGGAGCAGGGAGCTGTATCTCTAATGGTGGAGGTCTTGCTTTTTGGGGCGATCAAGATGCTCTAAAATCAGATACCGGGGACAGTGGCACACCTCTGGCCGCACTAAAAACCGCTAAGTTTTATACTTTCAAAGGGCGGGTTATGGTACGTGGATTACATCTCAACGAAGCTGTTAGAAACAAACAAGAAAACTCATGAAAACATTAAAACATGTAAGTATGCAAAACAGAAAAAAACAGAATCCCAAATGCAGAGGTAAACCTAAATAAACACTGTACAACTTTTAGATATTCTAGAAATTTTAAATATTCTAGAGCAGCACTGTCTAATAGAACCTTTCCTGCGGTAACGAGAATGTTCTATTCTGCACTGTCCAATATGGCAGCTCTGGTGACTACTGGCCAATGGGGCTAGGACACATAAGTAACTCAATCTGTGATTTCGTTTCATTTTAACTAATTGACATTTAATTTTAATTAACTTAAATGTAATTTTAAATAGCTCTATGTAGTTGGCAACACAGTTTGACATAAGTATCTTAAGACGTGAAAAAAGCTCATCAAACAATATTAAATGCAAAGAGGGAGAGAAGACCACTATGTAGTACGTGGTGCATTGTTTTCTATTCTTTTTCTTTAAGTATATTTATACGTGCAGATATGCTACGAAGAACGGTTATGGATGGTTTTATTTTATTTCTTTTTTTTTAAGTTTATTTATTTATTTTGAGAGCGAGAGAGCAGGGAGGGGCAGAGAGAGAGAGAGAGAGAGAGAGAATCCCAAGCAGGCTCCACACTATCAAGCCCCATGCAGGGCTCGAACTCATGAATCACGAGACCATGACCTGAGTCGGATGCTTAACTGACTAAGCCACCCACATGCTCCTTTTTCTTAAGTTCTTATGCATTTTTAAAAAATATTCTACAATGAAGATATATTACCTTTGTGTTCAGAAATGGCGGCTTTTTTTTAAGACTTAAAGAATGCTTTAAATTAAAAAAAAATTTTTTTAATGTTTTATTTATTTTTGAGAGAGAGATAGAAACAGTGTAAGCAGGGGAGGGTCAGAGAGAGAGGGAGACACAGAATCTGAAACAGGCTCCAGGCTCTGAGCTGTCAGCACAGAGCCCGACACAGGGCCCAAACCCACGAATCATGAGATCATGACCTGAGCAGAAGCTGGACGCTTAACTGACTGAGCCACCCAGGTACCCCAAGAATGCTTTAAATTAAAAAAAAATTTTTTTAATGTTTTATTTATTTTTGAGAGAGAGATAGAAACAGTGTAAGCAGGGGAGGGTCAGAGAGAGAGGGAGATACAGAATCTGAAGCACGCTCCAGGCCCTGAACTAGCTGTCAGCACAGAGCCCAACACAGGGCTCGAACCCACGAACTGTGAGATCATGACCTGAGCAGAAGCTGGACGCTTAACTGACTGAGCCACCCAGGTACCCCAAGAATGCTTTAAATTTAATGTATATTCACCACATCATGTTCGTGCTCAAAAATCCTCAGTCTCTGATACCTACAGGTGAAGTTCAAAGTCCTCAGAGCACGCTGTGGCCTCACAGCCAGCCTATGCATGGAGCTGCTGACGCCATACCCACCCCGCCACCTCCAAGCTCGTTCACCTTACAGGGCCTTCTCATGTCACTGCAGACTTACAAAACAAAAAAAAATTATAAAAGTAGTACAAATAATTCCTATATACCCTTTATCCAGATTTCCCAAATGTTAACATTTGTATGATTCTAATTGCCAATGTTCAGAAAATTAACACTGATAAATCACATACTTGCACATACAGGTGTGCAATATATACACATACATGGATATGCAATATATATACTAATCTACAGACTTTATCCAAATTTTACTAACTGTCCCACTAACATCCCTTTATCTGGACCAGGACCTCATCCCACACCCCAACCACGGACAACAGAGCAGACAGAGTGCAGGATGCACACTGGGTTCAGAAGGGATGTTGAGGCACAGAGAGGCTCTGACATAAGTCACTCCAGAGCAGTGAGACACCCCTACCTCAGACTACAGCCCAATGCCACAGCCACAGCTAACCAAGTGGAACCAGAAAGAAAATCCTTTTGTTTTTTTAAGGAAAAAATAAAAATCCTAAACTTTCTTCATTATAACAGAATAGGCTGGGGGCGCCTGGGTGGCTCAGTTGCTTAAGGGTCCAACTTCGGTGCAGGTCACGATCTCGCAGTCCATGGGTTCTGCGGTCAGCACAGAGCCTGCTTCAGATCCTCTGTCTCCCTCTCTCTGTCCCCCTCTCTCTGTCCCTCCCCCACTTCAAAAATAAATAAATAAATAAATAAATAGGGGTGCCTGGGTGGCTCAGTTGGTTAAGTGTCCGACTTTGGCTCAGGTCATGATCTCACAGTTCGTGAGTTCGAGGCCTGCATCGGGCTCTGTGCTGACAGCTCACAGCCTGGAACCTGCCTCTGATTCTGTGTCTCCCTCTCTCTTTGCCCCTCCCCCACTTGCACTCTGTGTGTCTCTCTCTCTCTCAGAAATAAACATTTAAAAAATTAAAATAAATAAATGAACACTTAAAAAAAGTTTTAGAGTAACACAAGGCTCGTGGCGCCTGGGTGGCTCAGTTGGTTAAGCATTCCAACTTCGTCTCAGTTCATGATCTCAGGTTCCTGGGTTCAAGCCCCACAGCGGGCTCTGTGCTGATAGTAGCTCAGAGCCTGGAGCCTGATTCAGATTCTGTGTCTCCCTCTCTGACTCTCCCCTGCTCATGCTCTCTCTCTCTCTCTCAGAAATAAATAAAACTTAAAAAAAAAAAAAAAGAATAACACAAGGCTGCTTTTAGAGGTACTTTAACTATGCATTCACCAAAGAAGGAAAAACGGTGTAACAGAAAAGGAAAATAACGCCAAGGGGTGGAAACTTTAAACTTTGGGGCGGGGGTAGCCTGTGCTCTCCAATTTCCAAACAGAGCCCAGGGAGTTAAAAGCAGGAGACAGTGGGCTGGAGAGGGTCTCCCCCTTCCGTGCCAGCTGGGAGAGGACCACCACCCACACTTTGCCCCTTGGGACAAACGCAGAGTCTGGAAGCACTCCGCCCAGTTCTGCAGCTAACCCCGTGTGCAGCCTTGGACGAGCGGCTTCCTTGCTCTGTCCCCATCTTCAAACCAGGAAACGGTACTGGGCACTCTGCGAGCTGCTGAAAGCGTGAGATGGTGCTGGTAAGGCGCCTGGCACAGCCCTCCTTCCGTGACCGGCCCCAAGCCTCACATGGGACCAACGTGGGGGGACTGGGTCCGAGTCCCCGCCAGTAAACAGGGGCCTTTCACACCCATCTGCTGATGGACCAAGAGGCTAACACGGGGCACTTTGTCAATTCTCCTTCCCGAGAAAAGACGAAAGCACTGCTTTTGAAGACTGTGTCATTTAGGACCTGTAGAGCAGGCCGGCCATCTGTAGCGCAGACACAGATGTGATTTTGCTATGAGTGAGGAACAGGGAGAAGAGCATGAAGATTCTTTCCGGGTTCAGGAGTGACAGGACCTGGTGTTGTTTTAACAGGATCCCCCCAACTGCTGATGGGATCAGATCCTAAATTAGACTGCTTGCTGGCCAGACAGAAGAAAAAAAAATTTTTTTTTTTAGTTTTTTATCTATTTTGAGAGAGAGAGAAAGAGAGAGCAAGCAGGGAAGAAGCAGAGGAAGAGGGAGAGACAGAGAATCCCAAGCCCACCCCACACTGTCAGCACAGAGCACGATGCGGGGCTCGAACTCACGAACTGTGAGATCATGACCTGAGCAGAAACCAAGAATCAGATGCTTAACTGACTGAGCCACCCAGGTGCCCCCAGAAGAAGAGACTTTCAAACCACCAGAAGGTACCCTTGAGAGAGAGCCCTACCCACTGCTGGTTCCCCAGAGGAATGAAGAGGGGTTTGTCCGAGGGTCTGGAGAAGAGCTCCCCAAGGCATGGGGTGGGGGGGGAGAGGCTTCCCCTCCCCTCCCACTCTCCATTCTGATCCTATAATGACTTGCATAAAATTAGACGAGGGGCAGCCTTCAAAAAAATCAAGCCACTCCGGTGACACGAAGTCTCCCAGCAAGTACCAGAAACCAAATGCAAGGGGGCATTTCCGACAAGCAGCTCAAGGGGCAAAGGCTCCACTCGCTGGCTTCTGAGCTCGAGTTTTGTGTCCTCCCATGGAGCCCTCCACCAGTGCAATTCTCACCAAAGACTCACTGCTCTAACAAAGTTCACTCTCATTCCCTCAGACGCTGAAAAAGTAAACAGCAGTGTGTGAAAACAAAAGGCTGCCTTAACAGTGACAACCCCAAAGTGGAATGGTACATCCCTTTTACTATCATTTTTGTCTGCGCAGAGTTTCTGACTTTCCCTCAGTTAGTTGTGCGTGAGTTTTTGGAAATGGCGAAAACCATACAAGTGTTGTGAGTTAGTGAAAGCTGGTGGGGAAAAAAAATCAGGGGCGCCTGGGCGGCTCAGTCGGTTAAGCATTCGACTTCAGCTCAGGTCATGATCTCGCGGTCCATAAGTTCGAGCCCCGCATGGGGCTCTGTGGTGACAGCTCAGAGCCTGGAGCCTGCTTTGGATGCTGCGTCTCCCTCTCTCTGCCCCTCGCCCACTTGCATTCTGTCTCTCTCTTTCTCTCTCTCAAATATAAATTAAAAAAAAAATTTTTAATTAAAAACAAAAGAAATCAAACCCTTGTGACAGTATAGTAACTACCAAAAAAGGCATGAAACTCGGCTGTGAAGACAGTATTTCAAGAGAAGGAATTGGAAGGGTGTCAGCCAAGTGTCTCCTCAGAGAGAAGTAACCAGAGGAGCGGATGCCCAAAGAAACCCCCAAAACAACACGTCAAAACGAAAGGGAGGGGGCTCTCACTGACTTAGGGGGAAGGTTAAACGGCCCAGCCCCTTTGTAAAGCTTTTTGGCAGCTGCTGAGAAAGTTAAACACACTCCTACTATATGAGCCAGCAATTCCACTCCTGGGTATTTACTCGGGAGAAGGGAAAGTGCATCTCCACACAAATGACCACAGCTGACTTCTTATTCAGCCCCAGAGTGAAAGAAGACAAAAATTTCTTAAGAGGGAAATGGAAAAACAAACTGTGGTGTACTCACAGAATGGAATACTACTTGGCAAAAAAATAAATAAAATACAAAAAGGATAAACATCTGATACACACAGACAACAGAGATGAATTTCACAGGCATTCTCTGAGTGAACTGTGTCAGACAAAAGAGTTCTACAGGCGATTCTCGATGTTCACAGTATAATGTTCCACGAAGTCACCGCAAATACCGAAGTAGCGAATAGTGAACACTTCCCCCCACCCCGGAAAGAAATACAGGGTTAGGTTCCCGCCAGCCTCTGGTCATAATATTTGCATCAACCAGGCAGTACATAACCTTGTTTTATCTGTTTCTATTTAAAGACATCTTATTTAAATATTTTTAAATATCTATTTTTGAGAGAGAGAGAGAGAGAGAGAAAAGGAGAGACAGCGCATGCACAAGCTGGGGAGGGACAGAGAGAGAGGGAGACACAGAATCTGAAGCAGGCTCCAGGCTCTGAGCGGTCAGCACAGAGCCCAACGCGGGACTCGAACCCATGAACTATGAGATCATGACCTGAGCCGAAGTCGGACACTCAACTGACTGAGCCACCCAGGTGCCCCTAACGACACCTTATTTAACATATATTGTTGATTTCATTAACATTGAACTCATGGCCAACACGCCTGAACGAACAGGACACACGCCTAAACGAACTTTATTAAACAGGTATTTTCCCTGTTAAGGCACATCACAGCCTTCTCCAGTTTACGAATTCCACCCAGCCCTTCAGCTCTGCACTTGGGGAACGTTTTACACAGAAAAGTCACCAACAAAGGGCACAAAAATGCTTATAAAAATCATGGCACTAGAGAGACCACAAAAAAGATGCTTGTTTACAGTCTGAGAGCTAAAACAAGCCGACAGAGCATTGCCCTGCTCGCCCTCAGCTGGGAATGTGGTGGGGGGGGGGGGTACACTCAAGTTCTTCACCCCTCCACACATGGCCCCAGGCGACCACCAAAGCGCCACGAGCCGACTTTGGGGTTACAAACAAATTTTAGCAAGTAGGCAAACTCGCAAATACGGAATCCGTGAACAGTGAGGATCGGCTGTATACGATCATGTGACTGTGGCTGCATACGACCCTGTGACTCCATTTCTGCTGTGTTTTAGGGCAGGCGAAACTAACAAACTATGAAAAGCATCAGAGAAGCGGTTGCCTGGAGGTGGGCACGGACCGGAAGCGGCAGGAGGGAACTCCCTGGGGCTGGAACGCTACCTCGGCAGGAGTGTGGGCTACGCGGGTGCCAGACTTTGCTGTAACTCGTCCGACGACACCTTTCAGGGTCTGTTTAGGGGTAACTTTTTAAAAACACAGCCACGTGGGGCACCTGGGGGGGCTCAGCCGGTTAAGCGTCTGGCTCTGGGTGTCAGCTCAGGTCATGACCTCACAGTTGGGGAGTTTGAGCCCCACATTGGGCTCCACGCTGACAGTGCAGAGCCCGTGTGGGGTTCTCTCTCTCTCCTTCTTTCTCTGCCTCTTCCCAACTACTGTTCGTTCTCTCGCTCTCAAAAATAAATAAATAAATAGACTTCAAAAAATAAAATAAAAATAAAATAAAAACACAGCCACAAATTCCTCGATGTCCCTTCCTACAGAGGTGGGGGAGGCTCCCACCCCTCCCCTTGAATGGGGGAGGGCTGGTGACTGCTTTCACCAACGGTGTGCAGCAGAAGTGACACAAAACCACTTCCACAGCTGGGTCAGAAAAGGCCACGCAGCAGAAAGGGCCGGGCCTGCCCTTGAACGCCCAGTGCAGAGACCGAAACCCCACAGACAAAGCGCACAGCTGGGCTGGGGCCCTGGCGGCATCGGCTCCTCCTTCCTGCTGCCCTCCCTGCCTCCCTTCCTTTGCTCTCTGGCTATAAACTCAGGCAGGGCTGCCTCACCCCACACTCGCACCGCCACCGCCACCGATGGGTGGCAGCTGGGGGCCACAGGCAGAGGAGGGAGGGCTGGCTCCAATGCCGAACTGACCTCCAAGGCCCAGCCACCCAAGGGCGTCTGTCTAAGCCCCACCGCCAGAGAGGAAGGCGTCAGCAGCGCCGGAACAGGCCCTTGGAGGCTGCTTGGAAAGCCACCGCACTTGGCCACCCTCCCCACGCCCAGGCATGGCCTCCACAGGCACCGGGTGTGAGGGGCCCAACCCCAGAGGGCCTTCTGCGCCTCTCACTAGGAACACCGTCTTTCTCCCAGGACAGCCAGGGGCGGGCGGTCTGGGTGCCCTCCTTCCTCGGGAGACTAAATGCGGTTTTCAGGTCCTGGAACGCCGGCTCAGCTACAATGACCACCTGCTCAGATCGCGGACTACCTTCTTCCTCCATCAGGACAGATGCTTCAGGGGCCGTGAGGGCTGTCTTGTCATCTCCGCAGGCACGCGGCCTCCATGGGCTCGTGTCAGGGCGGTGGCGACTGGACAAACTACCACTGTTTTGTGTAAGCATCTGTGAGTCTGAACAAACCAAGGGAGCGTGGCTATCAGATGGGACAAGGTAAAGGTGCTTTGATATTTCGGGAAACAATAACAGTAACCACTTATACAGTAAGCAGCCTGCAGGCCGTCTGTCCTCTAAAGGTTTCACAGGCCCCAACCGACAGAAAAACAGTGCACGCCACCTGTTATTTTAGATTTTCAAGGAGCCACGCTTAAAAAGTAAAAGTGGGTCACACTAATTTTAATTTTTTTTTAATGTTTTTATTTATTTCTAGGAGAGAGACAGACAGCGTGAGCAGGGGAGGGTCAGAGAGAGAGGGAGTCATAGACTGAAACAGGCTCCAGGCTCTGAGCTGGCAGTCAGCACAGAGCCCGACACGGGGCTCGAACCCACGAACCGCGAGATCATGACCTAAGCGAAAGTCGGACGCTTAACCGACTAAGCCACCCAGGTGCCCCTAATTTTAATGATATATTTTACTTAGCCCAATACATCTAAAGTAGTCTCTTTTTTAACATTTATTTTGAGAGACAGAAGAGGGGGAGGGGAAGGGCAGAGAGAGAGGAAGAGAGAAAATCCCTAGCAGGCTCTGTGCTGTCAGCGTAGAGCCTGACACAGGGCTTGATCCCCCCCAAACATGAAATCATGACCTAAGCTGATATCAAGAGTCAGTCACTTAACCACTAGAGCCACCCAGGTGCGTCCAACGTATTCTTTTTTTTTTTTTTATGTTTTATTTACTTTTGAGAGAGAGATAGACAGGGGAGGCTCAGAGAGAGAGGGAGACACAGAATCCGAAGACAGGCTCCAGGCTCTGAGCCGTCAGCACAGAGCCCAACGTGGGGCTCGAACCCACAAACCATGAGATCATGACCTGAGCTGAAGTTGGATGCTTAACCGACTAAGCCACCCAGGCGCCCCTCAATGTATTCTTGTTTAAACATAGAATCAATGTAGGAGATGCCTGGTGGCTCAGTTGGTTGAGCATCTGACTTCAGCTCAGGTCATAATCTTGCGGTTTGTGAGTTCAAGCCCCGCATTGGGCTCTCTGATGACAGCTCAGAGCCTGTTTGGGATCCCCTGTCCCCCTTCTCCCTCTGCCTGTCCCTGCATGCATGCTCAAATATAAATAAATAAATAAACAAACTAACAAACACTAAACATAGAATCAATGTAAAAATATTAATGAGCTATTTGACATTTTTTCCCCATATCAAGTCTGGCCCACAGGGGGATCACCCTTAGAGCACATCTCACGGGGACCAGCGTGTTTTGAAGTCCTTCCCAGCTGCTGGACAGTACAGATCTACGTTAATGAATTCAGTCTTCCCAACAGCCATGTCTGCATTTTCCTGACGGGGAAACTGAGGCACAAGGCTGTCAAAGAGTCTGCCTGGGGCAGAGCCAGAGCCCACAGCAGTGCCGCAGATTCTGACTACAGTATGACATGAACGCACACGCCCGCCAGCACATCGCCCTGCTCCCGTCCAAACCTCCCCGGGACTCCGGTCCCTGGAGCTCTGCAAAGTTCCCACCCGGAGCACGGCATCCCAGCCCCTTCCCGCCACTGCAGTCCTGGGCCACCTGGGCCGGGGAGCTCGTGCGGGTGCCTGCGTGTCCCAGGGTGAGGTGTGCCAGCGAACCCGGTGCTCCTGCCTCCCGCGCATGCCCCAGCACGTGCACGTGGGGTGTGGAGGGGCCCCGGAGCATGTGCCCACCACAGCAGGGCACCCCCACTCAAAGGGCCGGCAGTCACGGGGGAGTCGGGGACTCTCCTCATCCCTCCATTGGCCACAGTTCAGCAAGTCCTCACTGCACACCTGCTGTGTACCGGCCACTGGCCTGGGCCCTGGGATACAAGGGTGAACAGAACAGACACCCACCCCGCTCATGGCGCCCACATCCCAGCAGACGGAGCTAAGCAACAGGACTGTGTGCAAAAGATGCCCCGCGAATCCTAATTCTGTCTCCTGTATACAGCAGGTGTTCCCTAATGACACACTTGAGGGAGTATGTTATCTGGGTCTGGAACTGGATCTGGAGCCGGACAGAGGTGAGGGAGGGGCCAGCGAGGGCCCTGCCCCCCACCCCCCCCAAGGAAAGCCAGGGACCCAGTCGCAGGGGTCACACCCATAACCCGAGCTTCAGGACTCCAGAGCTCCATGCAGCCAAGCTAAGCCGGGAACAGTCCAGAGGCTCACCCAGGTTACAGGCTCCCTGGCCGGAACTCCCTTCTCCTCAGAATGTGGCCAAGGGTCAAGTCCGCCCCAAGGGCCAGAACGTCTCCCAAGTTTAGAAGACACTGGAGGTTCAGCACCTCCGACGTTCAGCTGTGTGGCCCACCTCCCACCAGTCACGTCACCCAAGTCTCAGCCCAAGCAGCTCAGCCTTCCGCCCTGCTGGGCTGTCAGGGCATCAAGCCGCTGCCGGGCACAGGGGGACAGAGCAATGGCCTCTGTGGCATCCACAGTTTCCCAGTCCACTACTGCCCAGCCAACGGTGGCTTTGTAACTGAAACATCTTAACTTCTTTTTTTAAAGCTTTTATTTATTTTTGAGGTGGGGAGGAGAGGGGCAGAGACACAGAATCCGAAGCAGACTCCAGGCTCCCAGCACAGAGCCCCACATGGGGCTCGAATCCATGAACCATGAGATCAGGACCTGAGCCGAAGTTAGACACTTAACTGACTGAGCCACCCAGGCGCTCTCAAAACATCGTAACTTTTTATTCTTCTACGGACCAAGCCCTGTGTTTGGTACTTTTAAACTTATCACTAATTCCGTGTTTGATTTTACTTCCTCATTTTCCTTATTATTCTCAAGTGCCACTTCATATGAGCTTAAGATTTTCCTAAGAATGTAGATTTGATTTCATGAATGAAGCCGACAAAGACCACTGTTAGTGGGAGAAGGGCATTTCAGGGTCACCCTGGTTGGGGACAGTGACCTCATGGAGGGACCTGGCAGGGCCAAGTCAAAGAAGTGCCTGCCATCACCAACCACAGGCCAGCTGCCCAGGGAGTGTGCATTTACACACGCATTGTTCCCGGCTTCTCTGCCAGGAGCCCTGAACCCGTCACCGGCCCGCAGCACGGGGAAGGGAACAGAATTATACAGACTACAGGACATCTAGTCCCCAGGAGGTAAGGAAACTGAGGGCAAAGAAAAGAGAAGCCAGGCGCCCAAGCTGGCACAGTTGGCTGCCAGCATATTTATGGTGAAGGGCCTCAATCAGCAGATGCCCTGGAGCCTGCAGCTGGGCCGCCCCCAGGGTCCATCTTTCTAAATCTGCTACCTCCCTGCCTCATCAGGAAGCAACGCAAGCCACAGAGCGGGGGAGAGAGGAACAGGGCAGGCGACGTTTCAGCAGACACGAGAGCTCTACCCGGATGCCCTGGGCGAGGCCTGACCATCATGTGAGCAAACGCGGCCACAGCTTGGTCCCACCCTGCTGGACGGGAGGCTCCGGAGAACAGGGAGGCTGCTATTATGGTCAGAAAGGCCTTGACAAGCGTGCTACTATCTGCATGCCGAAATGACCGTCACATGCTGTCCGGGCCAAAGCCCGCTGAGATGCGTGTGCGCCCCCAGACGCAGGACCTGCATTATACGCAGGTGCCATATCCACTCGTCCTCAAACTACCTGGGTTTTTACCCTTCTCAGGGTTGGCTGAAGGGCAGATGCACACTGAACGCCAGGCCCCTCCTCTTCAGTGACAGATAGCGGCAGGGCACGCTTCCAGAACTTTCCATATGCTGCAGATATGTGCGTAGGGGAGAAAAGATGGAGGTCCCTGATACGCTCCCAACAGACTTCCAGTAACCGGGAGTAACCGGTCCTCTCGCTCTCCTGGGACGCGTAGAGTTGAGTCACAGACCAAGAAAGATGAGGAGGGAACTCAGCCAAGTCTAAACTCATGGCTCTCAAAACTTAAAAATAGCCTGGCTGTGGCCCCTAAAGTATTCCCTTTGAAACACTCGAGCAGAAAGTCTCCAGCCTTCCAACATGACCGTGACATTCCGTGTCCAGCTGGTTTCCCTGGGAGGGGACAAATGAAAAACAAAACCTGAAGCAGATATAAATATTTGCTGGCAAGTACTGCCCCTGCTGTCGATGCACCTCGGGAACTGGAGACCTGCTTTGTTTGCAGGGAAGCTTTCTGCTCTGTTGGCCGGAAGGGCTCTAAGCATCGCTGCGTCCAATGTCTGCTTCTAAGCATCTCTGCACACAATCTGGGGTTGACGCTGATCCTTTCTTTTTTTTTTTAAGAGAGAGAGAGAGGGTGCAAGTCAGTGAGGGGCAAAGAGAGAGAATTTCAGGAGGGGCAGAGAGAGAGAGAAAGAGAGAAGCAGGGCTCACCCAAAGTGGGGCTCAGGCTCACCTAAGAGGGGCTCACGCTCACCTCATGTGGGGCTCGAGCTCGCCCGATGTGGGATTCGAACTCAAGAACCATGAGATGACGACCTGAATCGAAGTCAGAGGCTTAATGGCTGAGACACCCGGGTGCTGGACACTGATCCTCAGCCAAGGCACCCTGGCACACTGCTATGCTTGCCCACAACCCCTGGGGGTGTCACAAAGTCCCCAAGAGCATGGCCTGCTTGCCCCGACCCACACCCATCAGAGGAACACAAGAAGTCAGGGGCCTAAGGGATCACGGGCAGTCAAGGTCACTGCATGGGCCCCGTGTATCCCTCTGAGCCTCGTGGTTCCATCTCTGCTCTGCAGGAAGGTTGGTCTGGGCACGGGCTCCTGGCCGGGAAAGGAAGCTGGGTGCCAACCCTGTCTGCAAGAGCGGAATCCAGCACCCCTATGTCCTGCCTCCCTCACTGCTCCACCACAGCAGCGGAGGACCTCAGCCCTGACCTACCCAGGTCCACATTCCCCCTGAAGTTCCCTTTGTCCGAAAGCCACTGTGCTCCCAGGAGCTGAGGGTCAAGATCTTGGACTCAGTCAGCCATGCTCCTCAATGAATGTATTCAGCAGGTTACTTGACCTCTTTGTGCCTCAGTTTGCCTGCCTACAGAATGGGGCTAATGAAATACAGTTATTGCCAAGGATCGAACAAGCCAACGCATGTGAGAGAATGGAAAAGTACCTGGCACAGGGCAACACGTTTTAGCAAAACTATCTCAGAGCCGTAACTCCGGGTACAAATCCCTTCCCTGCTCCCGTCACACCCCAGCGGAAGGCCCTCCACCCCTCCAGCAGGACAGCGGCCGAGCACCTGACACGTGGGCCCCGAGGCCACTCTCCAGTGTCCGATGACCCAGCACCACCAAGGACAACACACGAGTCCGGGGAGGAAGTGTGGGCCACGCCAGCGAAAACAAGGTCAGCGAACCCCACAGCCAGTGCTACTCGCAGTCCCCCTGAATCGAGGACCCCGCATTTAATTAGAACGAGAGCCCCAAAGGGCCTCGGGGCAGGCGACCAGTGTGGCACCAGTGGCTCCTTGAGTTTGCTGCTTTCCTAGAGATCTTTCCTTCGGAATCTCACTCTCCTCAGACACACTCTGCACGGCAAAGTGACCCCCGGCCGAGTGAAGGCTTCTCCGGCCGGCCGGGGAGCCCAGAACGGCAGCGCATGACGCACCCCGAACCGCGGCAGGCTCCAGCCATGGCCGGGCGCTGGAAACTGCAGAAAATCGTAACGCCGATTATTCTAAGGGTGGCCGGCACGTCGGCGATTCACGGTTGTTTCTGTTGGATGTGTCTTCCGGATCCCTAAAGCAAAGACGACTACCGCTTGCCCCAGAAAACGTAAGCGTAACTCAACTACAGAAGCGTTCTACTTCCGCAGAGGCCTGGACGGGGCAGGGCGCTGGCGGCGATGTGGTCCCGTTCCCGGTTATTCAGTCCGCTAAAACCCAGGCATCCGAGGGTCCCCACAGCCACTGCCACAGCCCTTCGGGCCGGGACGAGCCCTCAGAGGTCGGCTTTGTCTCCGCACTGAGGGAGAGCGGCTGGCCCTGTGTCACGCCCAGGGCTACTGGTAAGTCAGGCGCAGGACACCTGGGCTCCTCGCTCCCCAAACCGGGCCCTCCCTGCCCAGTTCCGTGTCCCATGGCGGGGTCGTAAATCAAAAAATGTAAAGAAATGTCACTTAAAAAAAGTTACGTGAACTATTATTTTTTAAGGTGTTTTTTTTTTTTAATGTTTATTTACTTTTGGTGGGGAGGGGAGAGAGAGGGAGACACAGAATTGGAAGCAGGCTCCAGGCTCCTGAGCTGTCAGCACAGAGCCCGATGTGGGGCTCGAACCCACGAACCATGAGATGATAACCTGAGCCAGAGTGAGACACTTAACCCGTGGGGCCACCCTGGCGCCCCCATGCTGTGGATTGTTAATGGGAAAACAAGACATTCTTTCCTGGTCACAGAGGACTAGAGCAGAAACATACCACTGTGACCACGACAGAGGGTCACAGCGCACACCGTGGGAAACTGAAGTCAGGGTGCATCAGGGCTCTGCTGGAGACCCGTCCCTGAGTAGGGTCACAGGAACAGGCAGCTCTGGGTGCCAGAAGGGTGCTGGCTGGGGAGGGGCGAGGACAAGGACCCTGTGGCGGGGACAAATTCCAGGAGCTCGAGGACCAGCAGCAAGGCTGCTGTGACGGGCCCGGTGAGCACAGCTGGGCCAGGGTGGGCCTGAGTGTGGGCCCAAAGGTCGCATGCAGTGCAGGACGTATGGGATCACCGTCACTCATGTTTTTGCCTTGACCCGCTTACCCGGTTGCATTCACTTTGTGAGCACCTACCCTACGTGTATGCTACACGTAGATAAAAAGTTACAAAACATACACCTTCCTGGGGAGCCGGGGTGGCTCAGTCCATTAAGCATCGGACTCTTGATTTCGGCTCAGGTCATCATCTCACGGTTCATGGGTTCAAGTCCCATGTCCGACCCTGCTTAGGATTCTCTCGCTCTCGCTCTCTCTCACTCTCTTTCTCTCAAAATAAACATTTTTCCAAAACACATATGCCTTCCTAATTTTGAGGATGTTACCTGGTCTGCTAAAAACGATGCACCTGGCTGCCTGGTTTCTAAAGGAGCCGCTGTCCCCACATCACACGACGCACACCGCAGGGCGAAACGGGCAGACCCAGAGCCTCGGGTGTCATTTACAAAAGTCACCGGGGGGACCAGGAGTTTCCTCCCAAGGCAGCGAACGCCTGGGTTCAGTTAGGTCCAAATTACACGACGTCTCCTGCGTGTCGGCTGTGAGCCCCCAGGGAATCACGCTCCGTCACGCCAGCGACCCAGAGCCAGATGGTTAATCGTCTTCTGCCACCTTCCTCTCTCCCTTGGCACTTGGCTTGGGCTTATGGCAATGCCTGCTATCTCGGGGGTCACTGGCCTCTGGGGCACACGCAGGGCCCAGCCCTGGCTTTCCGGAGGGGCCGCTTGCCCGATGCCGTTGCCTTCTGCCACCCTGAAGTGGCAGAGTGCTCTGAAGCCACCCACCACTTTTCATTCAGGGCGAGATTTAAGCACCACATTGCAAGCATCTGTTGCTAATAAAGTCAGATAAGAAGTGCGCACAGGGTCACTAAGACAATCATCATAAGGCTCGAGGGTGAAGAGGCCGTCAGCTGGGAAGGAGCGGATAGGATGTTACGTGTTCGTCCTGGGGACCACGTATTTAATCATCTTGCTGCCTCCTGCCATGCTAGTGACCTGAGATCACATGGGACAGCCTTGCTGGCCCCGCCAGGGGCAGGGGCATTCCCGGGAGGAGTCACACCTGTTTATAGGTTCCTGGGCAAAGGCGGGTCGGCGGCTGCATCAGGAAGGTCTGCAGGACAGGGCACCTGAGTGGCCCAGTCAGTTAAGCATCCAACTTTGGCTCAAGGTCATGATCTTGCAGTTCGTGAGTTCAAGCCCCACATCGGGCTCTGTGCTGACAGCTCAGAGCCTGCTTGGGATTCTGTGTCTCCCTCTCCCTCTCTGTCTCTCTCTGTCTCTCAAAAATAAATAACCGTTTAAAAAAAAAAAAAGGAGGGTCCAGGGGAGACTGGAAAACTACGGGCAAAGCCGGCCTTTTCTCCCTCCTATGCGGGGTGGGGGCGGGAGGAGCCGGTCAGCCCACTCACTGGGTGACGGAGACCCTACAGCAAACCCCTTCTTGCCTCTCCGCCCCCTGGTGCCTGACCAAGTCTGGCAGAGCCTCCCCCTGCTCCAGGGCAGAGTGGGCTTCCCTCTGCTCCCCAGACCCCACCGCCCAGAGGGAAGGCATGGGGGGCGGGGCTACAGGCCCAGGGCCCAGCGATGCCCCGCAGCAGCTGGGTAGGGGGTGAATCTGGAGTGACCAACAGAGCAACAACACAGACCTGAGTCCGAGACCCCCCGGGGAGCCGCAGAGCCCAAACGGTGTGGAAGCACCACCACCCTGTGGTCCTGAGCAAGTCACGAGCCTCAGTTTCTCAACTGTGAACAGAGCCTATGGGTGTCTGCCTATGAACATTAACACAGAGCACGTCCCCGATGCCAACCACGTCACAGGCACCCAACAGGCGGTCGCCAGGATTAGAATCACAAAGCCCAAAGGTCGATGTAAAAGGGGTCTTGTCTGCCTAATTCTGAGGGCTGCGGTGGCCGTCCCTATAATATATTTTTTAAGTTTATTTATTTTTGAGAGAGACAGACAGACAGAGCATGAGCAGGGGAGGGGCAGAGAGAGAGGGAGACACAGAATCTGAATCAGGCTCCAGGCTGTCAGCACAGAGCCCGATGCAAGGCTCGAACCCATGAACCACGAGATCATGACCTGAGCCAAAGTCAGACGCTTAACAGACTGAGCCACCTAGGCGCCCCGATGGGGGCCCCTTTGATGGGCCTCCCAGATCCACCTTCACCAAAGGGGCCTGGCTGCCGGGGGTGCAGCAGGGGAGTGGCGTAGCTCGTCCACCCCTCGGGCCCTGTCCCAGCTGCACGGGGCCACCCCGCCCAAGGTCACATGCTTCCCGGGGCGGCCCACATCTGAGAACTGCTCTATGAGGAGCGTGAAGGCCTGGCCATCTCGCCCCAACTCGGGACAGATCCGAAGGGCTTTTCCAGCTCCCGGGACCCGTGTGGGGTGGGCCCTGGCCTGTCAGGCCTGCACAGCGGCTGAGGCCCTCCTCTACCCACTCCTGCATCCTTTCCCTCCTTCCAAAGGCACCTCTTGGGGAGCCCCCTGCACACTAAACTGTCTAAGTAGCTTCCCAGGGAAACCCAGGCTGTGACAGGTGGCTTGTTCGTATCCTTTTTCCTTGGGAAGGGAGGAGGGAAGCAGTGTGAGGAAGACGGTGGAGACGGTGGAGGAAGAGGCCAGGAAAGAGTCAACAAAAGACCCGGTGACCTCTCCTCTTCCTCTGCAGTGTAAACAGCGGCACTAAAACAGGAGCCGCACTGCACTGGGCAAACCAGGGACCCCCTCGAAGCAGCGCCAAGAGTCCATCCTCGCCTCTCTCCTCACGGACAGAAAGACACAAAGGGGCCCCGGGGGAGGAACGGGGAAGAAAGAGTGGGGAGAAGCAGTGGCTAGGACCACACCGCACCAAACCCACAAACACGGCCAAGGAAAGTGCCAGAAGCTGATCAATTACTGGACACTGAGGTGTCTTCAGACCCAAGTGTTCTCAAAGGTAACAGCAGGGATTCACGCGCGCTTCCCACAGTGTGAGCACCCAAAGGGACGCCTTTGTTTGACCCAGGAGGCCGCCTGAGTCACCGACCTACACGTCCACTTTGCTTGCTTCCAGCTGGAGCTCCATCCACTCTGACGGCAACGGTTCCAGCGCCCGGACTCTCTCGGGAAGAGCCCTGTCTCGAAAGTTACTCCTCTATTTGCAAACACAAGTTCGTCACCATTTAAGAAACGCCGCGCGTGGGGCAGACACCATCTTTCAAATGACACCTGATCTAGGGACAGGGAGGCCTCCGTGCGGAGCCCCTCAGCTGGTGCAGACAGTCCTTGCTACGGTTGCAGGGGTGAGTCCCGGAAGAGAACAGCATTTGTTCAAGGTTGTGCGGCAGGGCCGGCCGAGAACTGCCAGCTGGGGAGGCTCTGGTGAGAGACTTCCTCCTTGGCCACACAGCCACACGGCTGCTCGCGAAGAGTGAGTGGAAGCCCAGTTGTCAAAGCGACTGCGAGCAGGGCCCCTGCCGGGTGGGGGGCCCTGTGGTCCCCGAACAAGCCGTGCAGACAGCGGCCAGGCAACACGGAAAGGGCATGAGGCCCAGCCCCGCCACCCCACCCCGGGGAGTCAGCCCGAAGCTGGGCCTGCATCCTACAGACGGGGGCCCCTCCCTTTCCCCAAAAAGAAACTAGGGCTCCATTTATATGAACAGTCCCGGACAGGCAAATCATAGAGACAGGACACATACTGGTACTTCCCAGGGGCTGGGAGGGAGGGAGAGTGAGGAGCAATTAATTGCTTCATGGGGAGGGGGTGTCCTTTCGTGGTGACAAAAACGTTTTGAAACTATTAGAGTTGGTGTTCGGAAAACACCGGGAATGTACTCAATGCCTCTGAACTGCGTACCTTGAAAGGGTTAATTTTACGGTGTGTGACATTTGCTGCAATATAAAAAAAAGGGGCAGATGAATAAATAAATACCTACATAAATCAGTGTTCCGCATTGTGCTTGGGAGGCAGCTTGGCCACGCTGGTTGGAGGCATGGCCACTGCGGCTGCGACTGCATCGCAGGGCTCAACTGCCAGCCCCACCCGGCGCCCCCCTGGGAGGCCTGTTAAGTAATGCAACTTCCCTGGGCTTTAGCGTCCCAGGGGGTAAGACAGGCATACTGCTTCCCAGGGTGGCTGCAACTAGTAAATAAAATGGTAGAGCCTGGAGCCTGCTTCGGATTCTGTGTCTCCCTCTCTCTCTGACCCTCCCCTGCTCACGCTGCCTCTATCTCTATCTCAAAAAAAAAAAAAAAAAAAAAAAAAAAAAAAAAAAAAAAAAAAAAAAAAAAAAAAAAAAAAAAAAAAAAAAAACATTAAAAAAAAAAAAAGGTAGGTCAGCATCCAGCATAGAGCCCAGCACAGACTGACCCCAGGACCTTTGCCTCTGCCATCTGCCCACAAAGAATGCCCTTTCCTGGGGCAGATGTTGCCTCCTTCAGGCCTTTCCTCAAATGCCACCTTCCTGATGGGGTGGTTCCTTGACCCCCTGCTTGAAAACCAGAAACATCCCTGCCAACACCTGCCCCCAGGCTCCATCTCCTCCTCGACCTGTGTCTCTCCCCAGGACTTCATTATTTATTTTGTCCATCTCCTTCCACGGTTCCGTCTGTCCTGTTTAGTATGCACGCTGGGGCCTCGAACAGAGCATGGCCCAGGGCAGGTGCTCAGTAAATACATGTTGAATGGCTGGTGTTAGCGAAAACCTCGGTCCCGATCCGGTGTGTAAACCTGCCATCCTGACAAAAGAAAACTGCTGTTTGTTGTTTTAAGGACTTTGAAATAAAAAATTAAGCCCATGTGGGGCACCTCAGTTGAGTGTCCAACTTTGGCTCAGGTCACGATCTCACGGTTCATGAGTTCGAGCCCCGCATTGGACCCTGTGCTGACAGCTCAGAGCCTGGAGTCTGCTTCAGATTCTGTGTCTCCCTCTCTGTGTTCCCCACCCCGCTCATGCTCTCTCTCTCTCTCTCGAAAATAAAGATTAAAAATATTTTTTTAATTAAGCATAAGTTTACGTTTAAAAACCATAATATTTCCATCTAAGTATTACTCCCCAAGGGGGTAATCTGCAAAAGAGACAGAGAGCAGTAAGATGGTGCCACGTGCTTTGAAAGATAAATCAACGAAGTCGCCCCAATTTCCGAGTGCCCAC
The DNA here is from genome assembly GCF_003009895.1 of Hyaena hyaena. Classification (NCBI taxonomy): domain Eukaryota; kingdom Metazoa; phylum Chordata; class Mammalia; order Carnivora; family Hyaenidae; genus Hyaena; species Hyaena hyaena. The sequence goes on from NW_024080662.1 coordinate 4,256,372, forward strand.
ACGAGGGCTGGGCCCATGAGGCTTCGGAGGACAAGGAACACAGTGCTGTCATGGGCACCTGGGACCCCGTTCCTCCAGGCACTTCAGGCCAGAAGAACAGGGCAGGCGAAAAACAGGCCTTTCCCAGCGCCCTGCCCCCCTCCGTGCAGCACGATGGCCACCCTCATGGGACGTGGCTTCCCAAGGCCTCAGATGGGGAAATCGTGACCCCAATTATCCACAGCACAAAAATGGGGGGGGGAAGAGTCAAAAACAACCCTCAGACGCATCTTAAAATAGCCTTTCTAGTTAGTTCTCCTATGAGACCAAGACATTGTTACCCCATAGAGCAAGAGAGCGGCTTTCTCACTGTCTCCAAATCCTGAGCAGAGAAAAAGCAAAAGCTGAAGCCAGCAGCCTCGGAGAGTCTGAGATTTCACAAAGACAACAAAACAAGACCAGAAACTGAGTAAAATCAAGGAGTATCTTCCATCCCACTGGGCGCCATGAGTGGGTATTAACCTGGCTGTGGGCTCGAACCTATGGCAGGGGCTGAGTTAGGATTCAGCTAGTCCACACGTCTCAGGAACAGACTGTCCCCTCCCACCCCCACCCCCGCCCCCTCCCCTTCCCACCCCCACCCTCCCTCGGCACCCCCACTGCAAGTTTCAGTAGGTCTGGGGTGGGGCCCTGTATCATTTGCATTTCTAACCAGTTCCCAGGTGAACAATTCCTGCTGGTCCAGAGGCTACTCTTTGAGAACCAGGGCTCGAGAACAAAGTCTTCCATGTTAGTAGTGCAACTACACACACACACACACTCACTCACACACACACACACACACACACACACACACACACACAGGGCCAGAGAAAGCCCCTGCCCAACCACTGGTCTTCAAGTAGCCAGACCAGCCTGGCCCAGCCACCAGCTGATGGAACGCTCAGAGGTACCGGCACCCCAGACTCTGCTTCCACTCAAGTCCTGCACAGGCCAGTCACTGCCAAGAGGCTCTGGGGGCACAGCCGGAACCCCTGAAACCCAAAGTCCCGGCATTTCCCTTTTCTGAGAGCGGTCATGAGCAATCCCACCCCACTTGGCCCTTTTGCACGAGGCTAACGCCCCGGCTGCAAGATCCGCTTTCCGTTCAGGGATGCTTTCAAGTTTCTGAATCAGAAGATGCGGCTGAAAGAGGAAGCCACACACCCCAAAATAAAACAGCATGCCACTCAAGGAGCGCTACGGCATCCCCGATGGGGAGCCCCTCCCCCAAATGCAGGGACCCTGTCACCCACGGCGGGCCACGCCACCAATCTCTCACTCACCAAAGTAGTCGGCCTTTGGGTGAGCACCCATCTCACGCTCCAGACGTTGAGTGAGGGCTTCTAACTTCAGTTCGGCGGCCGAGGGCCCAAGCTCGGGGCCTGGGATGACGGTCTGGCAGGGCAGCCTCACCCTGGGGGAGCTGGGGCTCTCCGGGAGCCCAGGCCCCAGGCTGCCGTCCGATGACCAGCCAGTGGGGCCTTCTTTACAGGGTAACTCAGGCGGGGTGGACATCCCTGGATGGACAAGGCTGGTGGCGCTGAGCTTGGGACCAATGCCAGAGTCTGTGCAGACGGGCTTGGGTCCAGGGGCCGCCCCCGACGGCAAACTGTCCGTGCTGGCTGCTGAGGATGATGGGGCAGAACTAGGAAGGTAAGACTTGGGTCCATCTTGGAACCAGGCTTGAGGGTCCATCGTGGGTTTGGGCATGGTGCCTGAAACCTCGCTCCCCACCCCCAAGTTTGTTCTGGGAAGAGCTCCCTGGCTGGGGCAGCTCTGGGCCGGGGGTGCTAAGAAAGAAGGGGTCCTGGGCTGAGCGGGCCCCAGGAAGGCCCCGTTCTCTGGGCCTGGGGGAGAAAGGCCAGGGCTCACCCGCTGGGAAGAGGCGGTAGTCCAAAGCCCGGCTGGCTTCTCACCGCTGCGGCCACCGCCGCCACCACCATCCTGGCCACTCTCCGATGACTTGCTGGAGCTCGGGGACAGCTGAGGCTGGTACAGGGAAGGGTCCCCGGGGGGGTTGGGCAGCGGTGCATCAATCCCTGGGGTGCCAGGCCACCCACTGCCTACGCCCCCCCTGATGCCGGGGGACACTCCCGGTTCATCAGCCCACTTCGGGCTTCCCAAAGAGAGGTTGTCATAATAGTCTCCGTGGGTGAGGCAGGAAGGATCCTCGCAGGGGCCCGGCTGGCGGAAGGCAGACATCTCCCAGCGTGCCACGCTCTCCTTGGAGCCACAGTCCTGGCTGCCGAGGCTTGTGCCACGGACGTACGGCCTGGCCCTCTGGTCCTGGGGTGGGTACGAGGGCTGCCCAGAGGCGACCGTGGTGGCTGTCCCAGGACCCGCTGTTGAGGCAGCGAGAGGGGGCTTGGCAGCCCCGTGCGAGGTCAGCTTGCTGCCCACACCAGCGTCCCGGCGGACCTGTGGGCCGGGGGGGCCCCCGCCGTTGGCCGGGGCTCGGCTCCCCCTGGGCAAGGCGTCCTCCTGCAGGAGCTGCTGCTGCTGCTGCTGGAGGTGGATCTTGGCCATCTTGGTGGCAAACACCCTGCGCGTTTCCTCAAACTCGGGGTTGTTGCCCGCTCCCTTGTCCACTCGGAAGAGTCCGTCCTTGGAGGCCTCGTACATGTTCAGGTCCTCAATGAATTTACTGGCCTCCAGGCCCAGGTCGCCGTACTTGTCCATGTCGCAGGCGGGAGTCAGAGGCTAGCCCAGGTGGCCGGTATGCGGCTGCGGGGGGAGGGGGGGAGGTGCGCAGGTTGCTGACGCCGGGCGGGGGCTCAGGTCCAGCCCAGGACAGGTAAAGCCTTCCACCTGCGGAGCCGGAGAGTCATGGCCTCAGGCCTGGGAGTCCGGCCGGAGTGGAGGCCTCAAGGCCGGCTGGCCCAAGTTTGCTTCCAACTCCCTTTCCCCTCAGAGGTGTCCACGTGGGGGCAGCTGGTGGCGCTTCACCGGCCCCGCTTGCCGCGCGTTCTTTTCTCTTTTGCAAAGCGTAAAAGGAAGAAGAAACAGAAAAAGACAAATCCCCTCCGTAAGCAACCAAAGTCCGAAACGGGACGACGAGAGCAGCCTCTGGACGGGGCTGCGTGGGGCCGGCTCGGCGGGGGAGGGTGGAGGCCGCCGGACCCGACGCGGCACAGGCGCGGCGGCCGGGGGCGCAGGCACGTCCCGAGCGCCGGGTGCTCGCGGCTCCCCGTCCAGCGCGGAAAGGGGCGCGGAGAGGGGCGCACCGGCCGGCCCGGGCCGAGCAGGAAGTCCACGGCGGCCGCGGCGGGCGGCCTATTGTCCGATGGCGGCGGCGGCGGGGCGCGCGCGGGCCGGAGGGCGGCGGGACGCGGAAGTGAGCGCGCCGGACGCAGTCCCCGCCGCTCGGTGGCCGGCCGGGCGGGCGCGTCCCGGGCCGCGAGGAGGCGGGGGCGGGGTAGGCGGCCGAGGGGCGGGGTCGGCGGCGGCGGCGGCGGCGGGTGCCCCGGGGCAGGCCTGCGCCGCGCGGCGAGGCCCCGCCGCCCTCTCCCCGGCCGGGCGTGGGGGGCACGCGGGGCTGCGTCCGAGCTCGGGAGCTGGCACCGCGCCCCCGCCCCCCGGGGCCCCGCGCCCCGCTCGCGGGCTCCGGGCCGGCCCCGCCCCTGGGCGCGCCGCGCGGGGGCCTCCGCGCGGAGACCGCTGGCGGGCGGCCCGGGCAGCCCGCGGGGGCCCGCCACGTGCGGCTTCGAGTTTGCGGGAGCCTCGAGGGTCCGCGCCCCTCGCCCCACCGTGACCCAGTTCCCCAGGTGGGCAGTCATCCCCGTGTGTCGCCTCCGCTCAGGCCGTGCCGGCCTCCAGGCTTGCCCAGGGTGCGCGACTGGAGGCCCGGGAGGTCACCCGGGGCTGGCCCCAAGTTCTCCTTAACAGGTGGGCAGACTCAAGCACGGAGGGGGAAGTGGGAGCCCAGGTCCTCTGAAAGGAGGAAAAGAAAAAAGTCACGTTGTTCCCCGGTGCTGGTGCCTCCTTATTCCTAAAGGGATTCCTGACCCTCCCCCCCCGGGTCCGCACGACCTCTGGGGCTGCGGGCCTGACTCCTGGGCGCCCCCGCCTGGCCCAGCGCTCCTAGCACCAACTCCGAGGTGACCCTGCCGAGGTGTCGTTCATTTCCCACCATCGCAGCCAGAGTGATCCTTAGGCAAACACCAGACCAGTCACCTCCCTGCTTAAACTCAGTGCTTAACTCCGAGGCTTGGATTAAAATCCGCTCTCTACCTGAGGCCCTGGCGGGCCCTGCCTTCCTCAACTTGATTGGGGACCCTGGGCCGCTGTGCTCTAGCTGCAGGAGCTTCCTAGTGTCTGCCCAGAGCTTGACCTTGAACTCTCATGGCTCATCCTTCCCATCTTTGCTGAAATCACCTCCTCTTTTTCATCACCCTCTTTCTTTTCTCATCAGTTCTGATCACTATTTATGTATCTGTTTACATGCAGTTTTTTTGTTGTTTGTTTGTTTGGTGGTGGTCGGTGGGTTTTCCACCTCATTGAGACCTTATCTGGATACCCAGTACATAGTAGATAGTAGTACATACTAGTATCTAATGGTTGAAAAGGTGAATTAGTGAATCTATTTACCAAGACTGTGACAGGGAACAAATAAAATAATCTACATAAAAAGTGCTCTCTATATTCTGTAAACCCCGAGTGTGGTTTACATGAGTCAGTATGCTATACTCACCAGGAAACTCGTTGAAAATATCAAAATTCACTACTCCCTCCCCCCATTCCAGCCATCCAACCTACTAAACCAGAATCTTCATTTTAACCAGATTCCACAGTGCTCTGTTTGCACAAGTTTGAGAAGCGCTGCTGAACAGAACTATATAGAATGAAGTAATTTTACTTTTACAAAGTCTTTTAACTTTTTTTATCTACAAAAGTAACGCACATTTATGGTCACAACTTTGAACAATACAAAGACACGTGAACTTTTAAAAAGTTGCCCATGATCCCCTTGACCAGAGATCATTGTTAAACGATCCTTCGGTATTCAGTCATACTTGGTAACTGATCACTGGGTTTACTCATAGAGTGAGTGATGTGCCTGTGAACGCTGTACAACAGTGGCTTTCAAACGAGGGCCCTGGACCGAGCAGCAGCAGCCGCCCCTGGAACTGGTCTAGACCTGTGGTTCCCAAACCTGAACACCGATCAGAATTCCGTAGGGAGCTTACTAAACACTGCTTGCTGGGACTTACCACCAGCTTCTGACTGGACGGTTCTGGGGTGCGGCCTAACAATCTGCCTCTCTAGTTCCCAGGTGTCTCTGATGCAGGTTCAGGGGCCACACTTGAGAACCACTAGAGTCCCAAGTCCCATGCTTTTGCTCTAGGCACTGTGACAGTGGCCGTTAGTGTACGGGGAGGTGAGGGCATCCATCAGAGTAGAGAGCTGTGGCCCACGGCACCTGACCCCTGAGTATCGGGGACGTAGCTGACAAAGTGCCGGGAACCTGGATACTAGAGCCACAGACACCAGCCAGGGCCTCTTGTAAATCAGTTTTCTCTTTTCATGCTAAGCCGGCAGCACCTGAGCCCATAACCCTTGGTCCCTACAGGCTCCTCCCACCCCTGCCCTCTGTTTCACCTTGCCCGGAGCACTCAGAAGCCATGGGTTTTACTCCCCATCCCCGCTGCAGTTCTAGAAACTGCTGCACCATCTCCACACACACACCTGAACCCATCATCTACCTATTTCCCCACCGGACTGGCTGGCCCCCTCCTGGTCAGTGGAGTCCCTTATAGCTTTACAGAACAGCGCATAAAGATAGCATCCCAGGAGCACCACAGCACATCACATACTCGTGGGAAGGGCTCCTCGGAAATGACAGTCATGGCCAGGAGGCCACTGGGTATTTTACTGCTGCTGTTTAATGCTTCAGAGGCAGAACTGCTTTCCAATTCCGTGCCCAACATTTAGAATCCCAGCCATGATTATTTAACGTAAGCCGGTTTTGTCTGTTCTGTGTGCTTGGAAACATCTGTTGATTAGAATCTCAAAAAAATGTGTCCAGGGGCGCCTGGGTGGCTTAGTCGGTTGAGCGTCCGACTTTCGCTTGGGTCATGATCTCGCAGTTCGTGGGTTCGAGCCCCGCGTCGGGCTCTGTGCTGACTGCCAGCTCAGAGCCTGGAGCCTGTTTCAGCCTGTGACTCCCTCTCTCTCTGACCCTCCCCTGCTCACGCTGTCTGTCTCTCTCTCTCTCCTAGAAATAAATAAAACATTAAAAAAAAAAAATGTGTCCATACTTGCGCATCAGTTGTTTAGAAAGCAAAATACTAAAGACCTAAATCTTTTTATCAGTAAGTAGGCAGAGCATGGATGGTTTTAAGTGTTTACCGATGTTTTGTTTTGTTGGATGAGAAATGCCCCACACTCTATTTTACCAACAAAGCCATTCCACGGCAGTGACCATCCCCCATGGCCCTGCCTGTAATAGGAGCCATGATACACATACAGCTTTCCTTTAGCCTTGAAGCTTATTGTCACGAGCACATGGGTATAAAAAGTGTGTGCCCATGAACACACTTGTGAAATGTGGAATTTTCAACTTGACCTGCCCAGAATCTCAGTAACATCAATCAGATTAAGTGCCTTCAGCCCAGCCCCAAACCCTCCAGCAGCATCCTAAACCACAAGGAGAGGGAGACCCTCCCCTTGACCCTATGTGATCGGGCCTCTGGCCACCTCTCCCGCCTCATTTCCCTCCAATCTGCCTTCTTCCTCTGCTCCAGCCGCACTGACTTCCTCACTGTGCCCTCACCTTGCATTCGTTCACTCACTGAGCAAACATTACTGAGCGCCCAGGGGGCCTTGGGCCCTTTTCCAGTGCTGAGGATACAACAGTGAACAAAATAGACACGGCTGTCTATCTGGACTTACACCCCAGTGCAGCAGGGTAGACAATAGAGAAAATAGACACCTGCCATGTGGAAGACATTAGAAAGTGAGGGGAGCTAATGTGAAAGATGAAATAAGGAAGAGGATGGGGCGCCATTTTGAATACAATGGCCAGTCTCACTGAGCACAGACTTGAAGAAGTGCAAACGGAAGGAGCCATGTTGGAGACGGACATCTAAACAGCCCTTCTCAGGAGTTTTGTTGGGTATGAAGTGGAATAGAGGGGGAAATGCCATCAAGAGAGGCTTTTTTACATTATTATTATTTATTTATTTTAGAGAGCAAGAAAGTGTGAGCTAGGGGGAGGGAGAGAGAGAGAGAGAGAGAGAGAGAGAGAATCTCAAAAAGGCTCCATGCTCAGTGCGTAACCAAGCACGGGGCTCAGTCCTATGACCCTGGGATCATGACCTGAGCTGAAATCAAAAGTCAGATGCTCACCTGCCTGAGCCACCCAGGTGCCCCTAGACATTTTCTGTAAATGTGGGAAGTGGTGCACGTGTCTATGCTGATGGGAATGGCCCCCTGAGGTGGGGGTTGGGGCAGGAGAATTGCTCTTGTAGGGGAGAAAGAAGGGGATTTTTGGAGTGACATACCAGAGTAGCAGAGAGGGCCAAGCTCGACTGCAGATTTCATCCATGGTAACAGGAAGGACGTGGGCAAGAATCAGGTAGGGAGGTACGTAAGGAGTTGGAATCTCAGGGTGGTAGGCAGCTCTCCTGAATAGTTTCCTCAGAGGCCAGCTGCAGTGGTGGACCGGTGAAGTGGTGCACTGATGTGGGCATGAAGTAGGTGGAGAGTTGGATCCAACTGGCTTCTGCCAAGTGAGCGCAATGTATCTAGAATGGGCAAGACACTTGCCATTTCTCCTGCCTAGACCCTGCTCCCCTCCCCCGAGGCCCCATAGCCCTGTGACTCCGTGGCCTACAACCCTCTGGTCTGCACCCAGCGGTCCCTTCTCAACTCCCTGTCTCCATCCCTGTCCCCACCTGTCGTTGCAGGGAACGTCTGTCTCCTCACTGGGACGCAAACCTCTCCCCAGGCTATGGGTCATTGGCCATTCTGTCCATTGTTATGTTCTGGGAACCTAGAACAGCGCCTAGCATGTGGTAGGGCCCCTTCAAAATGCTTGGTAAATAAATGAAGGGGTCCCAGTTGAAAAGCGAGTACAGGCATTATCATCTATAGGTGGAAAAAAACTAGTTGGACTTAACCATGACCCAGATTTGGAGAGACAAAGAAAGGAGACTGTATTATTACTCTTGCAACTTTGGGTGTCATCACAAACCTTCTGTAGAGCTTAGTGATCACCTTGTACAAACATCTGATCTACATCATACATACTCTATCTTGCTAGTCAATTGTGACTATATAAAGATATGTGTGTGTGTGTGTGTGTGTGTGTGTGTGTGTGTGTGTATTTGAATGTATAAAGGATATTTGACTTAAGAATATCTGTTTGCAGAGCACCTGGGTGGCTCAGTCGGTTGAGCGTCCAACTTCAGTTCAGGTCATGATCTGACAGTCCAGGGTTTGAGTCCCGTGTTGGGCTGTGTGCTAACAGCTCAGAGCCTGGAGCCTGCTTCGGATTCTGTGTCTCCCCCTCTCTCTCTGCCCTTGCCCCGCTCCTACTATCTCTCTCTCTCAAAAATAAACAAACAAAAAAAGAATATGTGTTTGTTTGCATGCATACATGTATATTTCTCATATAGGTGTGTATACAGAATTGTTGACTAAAGGGCATTCAAAAATCCCTAATCCAGGAGATTGCAGGCAATAAATGGTGCCCGGCCAGTTTGTGAACTACCAAGGGGCCCATGAGGCAAAGGGCCCCTGTTCTTTAGACAGAGCCCTGCTTATTTTGCAGTTAACTGAAAGGGCCTTTCTGTCACTTTTGCTTGGCTACAGGGAACGTCCCCGCACACAATGCCGCGTGTGTCCCAGAGCTGGAGGGCCACTTCAGGGAGAACTCTGAAAAGAATCTTTATATTTCAGCTGCGCTCCAGATGGATGAAGAACGAAGAGCCCAGGTTCCTCTGAGCTCTCTCCATCCCACGGTGGCCCAGCACGGGCCAGGAAACCTCGGTCCCTCCACATCTGCTTCCCGGAACCCTGGCTGCTCCGGCCTTGAGTTTCACTGTGGAATTGCCCCGTGAGTGGAGAGAAACAGGTGTGGTGAAGGCCTTCTCCCGGTGCTCTGTATCATGACCGTCTGCTCTGGAAAGCGGCCCAGGCCAGACCCAGATATGTGGACCTTGCCCTTGCTCTGCCAGGCTACGGGAGACCACTCTCCGCTGGCCTCAGCCCTGCACCCAGGCCCTTGCGCCACCCAGGAAGGCCCAGCTGCAGGCATGTGCCTGGCCATGTGAGCCCCACGTGGCTCCCATACACCCATGGGGGAGGGAGAGCCACCCGCAGGCCCCGGCCCAACCATCCCAGAGCCACCTGCTCCGAAAGCCACAAAAGATGGTCAACGGGGCACAGTGTACTGCAGTGCTTCTCCACGAATCAGCTCCAATTTCTGCTCACTCTTGTCGTTTTTAATATGCAATACACGCATATAGCTTCAAATTCAAAAGGTATCCATGAGCACAGAGTGCAAAGTGCGTGTCCTCCCTGCACAGAGCCCCGTCCAGGGACGGCCACCGTCATGTTACCAAAGTACACGGGCACGTCCATTTCCTTCTCGCTTGCTTTTTGGTAACACAAAGTAGAACTGCACTGCCCTTGCTTTTTGCACTTAACAGAAATACTCTTGGAAATCTTTTCACATCATTTCACACGCGGCCGCCTTGGTCTTTCTGAGGGCCACAGTTCTCTCTCTGGAGAAGTCGTGGAGTTTCTAACCCGTCCGGTCTTCACAGACCTCTAGGCTGCTTCCACGCTTTGGCCGTGACACGCACCATAGTGATGGCTGCCTTGCAAGCCGGCTCATACCTGTGCAAGCATCTCCGCGGGGTAAACCCACAAGGCAGGCATGTTCTGGAAAATCCACCATTCTGCTGCAAATGATTAGCTGCCTTGACTCCTTTCTCTACTGACACCAAGGAGCTCTGCCTCCCTATCCCTTGGGTACCATCTCACTGGGGCCAGCGTTAGAACCGTGCACGAGACCCGACAAGAATAAGGATGGCTAACGTGTCACGGCGCCCGCTCTGTGCCCAGCTCAGCACCACCCTCTTCATCTACAGGTGGGACAGTGTTCAGTCTCCTCAGCGGCTCATCAGAGAGGCACCGTTACCCACTCTTCTGTGTTGAAGAGGAAACGGAGACACCGAGGAGGAATTGCTGGCCTCACCTAGAGGAGGTGGTGGATCCCAGATTGGCACCAGGCTGCCCAGCCCCGTGCCCCACCGCCTCTCACAACACGGCCATCTGGGTGTGTGCTTGTCCACTGCAGCCCCGAGGTAGTTCCGCGTCTGAACGGGAACCACATCTTCTGTTTCCAGCACCGCAGCGTGCCCAGAGAGAACCTGGACCTGACTGCAAGCTCTGTGAGGGCAGGGCTCGAGTCTGCTTCAGGCCCGCCCTGGACCTTGCACGCCACTCAAGTACTGAATGAACGGCTACCGTACCGGACAGTAACGGTGCTGATACTATCATCCAGGGAGCACTAAGAGGGGCCTAAATGACCCTATTTAATCTTTGCAACAGCTCTGAGGTCAATCCCGTTATTATTTCCACTTTACAGACGGAGACGCAGAGGCTCACAGGTGCACACAGCAGGTAAGTAGAGAGCCCAGACCACACCCGGAACCATTCAGATAGAGGGAAGAGCCAGGAAATGAGGGTGAGGTGAGGGGCCAAGGGGGCAGGAAGAGAAGAGACGAAAGAGTGGCGGGGAAATTGAAACAGGAGAATGGAAATGCGTCCAGGGGCCTGTCTACATGGAGGTCACTGGCAGGGCCGGCTTCAGGCTCGTGGCTCGGCCTGCACCTGCTCTACATGGGCAATCAAGGAGTAGGAAACTCCAGACGGGCAGAGGGCATGGGGACATCTGTGCTACACGTGTAAAGCAGTATCAAAAGGGAAAAAGTGCTGGGGCGCCTGGGCGGCTCTGTCACTTACACGTCTAACTTCGGCTCAGATCATGATCTCACGGTTCATGAGTTCAAGCCCTGCATAGGGCTTTCTGCTGACAATGTGGTGGAGCCTGCTTGGGATTTTCTCTCTCTCTCTCTCTCTCTCCCGCCCTCCCACTCATGCTTTCTTTCTCTCTCAAAAATAAATAAATAGGGGCACCTGGGTGGCTCAGTCGGATGGGCGTCTGACTTCGGCTCAGGTCATGATCTCACAGTTTGTGGGTTCGAGCCCCGCGTCGGGCTCTGTGCTGACAGCTCAGAGCCTGGAGCCTGTTTCGGATTCTGTGTCTCCCTCTCTCTCTGACCCTCCCCTGCTTGCCCATGTGCTCTCTCTCTCTCTCTCTCAGAAATAAATAAAATATAAATTAAAAAAAAAAAGAATGGATGAACGAAAATGAACACCTTAAAAATAAATAAATAAATAAACAAACAAATAAATAAATAAATAAATAAACTTAAAAAAAAAAAGGAAAAAGTGCCTGTGACATTTTCATTCGTCAGCGTGGTCAGGTGTGAGCTATTGAAGAGGCACCTCCCAGCTGGAGGGCAGCCCGGGGAGGCCCCTCGAAGCTGCTAGAGGTGCTGGACCGAGGATCTCAGTGTGAGGCAGGCCCCCAGCAGCTACCTGGGAGAGGTGACCTCCACTCAGAGGATGTGAGCCCTGCAGACAGGAGGGAAGAATGCCCTGTTTGTTCCCGCCTGCCTCACTTCATACCATCTTCATGCCCACTGTGTGCCTTCCTTCAGCCTCAGCCAAAAATGTAGCCCCAAGGCCAAAGCTCTGTGTCATGCTCAGTCCATTTGGCACAACCACTCTATGCGGAACTCAACAGGGGAAATACAGGGAAGTATAAAATGCTCACACTTCTCAAAGTCTGTTTAAAAAGGAAAAATCAGGGGCGCCTGGATGGTTCAGTCGATTGAGCATCTAACTTTGGCTCAGGTCATGATCTCGCAGTTCATGGGATTGAGCCCTGCATCGGGCTCTGTGCTGACAGCTCAGAGCCTGGAGCCTGCTTCAGATTCTGTGTCTCCCTCTCTCTCTGCCCCTCTCTCTCCCTTTCTCTCTCCCTCTCAAAAATAAGTAAATAAATGAATAAAAATCACTCCAAAACACGAAAACACTTTGCTCCATGCCCTCTGAGAGCTGTGGATAGACCCCAAGGCACAGCGGGCGTCCACGGGGCGCTCACCACAGCTGAGGGCCGCTCAGAGCCACTATTTTTTTTTCCTTGTCAAAATAAATGGACCTTTTGTGTTGAAAAAGATTTCATGGTTTGATTTCCTCTGAGGACAGCTGACCCTCATGGAAGTTAAAGGACCTCACAGAAACTCCCACTGCCGTGGGCTGGCATCCTGGGTGACCTCCACCCCAGGCCGGGCAGCCCGGGTGGGGACGGCTGCCTCCCTCCTGCACCCCCAGGCACTTGGGAACCGGTCTGGGTGGGATCCCCCGGTCCCTGGCAGGCCTCAGGGTAGGGGCCAAGCTGACGACAGGGCCGAGAAAGAACTGGGCGTCTGGAGCCTCTGGCAGGCCCTCCCCACTCCTCCTGTAGGGGGTGCAATAGCCTGGTGCCCCACGTGCCGCACTCTGGATGCAGGTGCACTGAGGCCACTGGTCCTGGCTGCCCCCAGGCCTGTTCCTGCCAGATCCCCCCGCCCCCCACAGCTGCTTTGACGTGAGGACCGCTCTGGACGGCAGTGTCAAGCCGGGCTCAGCCTGGGGGTTCTCCCGCCTTCCTTCATCTTCCTCCTCATGCTCTCACACAGGTTTCCCCCCATAAACCTCTTGCACGTCCCATCTTGGTATTCGCTTCTCCAAGAATCCAAATGAACACACCCGAAGCTTCTAGAAATTGATGGGAGTGCAGCAAACAGCCTGGGCATTCACCGCCTGGAGGGCGAGGTCAGTCTTCTACGGTTTCGTGCCAGTGCCCGGCTATAACTGGGGTCATCATTCTGTCCCCTTCTAAAGAGACATGGAGGGGCGCCTGGGTGGCTTAGTCGGTTGAGCGTCCGACTTTCACTTAGGTCATGATCTCGCAGTTCGTGGGTTCGAGCCCCGCGTCGGGCTCTGTGCTGACTGCCAGCTCAGAGCCTGGAGCCTATTTCACAGTCCGTATCTCCCTCTCTCTCTGACCCTCCCCTGCTCACGCTGTCTCTCTCCCTGTCTCCTAGAAATAAATAAAAATATTAAAAAGTAAAATAAAAAAAAAATAAAGAGACATGGACACCCTTCCGAGAGGTGCACACTGAACCCCAGCCTGTCTTAACCCCATCCACGTGAGCGACTGCGTGTCCCCATTACGGCTACCTCGGCAGGCTGGCCATTCCCATGTTCAAGTGTGACGCTACCTCACACGGAGAAACAGAGGGTGTTGGGGTGCAGCGGGCGGTTCCTGCTCTCGTTCACCAGGGGACATGACCCTGCTGACCCTAACCAGGGACTCAGGGTGCCATGAGGTCAAGGGGCAGGGAAGGGGGAGAGGAAGGAGGGTGCAGGGGTGGGGGGTGGCGGGTCACTTTTACCATTTACTGAGCAATTGGTGCTGCCTTTTCCTAACCGGGTGGTGAAGTCCTGGTGAGCCAGGGGGGTCTGCCAGACCCCTCCCCTAGGGGAGGTGTAGGGGCCTCAGAAGTGGAACACAGGCGGGAGGTTAGAGAAAGCAGTCGGGAAAGAGCAGCAGGAGGCCCGTGACGGGTGGCAGCGTCCCCCCAAAGTCACAGCCTTGCTGGAGCCTCACAGTGTGACCTTATTTGGAAACGGGGGTGTCTGTGGCCAGAACTAGTGCAGGTGATGTCATATGGGAGTAGGGCAGCTCCAGGGACCAGTAGGACCCTGGTCTTGATACAAAGTGACACAGAGACATGGGAGGAGAACCCCACGTGACACAGGGCGGAGGTTTGTGTAACACAGGCGCAAGCCAAGAAGCGCGAGGAACGCCGGAGTCCCCAGACGCTGCAGAGGCAAGGGAGGCTTCCCCCTGGAACCTTCTAGAAGGGAGCAGGGCCCCGCCCACACCTCTCTGTGGGACTTCCAGTCTCCAGAATGGCGAGAAAATACTTCCCTGTGGTCGGAACCCGTCAGGTTGCGGCGCTTTGTTGCGGTACTTTCCCAGCCCGAGGGGCACATGTGGCAGCCCGTGGCTCCCCTTCAACCAGCCCCCCCAACAGTCAGAATCCCCCAGCGAGGCAGATGCGGAGAAGATAACATTTCATTCAGTCACTCAACCAACAGTTACGGAGCACCGACTCAGGGCCGGGGGGCCGCGCTAAGCGCTGGGGGTGCGGCGGGAATACGGCGGCAGTGGCCTCGCGGGGACAGGTGCACACAGAACATCGCAGGGAGGACGGAGGATCCCATGTGGTAGGAAGTGCTGGGCGCAGAGTGAGCAGGGCATGAGGGGCAGGGCGTGGCGAGGAGTCGGGGATCAGAGAGTGACTCTGTGAGATGACATTTAAACCAGGAGGGTGTAAATAAAGCAACTTTAAAAAAAGGGCACCTGGGTGGCTCTGTCTGTTGTTAAGTGTCCGACTCTTGGTTTCAGCTCAGGTCATGATCTCACTGTTGGTGAGTTTGAGCCTCATGTGGGGCTCTGTGCTGATGGTGCGGAGCCTGCTTGGGATTCTCTCTCTCCCTCTCTCTCTTGGAATAAGTAGATAAACTTTAAAAATAAAAAGTAAACCAGGAGTGTGGTGCGGTGCAAGGGCAGGGAAGTGCTCCCCTGGCGAGGAACTGAAAGCACGTGCAGCCACGCAGAGCAGGACTGAGGGGGCAGGAGGCAGCCCCCTAGGGCTGGTCAGGGTTCTGGACTTATCTTAAATTCAATGAGAAACTACTACCAGTTAAACCTTCATCCCAGCTGGTTATTCTCACAAATGGATTTTTAAAAAATTTTATTGTTAAGTAATTACTACACCCAACACAGGGCTCTAACTTACAACCCTGAGATTAAGAGTTGCGTGTTTTGGGGGCACCTGGATGGCTCAGTCCGTTAAGCATCAGACTCTTGGTTTCAGCTCAGGTCGTGATCTCACGGTTCAGGGTTTCAAGCCCTGAGTTGGGCTCTGTGCTGACAGCTAGCTCAGAGCCTGGAGTCTACTTCGGATTCTGTGTCTCCCTCTCTCTCTGCCCCTCCCCTGCCTGTGCTCTGTCTCACTCTCTCAAAAATAAATAACTTTTAAAAAAATTAAAACAAAGAGCCACATGTTTTCCTAACTGAGCCCCCCAGGCGACTCCTCACAGATGGATTTTAAAATGGGGCGGCCCAGGGTGCCTGGGGGGCTCAGTTGGTTAAGCATCCATCTGAATCCTGATTTCGACTCAGGTCATGATCTCACTGTTTTGTGATATCAAGTCCCACATCAGGCTCTGCACTGACAGCATGGAGTCTGCTTAGGGTTCTCTCTCTCTCTCTCTCTCTCTCTCTCTCTTTCTCTCTCTCTCTCTCTCCCTCTCTTACTGCCCTTTGCCCTCACTTCTCTCTAAATAAACATGAATGAATGAATGAATGAATGAATGAATGAATGAGTGAACAAAATGGGGAGGCGGAAGGGCATGGATAAGGCCCTGACGAGGCACTGTCATCTCCAGGGGAGCAGTGGGTCACTGTGGCTGCAAATGTGCCCTCCCACCCCCTGTGTACATACAGACCTCACACTAAGCCTGTCTTGAAAAACAGGCTCACATCTGGATTCCAAATTGAGAGGAAAAGGAAGGAAAGCGAGGGGTGGGGGGGTGGGCCTTCTGCCTTTTGCAGGCATCCGAACCCAAGAAGTCAGCGCTGAGGGGGGCATGGCGGCTCTGCGTGGATGCCCACACACCCTGAAGGGCCTGATTTGGGGGCAGTTTTTAGAGAAAAACATTCTGTGGGGCTCGTCTCTCTCTCAGGGCCGCCCTGAATCTCAGAGGCCCATTGCTCTTGTGTCTGTGGGTGTCTCTTCCCCGTCCAGACAGCGGGAACCCAAGAGGAATGCGGAAGGGGCAAGAAGGGGTGTGTGTGGTGAGGAGAGGGCAGGGGAGGGGCAGGAAGATGCAAACCCCAGATCATCCCAGTGATGACCTGTGGCTCTCATGAACCCCAAGCAGGGCAGATACAAAGAAAACTACATCTAAGCAGGTCCAACTCAAATCACTTAAAGAGAAAATCTTTTTTTTTAAAGTTATTTTGAGAGAGAGAGCAAGTGTGTGTGCGGGGGAGGGGCAGAGAGAGAGAGAGAGAGACTCCCGAGCAAGCTTCTTCACACTGAATGTGTAGAGCCAGACGCGGGGCTCAAGCTTACAAACCGTGAGATCATGATCTGAGCCCAAGTCAGACGTTTAACTGGCTGAGCCCCTCAGGCACCCCAGGGTTAAAGAGAAAATCTTAAAAGTAGCCAAAGGCAAAAGGGCATCTTCAACGGCACAACAAAAAGAATGGTGACTGATTTTCCTCAGAAACAAAGAACCAGAAGTCAATGGAATGTCACCTAAAATGTTGAAAGGAAAACGTGTCAACCCAGGAGTCTCTGGTGAAAGTATAGGGAAAACATTTTTTTTTCACACAGAAGCTGAGAAAACCTGAGAGAATTTACTGCCTATAGAACCACTATAATAAACACTAAAGAACATGCTTTAAGCCTAAAGGGAAATTATCTCAGATTCGAGGTCAGATCTGCAGGAAGAATCAAGAACACCAGAATTGGTATGTGTCTGGGTAAAACTAAAAGACAATTGTTTCTTAAAAAAAAAATTCTTTGAGGTGCCTGGGTGGCTCAGTCAGTTAAGCATCCGACTCTTGATTTCAGCTCAGGTCATGATTTTACCATTCATGAGTTCGAGCCCCACGTTGGGCTCTGTGCTGACATCTTGGAGCTGCTTGGGATTCTCTCTCTCCCTCTCTCTGTCCCTCTCCCTGGCTCTCTTTCTCTCTCTTAAAAGCAAACTCTAAAAAAATTTAAAAACAAAATTTCTTTAAAGACTGTCAGCTGTTTGAAGAAAGAATAATAAGCAATTTATGTGGGATTTACAGCATATAGAGAAAAGGTATTTGGTGACAGCTCAAAGGAAAGGAAGAGCAGTTCCATGTGTATGTACACTGTGAGGTGACACAGTATAAACTCAGGGAAGTCTATTATCAGTTACGTTGGCATGTTCCAATGTCTAAAATAACCATTAAAGGGGCGCCTGGGTGGCTCAGTGGGTTAAGCATCTGACTTCAGCTCAGGTCATGATCTCACGGCTTATGAGTTCAAGCCCCACATTGAGCTCTGTGCTCACAGCTCAGAGCCTGAAGCCTGCTTCAGATTCTGTGTCTCCCTCTCTCTCTGCCCCTTCCCTGCTCTCTCTCTCTCATGCGCGCGTTCTCTCTCTCAAAAATAAACATTAAAATAACCATTAAAAAATACAAAGAAATATAATAGATATATAACCGATTTGATGCTCATGATAACTGAGTAAACCATTCTGGGCAGACCATTTCCGTCCAAGTTAAAGAAGATAAAGATACTCAGGCTTGGAGGGCCTAAAGCTTTGCCCAAGGTCGCCAGATAGGAAAAAGTTGCCCCAGAAGTCAACCCAAGTTTTTAGACCCTCCAAGCCCCTTCCATCATCCCAAGACTCAAGAAACTTTGTACAGCGCCAGATAATAAATATTTTAGGTTCTGTGAGCCATACAGTTTCTACCACAGCTTCTCAATTCTGCACAAAAGCAGCCACAGAAAAGCATATAGACACTTAAGCATGGAAGTGTTCCAATAAAACTTCATTTATAAAAACAGGTGGCGGGCCAGATTTGGCCGATGGGCCATAGTTGGCCAACCTCTGCATTATTCCACCATCAAGTGGTCTTTAGTTCTGGCCCACAGAGGATCATTGCACTCCACAACTGGCCAACGGGCCGTATTTGAGCCAATATGGCTGTCCCAAGCCCCTCTCCCCTCCCCGACTCTCTTGGGTTCTGGCCCCAACATGAGGGTAAGTAGAACACTTAGTTCCTTTTCACTCCTGCCTCGGGGGAGATATCCAAGTAAAGGCCAGGGGCTTCTGGGCCTTGATTACTATACCATCTTATGCTCCCTGAACTTTCCTTCTTTCTAGACTTAAAATAAACCAATGGTGCCTCCTCCATGTGGCCTTTTGCTTTAAAGCTCCCTCCCCAACAGGCTCCCAGCCCTTGGGGTCAGCCTGGTTCTTGACTATCAAGACCTAAAACACAAACTATATTTGCAACGTACAGGCCGCTGCGCTCCAGCAACACCGTGTGATTAATCGTCCATGCCAGGCTTGCGGTGGCCCAGGCACAAGGGGCCAAGGCCAAAGCCTTAGATGTAAAACTGCAGGAAATCGTCCAATTGTTACGCTTTTGTTCCCTGCCAAGAAACCCCCAGACTGTCACTTAGGGCTGCACATGAGTTTTCAATTTACAAAATATCCCTGGACTATTTTCAGCAGTGTTCCCTCCCGGGGTGCCCGTCTCCAACCAGCTGGCATCGCCGGTCAATTTGGTAATTAAGGACATAAAAGTCTTGGCTGTGTTTTCACCAGCACGCTCAAGGTCACGGAGCTCACGTAGGGCCTGAATCAGAACTCAAGAGTTGTGCTGCAGCACCGAGCCTCAGCCAAAAGTCTGTAACCACTTCTCCACCCTTGGAATCACATCAGCACCACGAACCAATGTTCAAGGTCAGTCTTTTAGCTCATTCTGACCTGATGCTGAGGACACCTCAGCGGAAAGGCACTGTAGGAAAGAATTTGCCTAGGGCCTGCGGGGCAAATCAGCCAGGGCCTGCCTTTTCCTGACGAATGACATGCCAGACCCAGTGAATGACATTCCTCTTTGGGTGGCCCTGCCTTCCCTATCGACTGCATGGAGTCCATCACACCCTTTCCCGACTTCCCCCCGGCGCCTGGTCTGAGGAAGGGGAATCCCTCCCCAGGACGCTGTTCTCTCCGGGTTTTGAGTGCAGCAGCAGGAGTGGGTGAGTTCTCTGCATGGGGCCAAGGGCCTGGCCAAGCTCAGGACTCCCAGGTGAGGCTCTTCTGTTGTGCATGGAAAGGATGACCCAGGGAGGCGCTGCTCTAGGCTGCAGTGAGGCCTGCCCGGGCCTCCTTCCATGGGATTCTCCCAGTAGTATGTGACGCTGAGAAAAGTTGACTCCCTGACTTCTAAGTCCCAAAGATGGTGCCCAGAGGAAGCTCCGTCTGTCTGCCAGAGGTGATGGCTCCTTGGGAGTGGTCAGTCCCAGGCTCAGAGAGAGCCCAGACCTCTCCCATGGCACTCGCTGAGTTGGGCCACACAGGATACCAGGGATGTGCTCACCCAGGTGTGCATCCACAGCGCGCTGACGTGCCCAGCCACAGATCCGGGCGTGCAGATCTGGTAGGCTGTAGGGTGCTTGAGGGACAACCGGAGAGAAAGCCAGAAATCAGCACTGGCTGGGAAAATACAGGAAGTGCGTGGGCTGGTTTGCACAAAGGCCTGTGGGAAGTGGTTTGGCGGCAGAGGGTCAGAACCACAGCTCTGTTGTCTTCTCTGGGGCGGAATGAGCAAGGCCCCTTCTGTGGTGGAGCTTGGAGAACAGGGGCTGGCATGTGATTAGTTCCCAGGAAGCGGTAAATGTTACTGTTGCCCTTAGTGGGGGGTCACAGATGGCGGGTCCTGCACCCTGGGTGTCCGGTGCAGGCAGCACTCCTCCAGAGGCTGAACAAGAACTGAAATTCAAGTTCAGGGCTTGAGGCGGGGGGAGATGAGTCATCAGTGTTGGGTCGCAGGCCAGCTGGGTGACTTCAGCAGGCCTGGCTGCCACCTCCCCCGCAGGGCCTCACCGTCCCGATGCCCCTCCCTCCTGCAGGCCGGTCCAGAGGCGGGACAGACAGGGCCCATCCTTCTGGGCAGCACTGGCCCCACCCTTGGATCTGGGGCCTCTGCCCCCAGGATGGCCTTTTCCCAGATGCTCCGGGCTCTGCCCTTCCTGCCAGCACCGGCACTGCCCACCCATCCACCCTCAGGGGGCTCCCCGCTCGCCCACTGCTGGTCATCCCAGATTCCAATCTCCAGACTCATTGGCTTGGATGAGAGCGTTTGGCCACCCACCCTCGGAGTGGCGGACAGGGACCCAGCCCACAGAACAGATGTTTTCTGCTCCTTCTCTCTGCAACTTTTTCTCACAGAGAGAAAGGGGAGAGCAAACTCTTCTCATTTTGTCTACCCTCTGCCTTCCCTTGACCTTCTAGGGTGCAGTGGGGCTTGTCCGTTAGGACAGTTTACATCCTGGGCTGAATCTTGATGCCAGAAGCACCATGCTTGTCCTGAGAAGGAGGGCGGGGCTCTGAGCCGAATGGGCACAGATTGGAGTCTTCATCGCTTACGGCCCGGGCCTTGAGCAAGTCCCAGCCTGTTGGAGCCACAGTTTTGTCATCGGCAGACAGGGGATAACGCCTTCTGGTTGGTCTTCTCTACGGCCCTGGGGCCAGCAGCACTGCCCTGAGCCGCCTAGCATATGGCACAGGGCGGGCCGGAGGCTGCTGGGCTTGTTCAGACTCCAACCCGCATTCCACTCCTTGTGTGTGAGGCTACTATTGTCTAGGGCCCTTCCTCACCCACGGGCTCGCTGCTTCTCAGGCTGGGGCGGCTGCCTTCTCTGCTCCTGAGAGTCCCCTTGGGTGCTGATGGGTCTCTGGTGAGACCTCTTCCAGGCTGGCAGGCTGTTGATGGCTCCTCTGTGCCCTTCTCCAGAGACTTTCCCTGCACAGAGGGGAACCCCCCTCCACACACCCCCGGATGCCCAGGAAGTTACTAACCCCCACCCACCCACACCCCAGAAGTGGCCTGCAGCCGGTGATGGACAGATTCAGGCACAAAGGCCCAGCCCCTTCTGCAGGGAGGGACATGTCTGCAGGGCCACACGCTGCAGGGCTCCAGCTCAGAATTCTCTGGATAGAAAGAGCAAGAAGGCCTGCACTTGCTCCCAAGACAACCCAGGTAGGCAGGTTGGTATGTAGAGAAAGCATGAGCAGGGACAGACAGGCAGATGTGGGGCTGACGCCAGCTCTAGCGGTTCCCAGTGGTGCGGCTCAGGTAGTTCGCTGGAGGTTTCTACGCTTCTTCTTCATAGGATGTCCGTTATGATGCCCGCACTGTAGCTTCGATGTGGGAATTCCAGAGCGGCTGCAAGGCCCTGGAATGGTGTCTGGTGCACAGCCGCCCCTTCCCCTCTCTCCCAGGAGAGAAAGGCTGAGGGGGACAGCTGGCGCAGGAATCGTGCCCTAACTTGGCCTTGGTCCGTGGTGGCCACGCTGTGGCCTGTCTGCAGGCCCTAGTGGCCTCATAACTCCTCTGCAACTCAGTTCGGAGCCAAACCACCTGTAAACGAAAACCTCTGATGCCCGGCTTTTGGTTTAGAGGCCATCTTGTCTGGGCACTGGCCTGCCACATGCCCTCTAGGACATGGAAGGCCTGCCAGGGTCTCTTCTCCAGGTGGCAACAAACCTCCTCTCGCTCCACATCACTGGGCCATTGCTCTCAGCAGCCTCAGGCCACCCACCAGTAAGCCCCAAGCCAGGAAGAATGAGGGCCACTCCACCGAGTCAAGAGGCCTCCGAGCAAATCACAGGCTCCCTTTCCAATAACTACTATTGAGGAAAAGATGCAGAGGCCACTTGTAACCTTCTACTCTGCGCACCAGAGGCAGGCCACCCAAACCAGTCTTGATCTATGGGTGGAGGCTAAGCTCACACATACGGTTTCCAGCTCTTGGCTTTTTGTCCCTTGCTCCATTCCTTACCATGTCACAATCCCCTGTGTCCTGGGACAGAAGCAGATGGCCACAGTAGGCCCCCAGGAAGGTTGGGAACTTCCCAGACCCTCGTCAGATTGTGGCCTGGGCTACCACTTAAGGAAAAGAGGTGTCCAGCCCTAAAGATATATCACTGTCACCCAGATGGAGCTCCAAGAAACTAACCAGCACGCATGGAATTATGGAAGTAGATAATACTAAGGTTTCAAGAGGTGAAAATACCATATAATAGGGCTGATTCTGCCAACAGGATTAAAATTCCTCCAAGTTTACTGCTTCAATCTTTTCCGTCAACAGGCATGGGATGCTTTTTTTTCTAAATGTTCCCTTTTTTCTGACCAAAGATAATCCCATTCTAGACCATTAGCCTATTCTTACTCCGGCCAGATTACTCATAATAAACTCATTTACTGAGAGCTTATTACATGCCGCGTGCTTCACACACAAGATCTCCCTTTGCCCTCATACCCCAAGGCATTACTTTTATAGTTGAAGAAACAAAGGCTAGGTTCATTTTCAAGGCTTGCTTCGATCACTGAGGTGTCAGGCGACCTGGTTGCTTGGTCACACAGTTCCAGAACCTTGGTCTGGCTGAACTCCGGAGCTCATGCTCTCAGCTGCCATATTGGTTCATCTACCAAGAACAGTAGAGTCCCGGGAAGGGAATGTTACCTTCTGTTCTTTTGTCCTCAGGCTGCGAGATCCTAAGGCTGAGAGATGAGGAGATTCGCACACCTGCCCACTCTGAGGGGACTACAAACACCAGCTTCACAGGGGCTGCTTTCTGCTTCTTTGGGTTCCCCGTCACAAAACAGAGGGCCTATGTTTTGCTAACAGGGACACTTCCGCAGTGGCCACTAGATACTGTGGGAAAGAAAAAAAAAAGAAAGAAAAATCAAGAGGGGGAAGGCCTTTAACTCATGTGGATCTTCATGTCCATTTTGACATTCCTCCCCACTCAACCATTAATGAAAAATCACATAGCCAATACAAGTTAGAAAATGCAAAAAAAACAAAACAAAAAAAAAGAGGAAACAAGGAAAAAAAATCACTCGTTGGACTCTCAACCAATAATCTGTGGGCAAATTTCCTTCTGTCTGTGTAAGGGCAGGAATTAAAAAAAGCATGGTGAGGATCACATTGTGTGAGTATACTGATTTATTCATGAGAACAATGTCACAGTACATGGTTTTTATAAGCCATCCTTTGCCTTACATCCTTTCATAAACCAAGCTTTGCCTCCACTGACTGGCCGCGCCCTGTTTTCCTTAACTAGCCCCCGGGGTGTGCGCTTAGGTTGGGATGAAGCCTGTCTGAGCCATTTCTCAGCTTATTTATTGTTTTAGGGGCTCCGAGATCAATGTCCTCTTCCTTGGTACACCTAAGCACCTCCTGTAGTGGCATCTGTCACGGGGCACTCCTGCTCCTGACAGACAGGACCCCGCCATCACCCGAGAGCCCGGGGCTCCCACTGGCTTGGCAACAACTTCTGCCTCCAGCCCACGGACCCCACACCGTGCTCCCGGCCTGTCAGCCACGACCTGTCCCTGCACCTGTCCCTGCTGGGACTTCCTGGCTTTACAGATGTGGCTTTACAGATGCGAGGACGTCACAGGAGGAGGGGCCAGGCCAGACAGCGGGGAATGCTGAATTTCCTGACCGTGGTACTTCGGGCAACAGGGGCAGTTAAGTGGGGGTGGGTGGGAGGGGAGGATGGACAAAAACAAGCCGGGTGGTATTGGGGGATTTAGAGGCCAGAAGATGTGGGTTTGGATCCAAGTTCTTCTATTTTTTTTTGCTATGGAAACTGAGCAGATTCTTGGACCTCAGAGCCTGGGTTTCTTCACATTTACTGGAGGAAAATTCCTCCCCTCTAGGGTTTTTGTGGGAACTACATGACATAATGCTAGTGAACTTGTTGAGTCTAGGTCTGGGCCTGATGGAGGCAGTTAATAGAGGCCTGGGATGTTCCCCACCCTGCCCCCCACCCCCGGGGATTAGCCTTCTGTTCCTCTATACCAATCATCTCCAGGGGTACCAAGGGAGCTCTTGTTTTCAAAAGGCTTAGCCTTAGGAAGAAAAAGTTCTCCGAAGCCACACTGGTCAGTGCAGGAGCCCAAAGGCTTTAATGGCCCATTGCTCTGGCCGGATTATGTGCAGATAAAGCACCCCCACCCCCCCCCCCCCCCCCCCCCCCCCCCGTCCCCGGTATCTTGTTGACGGGTTCAAGGCAACTCGGCTCACTTTAGGAACAAACAAGACAACCAAGCAGAAACACTCACTCCTCCCGCCCTCCCCGGATCAAATATTCCGTATCTACTTTGCTAGATTTAGACCACAGCGGCTGGTCCATGGGTGTGTCTCCCGAGTCAGCTCCAGGAACATTCGTACCTGCGGGGGAGTTCTGGCCCCTGCTTCCCCTTCTTTCTCAGCTGTCCTCCTTCCCATGTTTGGTCCTACACCAAACTCATCCCAGAGAAGCTGAAGACAGGGAGAGGAAGAGCTAGTTACATATCATGGTTCATTTTTTTTTTTAATGTTTTATTTATTTTTAGGAGAGAGAGAGACAGCGCGAGCAGGGGAGGGTCAGAGAGAGAGGGAGACACAGAATCCGAAGCAGGCTCCAGGCTCTGAGCTGGCAGTCAGCACAGAGCCCGACGCGGGGCTCGAACCCACGAACCGCGAGACCATGACCTAAGCGAAAGTCGGCCGCCTAACCGACTAAGCCACCCAGGCGCCCCTCTTTCTTTCTTTTTTAAATCCTCTTTGCCTGTTCTTTCTTGGATTGATTTGATTCATCCATTTTTTCCTCTAGTAGTTTGGAAGCTACGCGTTCAATTTCTATTCTTCTGCTGGCTATCCTTAACATTTTAACATTTACTTAAACATACTTCTTCCTCTGTCTANGAATCCGAAGCAGGCTCCAGGCTCTGAGCTGGCAGTCAGCACAGAGCCCGACGCGGGGCTCGAACCCACGAACCGCGAGATCATGACCTAAGTGAAAGTCGGACGCTTAACCGACTAAGCCACCCAGGCACCCCTACATGTTATGGTTCAAATCCGCCAGTTAATCCAGTGGTTCTCAAACTTTGCTGCCCATTAGAATCACCTGTGCTGGGTGCCTGGGAGGCTCAGCCGGTGGAGTGTCCGACTTCGGCTCAGGTCACGATCTCATGGTTTGTGAGTTTGAGCCCCATGTCTGGCTCTGTGCTGACAGCTCAGAGCCTGGAGCCTGATTCTGTGTCCCCCTCTCTCTCTGCTCCTCCCCACCTCAGGCTCTGTCTCTGTCTCAAAAATAAACACTAAAAAAAAAAAAATTAAGAAAAAAATTTTAAAAGACTCACCCGTGTAGCTTTTAAGATTCTCTGATGCCCAAACACACCTTAGCCCAATTAAATCAGAATTTCTGATTTACTGAGGACCAGGCATGGCATTCGGTTGAGCCACATTTGAGAACCAGTAACTTAATAGCTGTTGCTCAGATCCCTGAATCAGTGCTGTCTACTGTGTGTGTGAGTCCTACACGTACCTCACTTCAGAACTTTCCATGCAGAGTCAGGCACATGGCCAAGCCTTCTGAGGGTAAGAGAATACCTCAGTCTGTTCCTGATTAACTCCCAGAATTGGAATCTGGTGGCTATTCCAAGATCACACATATGTCCCGTCACACATGACAAATATTTTATTACATTAAAAAAAAGTCATCTGTTAGCTGCTCAACTGCAGGCTACCTAATCTGAGGCCACCTCAGAAAAATGGCATCAGAAAACAAACAGATTTTGAGGATCACAAAATGGCTAGATTCCCCTCCACGTCCCCATTAAATATTAATCTGTGGCTTCCGCCCCTTCTGGTAAGAGCATCTAATTGCTGATGTCACATAAAACCAGATTACCCTAATGACACCAACAACAGGGGTCCGTCCCCGGCCACCTCCCTGGCTGCCAGATGGGGGCGTGAACAAGGAGGTAACGCCTAGTGGCACAGGGCCACTCCTCTGTGGTGAGCTCGCCCTTGTAGTGATGGGCCCTGGGGGCCACATCAACCGCGGTGGTGGTGTCTGGGTCCCATGAACATACTGCTCGTGGGGCTGAGGAGGGCCCTGGGATTGGTTCCATCCGAGGTCCAACCGGCGTGGTTCCGCTTCGCTACGCAGCAAATGTCACACCCTGAGAGAGTGGTCAGGAGGTGACGGCTTCGCCCGAGCAGGCCGGGCAGCGGGGACGTCTGCAGAGGGACCCGCCCTGCTTGCCTTCTGGTTCCCAGCAGCTTCTGAAGACCACCGCATCCACGTCACACTCTGGGTATTTGGACACAACCCAAATACTGTGTGTGGGTCCTTAGTTTACCCTCCTGTTCCCGGGGTGTGTCTAAGGCCGTGCGGTTTCTGGGGGTCAGAAGCTCCCAGGCTGCTTGAGAGGCACACGCTCGTTCTCACTTCTCTTCTCGCCTTCCTGCAGAAACCCGGTGGTAGCTCTGGTGGCTTCGCACGGGCTCAGATGGCTTCCTCCACCTGCAGGGGCTGCTCTACCCCTCCACCTTCTCGAGTCCTTCTCCTCTGCCCACACCCGCCCCCACCCCTGCACCAGGTCCTACCACAGAGGCTCGCCACCCATGCCCTTCCATCAGAGTTCAAGGGTAAATATTCAAGACACCTGTCGTGTCCCCGCCCTGGGCCCACACGCCCCTACCCCTTCCTCCCGGGCCCTCCATGCCGTCAGTCCTGCACCAAGAAGTTGATTAGAGCTGTTCTGGGGGACAGGAAAGCCTTCTTGATGCTTCGCCCCTGCAGGAGCCTGACACCCAGCTCGCTTTGGAGGATGAGTTCATGGACTTTGTCCTGGTCCCGCGCAACTTCCTGGGGTACAGGGACTTTGCCGCAGGCCTTGTTGTTGATCTGAGGACAAAAGGCAAGACAAACAATGAGGAAAGTCCTGAGAGGGAACCTCGCAGAACCAGCTTCCCAACACCACAGATGGGCAGACAGAGGCTGGGTGCCCACACCTGCAGCCGGTGCACCTGTGCTCCCGAGCATGGCCCCCTCCCAGCTGTGCTGGAAGTTAGGTCACACACCCTCAGCCACTGCCAGGGAGCCACCCAGGATTCTACCCGGGCCGTAGGTGGGCTGGCTCCTGGGGAAGGCAGGCAACCTCCCGGTCACAGGCCTGGCTCCTCTGAAAGGGGGCACCCAGGCACAGTGACTGGGAACCTGGGCCCACGTCACTTGAACTCTCCTTGCCAAGAAGGGACCGGTACACTTGCAGACGTCAGTGGATATACACTGAGTGTTGTTCAACATGGACAAACTTCACAGCATATATGAATTGATCTGGGCACAGAGGAAAGTGCTCTCACGGCCCAGGCGGCTTCTCAATGGCCAGGCTCAGATCCCCGAGCCCACTGCTCCCGTAAGAACACTTACGATTCTTTCACGGATGCTCCTGCTTTTTACCAGGGAAAATACAGTCACTGTATTATGAAAAGTTATCAGGAATAATTTCTGAGCTTTCAACTAAAGTCTATTAGGTGTCCCTAATCACCCACTTCATTTTTTTTTTTTCAGATTTGCATAGAACGTAATGGCATTTTTCTTGGTTGCATTAACCTACATCACTGGGTGGGAGCCAAATAAGAAAATACTATGTCCTGAAATATTCTAAAATATGGTTCTTTTTTTGGGCTGCCTGGGGGGCTCAGTCAGTTGAGCATCCGACTCTCGGTTTCGGCTCAGGTCATAATCTCGTGGTTTGTGAGTTTGAGCCCTACGTCAGGCTCTGCACTAGCAGCACACTAGCAGCACAGAGCCTGTTTGGGATTCTCTTTCTCTCTCCCACCACTCCACCCCCTCCCCCACTTGCACTGTCTCTGTCTCTCCCAAAATAAATAAACTTAAAAATAAAAATAAATAAATTAACTTAAAAATATGGCTGTTTTTAAAAAGTGTGAGTCTCAGGGCTGGGGCTGGCTCAGCCAGGTTAAGTGTCTGACTCTGGATTTCAGCTTTGGTCATGATCTCGTGTTTCAAAGAGTTCGAGCCCCACGTCAGGCTCTCTGCTGACAGTGTGGAGCCTGCTTGGGATTCTTTTTCTCTGCCCTTCCTCTGCTTGCTCTCTTTATCTCAAAATAAATAAATAAACTTAAAAAAAGATAAAAAACGATGAGTCTCCCGGATGCAGGGATTTAATGTTCTAAAGCTGTGGAGCTAGGGCTGCCGTTCGAAGGGCTGTGCCCCCCACACTCCCCACCCCTGCCACCTGCCTTTTGTTTCTAAGCCATTAGGAGCTTCCTTCTTTCACCACCCTGTGCTTGCTTTAACGAGAGTCCAGAAGAGGCCTCCCACCCTGTCACACCAAAGCCGTGCCCCTCGTGAAATCCTGGGGGCCTCAGACATGGCACCCTAGAATGGGCGCTGGATAGTGAGTCACGGCTCCAGTTTCTGCTCTCAGGCTCTTACCCAGGGAAGAGGGGCCCAGGGCAAGGCGAGAGAGTAGGTGCTTTTGAGCATACTCAGGTTTGACTCTCAGGCCTGGACTTACAAGCCATGGGACCTTCAGTTTTCTCTTCTTTAAGGATGGAATCCTCTGGATCGTTGAGGGAGATAAACCTGTATGAGGCAACCAGCCCACTAAGCCTTACACCTCCTTATCCCCTGACTCCCGGCTATGACGGAAGGAGCTGGTGTGGGATGTCCTCAGCACAATGGTGCCTCTCTGGGGACCTGGGAGCTGGCCCCTCTGGTGAGGCTGGTCCAGGGAGCTGAGTCATACTTGTTCCCAGCTGGGGCTGGGAAGGGGGTCCCATGACCTCTGCACGTGTCCAGGGAATGGCCCCAGGCACCCTCTCATGGCTTCTGGCTCCCTGGGACTCCTGAGTCACCTTACCCAGGGCCCCGACCCTTCACAGTGGGCGGGGCTCCATCCTGATCCAGCTCCTGGCAGGAGGCACCAGTTAAATGGACAACAGATGCCCCCGGACTTGGCCTTCAGGGGCCCAAAGGGGAAGAAGCTCTCGTGTGACTTTAGAAGAATCTTTGGGTCCCTGTTCGGTGGCTTCTGCTCCTCCAACTTTGCCATCTCCCCTCATCACTCCCAGCCGTGGTCCAGGGCCTTGGCATGTTCTCTTGAACTTTTCCAACAGAAAAGCTGGAAACCCTGAGCGCTGCCCTTGCCCCATCCACAGCCACTTACCGACACAGAGGCAGCCCTGTGACAGCTATGAAAAATGGAAGCTCCCACCGACTGAGCTCTCACTCTGTGCCAGGCTCTGGGCTGCGCAATACACCCGGGCGAACCTGCTTGTCTTCCTGCAGCCTTGTGCAGTACATGCAGGACCACTCTGTGCCCATTTTACAGATGGGGAAGCTGAGGCACAAGAGGTGGAGCCCCCTGCCCGAGGCCCCACTCCACAAGTGATGAAGACGGAATGACTTCATGGCTCGTCTCTGCCCCCAATCAGCCCCCTGCCACCCCCTCAGGGTGACGCCTGGCCATCTCCCCAGTGACGCCCTGCCTGTGCCTCTGCTCGAGCCCCTCCATGGCTCACAGTCCCAACATCACCGAGGGCTTTCCCCACCCTTGCTTGTGCCAAGCAGCCATCCTCTTCTGCACTAGGGAAATGCTGCTCCCCTTGAGAGCCAAGGTCCCATGTCCCCTCCCTGCAATGCCCTCGAGCACCTAGCAACACCTGCAGCGTACCCAGGGAGTAAGCCCCTTCTGCCACTGTTTCCTCCTCAGTCAAGTGGCCTTAGCCACACAAATGCCTGTGAAATGGGTAAAACAGGGCCCGCTCCAGAGCTGTTGTGTTGGGGTAAAGGAGTCAGGATCTCGAACCACTGATGAATCAATAAACTCAGGCAAGGCGACCAACTGCGCTGAGCCTGATTTCCCCACTGCAAACACCGAGAATGGAAATACCTACTTCACTGAGTGAGAAGAGTCTACTTCGATTTTGGATGTGAATGACCCGGCCCCATGCGTGGTTCAGAGATGTGTGTACTCAAAGGTCCCCCAGTTCAGCCCCGTCAGCCTCAAATGTGTAAACATTATATAAAGGACAAACCATTAAGAGTTACCTGCTCTATAAAAGGTTGAAATAAAAGAATGTCTTTTATGTACCTACAATGATGCAATTTACCAAAAAAGTTGTTGTCTTTTTAAATAGGCTCCATGTCCAGTGTGGAGCCCAACACAGGGCTCAAAGCCAGAGATCAAAGTTCAGATGCTCAACTGACCGAGCCACCGAGGCATCCTCCCAAAAGAGAAATTTGATGCAGCCTTTCTGAAATAGATGTTTTCAGTGACATGCCAACCTCCTCACCCTCACCCTCCTCCCTAAATGAACTGAGAGCAGCTGAACGAAACAAAAGAAGAGGAGACTGGAACCCAGCTGGGGGAACAAGACCACCAGAACCTGTAACACAGGGCAGGGTTCCCTTTTCCACTTTCTAATCCCTGATGGGCCCTGAGTGTTTTATGCTCACAAGCTTTTGGTATGTAGTGACCTGAGGTGTGCAAAGGAAAGAGGGGCGGGACGGTCAGGCTGGGGGCGGGAAGGCTGGAAAGGCCCAGGCAGTGGCTGAGGGGCTTGCACACGGGGCCGGGACCTGCCTGGGCCAGGCTATGGGGGAGACACTCACCAGGACAGCCATCTCCACGATGTCAGGTTGCTGGAGGAACTGCGGGTCCACGGCCGGCCACGCCTGCAGCAGCACGCCGGCATCCCAGGCATAGTGGGCGCACAGCTTCCTGGGCACCTGAGCCAGGCCTGCAACACCAAAGCACAGAGGGTCACCAAGCACACACAGGGATCATGGGGGCAGCGTGAGCTTTCACCCCAGCAGAGCCCAGCAAGGAGCTGCACGAGGCCACACCACAGCTTTTTCACAGCCTGCCAGGCGCCTCCCCCCTCCACCGTATTCTGGCCTGGGGTTTATAGGGAGTCCCCCCACCGACCAACCGTTTAATGTGTTTTTTTTTTTTTTTAATTTATTTCTGAGACAGAAAGAGAGAAACAGAGTGAGCAGGAGAGGGTCAGAGAGAGAGGGAGACACAGAATCTGAGGACAGGCTCCAAGCTCCGAGAGGGCTGTCAGCACAGAGCCCAACGCAGGGCTCGAACCCACAAACAGTGAGATCATGACCTGAGCTGAAGTCGGATGCTTAACCAACTGAGCCACCCAGGTGCCCCGACCAACCATTTTAAATAGCGCCCTGAGCTGTAAAGACAGACACACTGTTCTAAAGTGTGCATTTTGGCAAAACAAGGCCACTGATTTGCCTTGGTCTCTGCAGCTCTGTTGATGAAGTAATGCCTTTATGCTCCTGCGAGCAGATCCCCGAATCATGAGCTGTGCTCGCTTCCCCTCCTGCCTGTCACTACTTGTGGTCTGTGAGGGCCTCCCCGCTACCCCGGTCCCTCTACTCATAATCACTTGAGCCAACACGCCAAGAGCAGGAGGGAGCTCCTTCTCCACCTTCTCAAAGGGATCCCAGCCTTCATGCTCAACTTCTGGAGAGGGGCCCCCGCCAAGCAATGAATTAGAAAGTGCAAGTCTTGGCTCCGGACGGGTGGAACGCGAGGAAGCGGTAAGGAACAAAAGCCCACAAGTCTGTGTCCTAGAGTGCGTCACGCTGCAGCCCCAAAGCAGACACAGGCAGGCTCCCCACCTGCAGGGGTGCCCAGCGACTTCCGCAATGGTCAGAACACAATGATGTACATGTTGCTTTCCTAGTAGGAAAGTTTGGACTGGGAAGCTTCTGCCAATCTCATGAGCACAAGAGATGCCCCCAAACATGCAAGGAAGACATGCATCAGAAAGCAGATCCCTGGGGCGCCTGGGTGGCTCAGCTGGTTACGCATCCGATTTCGGCTCAGTTCATGATCTCATGGTTTGTGGGTTAGAGCCCCGCGTCGGGCTCTGGGCTGACAGCTCACAGCCTGGGGCCTGCTTTGGATTCTGTGTCTCCCTCTCTCTGCCACTCCCCTGTGTGCACTCTGTCTCTCTCTGTTTCTTTCTCTCTCTCAAAAATAAATAAACACTAAAAAATTTTAAAAAGAAAACAGATCTCTGGGCACTACCAGTGTGGCCACTTCCCCACTGCCTTCCCGTCCTCCTGGAGGCGGGCCCTGGACGGGGGCTGGCAGTGAAGGGGGCGGTGCTCCTCACTCTGGGACTGGCTTTTCCAGGAGTGGCAGAGGTGGGGTAGCCCTTGCACACTTCCTCCTTATTCTTAGCCTTGAACCCGGCAGGTGCACTTGAGGGAGGAGCCCATGCCTCAGTGGATGGTCTGAAGCCAGCTCCGAGGGCGAGGAATGAATCCCACCAGCATCAGCGTGCCAGGGATACTGCTGGGACCAACGTTTTATCTTCCCTGACGGCAAAAGTAATGCCCGCTGTTTGCAGAAAATTTGTGAAAGCTCAGACTACAAAGAAAATCATGTTCACTTGGATAACATTTTTTAAGCTTCTTATTTTGTTTTCTTCTTTTGTTTTAAATTGTTTTTTAAGATTTATTTATTTTTGAGAGAGAGACAGACAGACAGAGTGTGAGCAGGGGAGGGGCAGACAGAGAGGCAGACAGAGAATCTGAAGCAGGCTCCAGGCTCTGAGCTGTCAGCACAGAGCCCGATGTGGGGCTTGAAGTCACGAACTGTGAGATCATGACCTGAGCTGAAGCTGGACATTCAACCAAGTGAGCCACCCAGGTGCCCTCAAGCTTCTTATTTTGAAAGATAGTAATGTATTTAGTGAATAGGATATATACAAACCAACCCGACCAAACCAGGCACAGCCACCGGGATCATGCTGTATATGGAGCTCTGTATTCCTTGTTTCATTATTTTAAAATCATAATTAATAGGGGCGCCTGTGTGGCTCAGTCAGTTAAGTGTCTGACTTCAGCTCCGGTCATGATCTCGCAGTTTGTGAGTTTGAGTCCCACCTTGGGCTCATTGCGAGGCAGAAGAACACAGGCCAGAATGTGGATCAACGCAAGGCTTCCTTGACCAAAATAACTGGTTGGCCCGCCTCAGAAGTGTGCGTGGTGACACACACTGTAAATTCAAGCTGCTTATCCCGTTGTGGCCTGTTTCAGCCAGTTCCCAGACCGGCCCAGGTCCACGACTCACCCTAGAGTCACATGGACCCATTCTACTCTGTACGCCTCTGTCTTGATTCTTGTGCTGGTATCATGCACGTACGTGTCGCTTAGTGCATGTTGTGCTCCACGGCACTCTTGTGCTGCTAGTCAGTCTGAGGGAAATGCACGCCCACCAGAGTCTGAGCATCTAGTGGCATCAAAGATGTACTCCTGTGGCCCAGCTGGGCCCTGTGCCCCAGGGTTCCAGCACTCATTAACGAACCCACTCCATTCCTAACAGATGTGCGGTTTGGCCGAAGCCGGGAGGAGCTTCCGGCTCGTTCCTCAGAAGGGGTGCTATTATGACTCCTGTCCAAATACAAGACAGAGGTCACAGAAGGGAGATAATCACGTCTTTATTTTAGCAAGCTGGCCCCGTCTGGCTTGTCCTGTGACCCAGCGGCAGTGGGCCAGGGTCCAGACCCTCTGCATGGTAGCTGTACAGGATGCCTGGAGATGAAAGGGCCTTGGACACTAATGTTCTGGGCAGAAGCTGCTACAAATTCCACTAAAATTAAAAAAAAAAAAAAAAAAAACAAGGAAGCCCGGCCTTCCTGGAGCAATCAGAATGCTTATTTATAGCAGCCTGGGTCCCTGCCAGGGTGTCCCTATAGACGGGGGTGGGGCTGTTCTGCCGGGCAGGAGGAACAGAAACTCCGGGCTGTGGGTTCTATGCCGGGCGTTTGCCTCTCTGCTCTTTAGGGAAGTAAAAATACCCAACATTTGCGTAGCAAAAACAATGGTTTCTTTACGTGACACAGCCCAGGTCGAGAGCCAGTCTCTGGGTAGCACCTGGACAGAGTCTGAACACAGGCCAGGAAGTGTCAAGGCCACGGCACACAAGGCAGGGCGTGCAGTCGCCTACGGCCCACCCACCACTCCTCCCCCTCCTCTGGGAGAGCCGGTGTGTCGACCTTCCAGGCAGGTGACCAAATTTTACACATGTAAGTAAACTGTCCTCAGATCATCAGTGAGAACTTATTCTCCTTTATTTACAAAGGTCTCACACACACACACACACATACACACACACACACCCCTACGTGATCTGTACGTTTGCAATTTTGTTGAAGTTGAGGAACATAACCTATATGCATAGCAAAATGCTACACTGCACTATTTTAAATTTTTTTTTTTAATTTTAGTTTTTAATGTTTATTTTTGAGAGAGAGAGACAGACAGAGCAGGGTGGCAGAGGAGCAGAGAGAGAGGTGTCAGCACAGATCCTGATGCAGGGATCGAACCCACAAACCGTGGGATCATGACTTGAGCCAAAGTCAGATGCTCAATGGAGTGAGCCACCCAGGTGCCCCTACACTGCACTACTTTACAGCCACTTTGACGAGGAAAAATGGATCCATGGGGGCAGCCTGGTACTTTCAGGATTACAAGTTACTTCTGAATGCCTGGGGGCAGGGGAGGGTACCGGGTCACCTTGCTGTGACCTCACAACTACAGTGCTGATGGCAGACCTGAAGCTCACACAAGGTAAAGTCTGATGCAGGAGTCCAGACAGAAGCCTCCCTGCGCAACCATAAAAATGGCCAGAAAAACAGAAAACGAGAGCTTACCACCCCATCTTAAATAGCTCGTATTTCAGACGAGAGGCTAACTCCAAAGTAGCACAAAAAATAGCAAAAGAAGGAAAGATCACCCGAATGACTTGTGGAACCTTTGTAGGGTGGGACATGGTGTGGCTGGTAAAGAAAGAACGGGCGTGCCCGTGAGCACTGGTACAAAACTACTCTCAATAGAAAAAGGGAGCAAAACGTTGTACATGATGCCAACATCTGTATAGAAACAGACGCACATTTCATGGACAACATGCATGGAGTTCTAGTCTCAGATTAAATTCTTTTTTTAAAAAAGCTTATTTATTTTGAGAGAGACAGACAGACAGACAGTACGAGTGGAGGAGAGACAGAGAGACAGAGTCCCACCAACAAAGGGCTTGAACCCATGAAGCTGTGAGATCATGACCTGAGCTGGAACCAAGAGTCGGATACTCAACCGACCAAGCCACCTGGGCGGCCCCCCTTCGAGCATCAGATTTAATAGCAAACCGGTAGAGAGGTTCTCAGAGCAACAGAGCAACCGGGTCAGTGCAGACGGGGCTGAGGACGCACCCTTCTGTGACGGCTGGATGCTTCACAATATGCATGGAGACATAACTTTTCGATTAAAAATCTGGGTTTTGCTTTGCTTTAAGAAGACCAGAGAGGCACCCTGGAGGGGGAGTTATTTTCTGCAGCTGGCACTAGGCCTTCCCTTCCGAAGCTGAGCTTCCCCAGCAGCCAAGGGGACCCTGGGGCAGCGGCGCGGGTGGGACCGCAAGGACAGGCCTGTCCTGTGACTGTCCTGCTGCTCTGCCCAGCAATGCAGGAGACACAGCGTCTCAAGCATTGGTCTGGGGTGTGTGTGTGTGTGTGTGTGTGTGTGTGTGTGTGTGTGTCTATTAAAACCTTCTTCAACCAGAAATAAAAGCCTTCTTCTCTCAGGGTCACTATGTTTCAGAGCCAGGATCTTAACACTCAGGACTTGTGGGCTTAGAAAGACGATGTAAAACAAAAGGACTCTATTTTGAAATAATTTAATGTCCACAGGAGGCTGTGAAGAAATGGGACCCCTCTTCCAGCCTCCCCCGACGGTAACCTCTCAAACTGGGATACTGAGGTTGGTACAGTCCATGGGGCTTATACAGGTTTCATCTGTTCTGACAGCTCTGACATGTGTGCGTAGCTTCATGCAACGTCCACCGCAGTCAAGATACAGAACCGCTCCACCACCACTGGGCTCCTTGTGTCCCCACCCTGCTTCTTTTTTTTGAAGTTTATTTATTTATTCTGAGAGAGAGAGAGAGAGAGAAAGGCAGAAGAGGCAGAAAGAGAGAATTCCAAGCAGGCTCTGCACCTTCAGGGGAGAGCCAGATGCAGGGCTTGAACTCACGAACCGTGAGATCATGATCTGAGCCAAAACCAAGAGTCAGACACTCACCGACTGAGCCACCCAGGCGCCCCCTTTTTATGGGCACCACCCCCTCTGCCCAGTCCTTAACCTCTGGCCACCACTACTGTGTTTTCTAGCTCTATACTTTGGTTATTTCGAGAACGTTATATGTGAATGGACTCAGAGTATAGCACCTTTTGAGACTGACTTTTTTCACCCAGCATAATTCTCTTGGGATCCACCCACTCTGTTGCCAGTTAGAAAGGTCATTTCTCAGGAGGATGAAATTATATCTCCCACCAGGGTACCACCAAGAAGCTCCCAGTGGGTGATTTTTCTGCTCTTTTACTGTCCACCAGCAAAGGAAACCTTGTGCCCTCTGTTTGGAAATGGTAACAGTGACTCCAACCACACAAGTACACAAAATTTCCCAAGGCGAGCCGCTGCCACCCTCGTCTGCATTCAGACAATACTCTATTATGGAACACAGAAGAGAACTGTGTACATTCAGGCGTGGTGTCTCAAGCTTCTTAAATCCAAAACTTCAGGAAGGAAAAAAGATTTCCTCATCCTGTTACAGCTTGCCAACTGCCAGGGCATTGGTTCTGTTTCCTACTGAAGGTCTTCACAGGCTCTTGAGACTGGTAGGGGACTACCCGAGCTCCTCTGAAGCGTTTCCTTTTTGTCCACGGCAATGGCGGCCATCTTGCCCACAGGACTCCGCACCTCCCCTAGAAGACAGGGCTCAAGTCTGCGGCTCTTTGGGAGAGAGTCTCTCTTGTGAAAATCTGCTTCTCTAGGGAACTCTGAGAAATGGCAATTTCTGGACATCCCGCCCTCACCACATTCCCTTTTATAGCCGTTCTGAGTTATCTTTTAAGGATGCAGGAACGAAACCTGAAGCCAATGGGAAAGCTATTTTCTCAAACAGATACACGTTTGTAAGAATGTGCAAAGCCTTGGATTTAGAATGACCAGCAGTGTGGGGTGGCGATACTGATGCTCCTCGCGACGCAGTGCTTCTTTCTGCAAAGGACGTCCCACACCTTGAGACACTGGCCTTCTTTAGCTCTGGGAGGGCCAGGAAGGGGTCATGTCTTCATTCTCTCCTGAGGGCACCTGACCTGCACCTGTGAGTCAATGACCAGAGTGCCACACCAAGTGTGTGGGACTCCTCACTTGACTATGTTATGGCTGCTCATTTAGAGGGTGCCACACGCACAGGGTGAGAGCCAGGAGACCAAGCCGTCCCATTAGTTCCTTGAATTAAAAAATAACAAAATTAGGGAGTACCTGGGGGGCTCAGTCGATTGAGCATCTGACTCTTGATTTCGGCTGGGGTCATGATCTCATGTGCGCACACACACACCCTCTCTCTCAAAATAAATAAACATTAAAAAAGCAAAAGCAAGCTTAGTTGCTATGAATTTGTAAAGCTTGAGGGAAGACCTTAGCTAGACCGCCCTCCCCAGCTCTCCCACAAATGCCCCAGAACAGAGCCGTGGCACATAATGCATGCTCTAAAAACCTGATTTTAACACTGTAGCAAAACTAAGATTCAATCTATCTCTACTTGTAATACAGCTCACAAAAGCCATGTGTGCTGTGCAGGAAGAATCACAGAGCAAGGTCTAGAAAGGGCCTTTCTATCACAATACTTTGGCATATGTCCCGTTGAGGATCCTGTCGCACAGCTGAAGGACAGACCACAGGGCCATGCCACAGTGTATACTCACATCCTAAGGCCTGTCAGGTAGGGACAAGGCCCTGGGAAGGGTAGATCTTGTCCGCCCCCCACATCCCCGCAACGCAACTGAAGGATATCCAAGGAGGGTGTTTTGCCCTCTAGTCATTTGTGGGGGAAATGAAACGAAGGAGGAAAACAGATAAAGTGGGGCAAAGAAGAGAAAAGAAAGAGACTTATAGAGAATATAGAGAATGTATATTCTAGGATAAGAGTGAGTTTATCACAAGTTAGACTGGTTTGTTTTAGGGCAAAGGAAGACTAGGAAAGAACGAATAGCGTGCCATTTACACAACTTAATGTGGCCGCCAATGCTAAATGAAGGAGCCAGGTTTCCTTCCCAAGCAGGTAAGAGAAGGCTGCATGATGTAATAAGACCCTAGCGTGGCGTACGATGTAATACCGCCCTAGCATAGCGCACAATGTAATATGGCCCTAGCGTGGTATATGATGTAATACGGCCCTAGCCTGGCCGCGATGTAATATGACCCTAGTATGGCGCACGGTGTAATAAATATGGCCCTAGCGTGACGCACGATGTAATACGGTGCTAGCGTGGCAGGGCCTATGCCAGCCTCCCTTTGGGGCGCTCTGTCGGTTCCGCAGAGAATGGGCAAACGTCTTGTCCCTTGCAGTCTGTTCTAGGACAGAGCAAAATGCAGAAGGAAACCAACACAATTCACTCGACGAGTCAGTGAAACCCTCCAAACCTGACAACATGTACTGAGGAAAACTTCTCTTCCGCAGGAGAATAACTGCCTGTTTCCAAATAAGACTCTGGCAGACAGAATTTAACGGTGCATTGAGAGTCCACAACACCACCGTCACCATAAACCTATTCCGGAAGAGCTTAATATTAGGCAGTCAATTAACTGGACATCGGTCATATCAACAGGGCAAAGGGGGAAGTTAAAAGCAAATGATACAAATACCTCAACAAAGGAAGAATGGATGTTAAGTGAAATATGGCTCCCACTCTTAAGATGAGTTCTGGAAAACAAGGACAGAAAATTGTTTCCTTAACATTAGAGGGACTATCTATCCTCGACCAACAGCCAACATCAAGCCCGAGAGGGAAGCATTAGTGCCCTTTCAATCAGGAGGTGAGAGGAGACTGCCCGGCACCAGCCTTCCTGGACGTCCCACAGGGTTTTCTAAGCAGTCTGTCCACAGACGTCAAGACCTTCTAACTGTTAGGAAGGAAGAGAATACTTATTCTTATTTGCTGATCCCAGAACCCTAGAAAATCTAAGGGGATGTTACCCCTTACACAACGTATGAGAGATTGGAAGGAAATCTGGGCCAGAGAATAAGTAGGCAAATAAACTTCAAAAATTACATGCCAGCTATGACCAGTCAAAAATTGTAAAAGAAAAAAGATTCCAGTCACAAGAACATAGACAAAATAAAATATAACAACAAAAAACCCACTTGAGAATAATCTTAAGAAGTGCACAGGACTGCACACCTGGGTGGCTCAGTTGGTTAAGTGTTTGACTTCAGTTCAGGTGATGATCTCATGGTTGGTGAATTTGAGCCCTGCATCCCCTATATCAGGCTCGCTGCTGTTAGGGCAGAGCCTGCTTCAGATCCTCTGTCCCCCCCTCTCTCTGCCCCTCCCCTGCTCTCTCTCTCTCCCCAAAATAAATAAACATTTTTAAAAATTAAAAGAAAAGGAAATGCATAGGATCTACATGAAAAAACTACAAAACTTGACTCTGCACAAAGGAAGTGTAAAATAAAGGGACAGACAGGGTGTCTGGCTGGTTCAGTTGGTAAAGCATGTGACTCTTGATCTCAGTGTTGGGAGTCTGAGCCCCATGTTGGGTGGAGAGATTACTTAAAAAAATAAAATTAAAAAAAAAAAAGGTGGGGGGAGGGACTGACCACATGGAAGTCTGGAAGGGGTAAAAATGTGAGACCTTCCCAAAGTAAATCTAGGTTTAGTCATATTTCAAGATTTTAATAATCTCAAGCATTTTAATAATAAAATTAGAGCAACTGGGTGGCTCAGTCGGTTAAGAGTCCAACTTTAGCTCAGGTCATGATCTCCCAGTTTGTGGGTTCAAGCCCCGTGTCAGGCTCTGTGCTGATAGCTCAGAGCCTGGAGCCTGCTTCCCATTCTACGTCTCCCTTGCTCTCTGTCCTGCCCCCACTCATGCTCTCTCTCTCTTTGCCAAAAATGAATAAACATTAAAAAAAATTATGCCAGAGTTCTACTGAGGAGAAAAAACAGGTGAGAGGAACTAAAAAAATTTATGAAAAAGAAATGAAGGGAGGCGAGCCCACCAGATGTTAAAACTGTATGGAAAAATCCAGTAATTAATCAGCGAAACAGAACATGTGCTTGAAAAGCAGACCCTGGAGTAGAGACGGGGATAACTTTTCAGGAAAATAATCTGGTGACATACATCAAGCATCTTAAAAACATTCCTATCCTTCCCACTTCAAGGACAGCCTCTGAGGCGGGAACACAGATTTACGCACAGAATCGTCCGTGGTGGATGCTGGGAGCGAATGTTAGACACGTTACTGGGACAGTGACCAAAGTCACGCCTGTGGACAATTAATGCAGTCCTTCAAAACGTTTACGAGCTAAAAAAAAAAGAAATCAAGCTGCTGACAAATGTTATCTTGTTTTTAAACCAGAAATACTCGCTGGTGAATTCTCCATTAACCCTAGGAAACCAACCGGAGCCCCACGTAGGGAAAGATGGCTGAGACTCCATCTTTGTGCTCCAGACTCTGACTACCCTGAGCCTGTCCCGACCAGCCACGCTAGGCCCCTGACACTGAGGCCAAGGCCCAGGGGCCAAGCTCCTCCAAGGCTTAACCACCTTGCTGGCCTCAGAGGGCATGCGGCCCTGCTGCTCATCCTCACCGCAGCCACACACGAGCACATCACTCAGGATTTCCGAGGGGCGCGTGGGGCTGGGCCGTCCCAGCACATGCAGGACAAGGTTATCACCATCACCAAGACACTGCCAAGTCCTCACAAGACCCCTGGACCCTGGCAGATGCCCGTTTGTGCAGCTTCACCAGTGGTTCAAAGAATTTCTGGAAGCTGATCTGAGGAGGTGCCTCAAAAGCCTTAATATTTTGGAGGCGCCTGGGTGGCTCAGTCGTTTGAGCATCCAACTTCAGCTCAGGTCACGATCTCATGGTTTGTGAGTTTGAGCCCCGCGTCGGGCTCGCTGCTGTCAGCTCAGGCCGCGCTTCTGCTCTGTCTGCAGCGACCCCCCCACCCCTCTCCCACTCGTGCTCTCTTGAGGGATATTTTATATCTCTTCTGAGCAAGCATTACATTCAGCTATGTGTTCTAAGGAAATGGTTTTGCATGTGGACACAAACGTAGCTATTCACTTTTTAAAACAATAATGTATCATTATAAAAGGTCTAAGTGTCCAAAAATAGAAAAGTGGGAAGGAACGATGAACCTCACACCATCTGAAAAACGAATTCTATCTCAAAATTAACAAAAAATAGAGATGAGAACAAGGAAAAGAAAGAATAACTATTGAAGACAGCTTAGAATGAAGAGTGTTCAAATTATTTCTTAAAAGAAGAGGATGTGTTTCCAGTGATGACCTTTTAAGAATGAACAACGGGCCCTGAAAAATATTCTCAAGAGGCTGCACGTGGTCCTGCCTTAAGCTCTTGCATGAGAGCCAGGTATTAACAGCAGAGGGACACAGTCCCCCACACCTCAGAATCACCCAGTACACCCAGCAATTGGTTAAAAATAGGCCCTCTGGTCTCTCCCCAAGGCTCCAGAACTAGGACCACGGGGGTGAGGGGGGGTGCAGAGGCTTCTGCAGTTGGTTCACTGAGCCCCGGGCAGTGGGCTGTGCTCAGTGCCCAGTTTAGGAACAAGGGGCTGCTGGAGAGATGGCATCCTCATCTAAGGAGTAAAGTTGAGATCTGCAGCCATAATTCCAGGGGCCCTGTTTCCATTCATAAAGTGGGACTAAACCTGAGTTTCCACCTTAAAAAGATAACATGGGGTCAGGGCATATGGAGAACAGGACGCTGCGTGACCAGACCGGGTGTTCCATAGGGACGCCAATACTCCCATTCGTCCGGCACCGTGTGCTACGACGACGACACATCCTCCCCTTTGGCGGGGGCGACTATGAGGAAGGAGTCCCCCCATTCCCACTACAAGACAGAGAGGTCCCAGGGACAGATGACAAATGTCAGACCCCACACCTGAGGACGGCTGAGCCCTGAGTCATGCTCAACGAGAGCCCCGAGACATCCCGGCAAGCAGTGACGGGTTGGACGAGGACATGCCCACCTACCTGCCCAGAGCTCCGAGGTGATGTGAGGGGCCATTGGGGCAGCCATCACCATCAGGGCACACAGAGCGTCCTCGAACTCAGGACTGTGGAGGACGACTCTCGGAGAAGCTTGCTGAGAAAGAGAAAAAAACAGCATGAGAACACGGAGGCACAGAGTGTAGGCACAGAGTGTAGGCACAGAGTGTAGGCACAGAGAAAGGCCATGCGTGTTATCTGAGGCCCAGAGACGCAAGCAGGCTGGCAGCACCCCTCCTCACTGCTCATCTAACCTGAGAATCACAGGAGGGCGGCGGCAGTGACAACACGTGTAACACTCTTAACTGAGCACATACTACACCCTGAGTCTGAGGCTGGCTCATCTGGTTCCTACGACGACCCTTGGGGGGCAGTATTCTTCCCGCACTAGGCAGAAGTGGCAACTCAGGATCACAGAGGGAGAGTAACCCGCCCCCAGGGATGTGGTGAACTGAGCGACACAGCCCCCACGAGAATCCAGAGTTAAACTCTGTCTCAAATCAGAGTTAAACTCCTAGCCGTGCTGCCGGGTTTCCCGGGCGCTGCAACATGGGTGAGAAACGCAGACAGGCTGGCTCACAGGTTTTGCAACGTGCAAATGGCCAGCGCAGGGGTACCCCTGCCCCCTCAGGGATGCCAGGGGTCCTCCTTCTAGTAAACAGCTTGGCCAGTTACTGTAAACACCCAGTTTCTTCCTGCGGTGCAGCTGGCTGGGTGACCAGCACACTGGGTGACCGGCCCATCCAATTTATGGGGTACCTACTCTGTGCGGGACTTTGGGGGAGAAAACATCCAGAAAGGCTCAGTCTCTGCCCTCAAGGAGTTTATCGTCCATTGGGGAGAGGGGTGACAGAGGAACCAAGGGTGTCACAGGGTGCAGGGGAGGGAGGGTGGCCAACAAAGCAGGGTGTGAGCGGGTGCGTGTGGTTCGAGGACGGTGGGGAAGGGGAGGGGCCGCCCTGCCATGGCTGTGGGAAGCATGTCCCCGAGTCTCCCAGAGGCTGGCAGTTCTCAAGGCACCCTGGGGGAGACCTGATAAAAACCAGCCTGGCCAGATGGTGGCACTCAGTCTATGCTCACAACACCCTGTGACAAAAACAGTTTTGGTTTAATTTTATATGCTTGTTAAACTTTAAAAGTAGGAGGCCCACATAATGTATTTTGTTAGGTAGAGAAAGGCCAAAAATACTGTACATTTAAAAAGTCTTTTTAAAGATTTTTTAAATGTACTTTAATGTTTATTTTTGAGAGAGAGAGAGAGAGAGAAAGAGGGAAGGAGGGAGAGAGAGAGAGAGGATGAGT
This sequence comes from Hyaena hyaena, assembly GCF_003009895.1. Classification (NCBI taxonomy): domain Eukaryota; kingdom Metazoa; phylum Chordata; class Mammalia; order Carnivora; family Hyaenidae; genus Hyaena; species Hyaena hyaena. The sequence continues at coordinate 4,299,602 of NW_024080662.1, forward strand.
AGGGAAGAGGCAGAGAGAGAGGGAGACACAGAATTCAAAGCAGGTGCCAGGCTCTGAGCTGTCAGCACAGACCCCGATGTGGGGCTTGAACCCAAGGACATGAGATCACGACTTGAGCCAAAGTCAGATGCTTATCTGACTGAGCCACCCAGGCACCCCCCCCCAAAATACTGTATATTTAAGAAAATGTTTATATATTTATATGGGGGGGTGGAGGGCATGCTGGGGAGGGGCAGAGAGAGGAAGAAAGAGAATCCCAAGCAGGCTCCATGCTGTCAGCACAGAGCCCGACACAGTACTTGATCCCACAAACCGTGAGATCACGACCTGAACTGAAATCAAGAGCTGGATGCTCAACCGAATGAGCCACCCGGGCGCCCCTACACATTAAAAAAAAGACAGGCCGGATCTTTGCAAAATGGCCTGACAGATCTGAATCTAACTCCATGGGGTGGGTACAGAGTCTACTGGAAGCGTGTAGACGGAACTGTCAGGGAGTCGACATTTCATTTTTAATTTCATTTTTCTATGATATTTACCATTTTTTCCTGATTAAAAAAATAACACCCACTCAGCAATGAAAATTCTGGAAATGCGAAATCACTCATCATTGTACCACCTAGAAGAAAACTGATGTGTTTTATCCCGGTCTCCAAAACCGCAAAAATATGGGACTATAATATCTGTCTACATACCCTTGTGCTTGACTGGAATTTTTATCACATAGACTCTTCTGTATTCTGTGTTCTTACCTGATGTTACATCACGAAGAGTTTCTGCAACTTAGTTTTCCTGGAAAGACACTGTGAATGGTGGTGGCGCATTTCGTTCTTACGGATATGACCGAAGTCATTTACCGATTTTCCCTTCTGAGGACACAGCCGGCATTCTTTGTCTCAGTGACTGTAAGTCACTTGCCAGGGGGCAACCCTGCATCAAAGGATATAAACAATCGCAGGGCCACTGACCTCAAAGTCAAAGCGCTTCCTGGAGAGGTTACATCAACCATGGCCACCGCTGGTGTGTGACACAGTCTCACAGCCTTTGTAACAGCACAGACTTTATGTTAAAAAGTCTCTGCAAATTCGACAGGCAAAAAAATTGCATCGCGTTTTTAATTTGCATTTCACGATAGTTAGGAAGGCAAATACTTCTTTCTGCCAAGTTTACTGGTGATTTCTATCCTACCTTCTGTGAGTTATTTTCTTTCACATCCTTTGATCATTTGTAGGTTAGGTATTTCATGTTCATATGTAAAGAGCTCTTTATATATTGAGAATCTTAAGCCTTAGGTCTGATATATTTGTTATAAAATGTTTTCCTCAGTTTTTATCTACCTTTGAATGTGGCATGTTTTAAAACACTAAAAATGGTAAGTTTTATGCAGTCAAATCTGTACATTTCTTCCACTGTTCTTATAGTTCGGGGAGAGCTTCACATTATGAAAGGCATTTCTTAATGGTTTTAATGCACATTTTTTGTTATCCAAACAGCCACCTGCTTGCCTAAGCTGCATCTGTCGACAAATCCTTCCCCTGGCCAGAAAAACTGTAGTCACATGTAGCAACAAGATGAGTCTATGTGGAAAAGGCAGACTTTTGTTTTTAGTGAGCACAAATTGGACCCATTCAGGTTAAATGCATGTAAAACGTTAATGATGCCAAAGGGGTATCAGATCCATCAGGACACCAGGTGGTGGGAGCATGAAGAAAAAAAGCAGAGTCAGGAGGGAAGGAGGCTTGAGTCTGGTCCTGGGTTTATCACTAATCAACCTCCCCGGGCGTCAATCAATCATCTAACCTCCCTGGGCGTTGGGTCCTCATATGCAAACCATTGCAGGGGGAGGGGGAGGGGTGTCGTTGGGCCAGAGTATCTTTTTTTTTTTAAAGTTTATTTGTTTATTTTGAGAGAGAGAGAGAGAGAGAGAGAGAGAGCAAGTGGGGAAGGGGCAAAGAGGGAAAGGGAGACAGAGAATCTGCACCACCAGCAGAGAGCCCAACACAGGGCTCGAACTCACAAACTGTGAGATCATGACCTGAGCCGAAGTCGGACGCTAACGGACTGAGCCACCCAGGCAACCCCCTCTTTTTTTCAGTTATTTTGGGCCAGACAACCTTTAAGAACCTTCCAGCTATAAAACTAGGTTGTGACTATGGAATAAAAAAATGTTTCTTTAAGACAGAAGAGCCACACCGAGGAGGCAACACCATGCTACTCTCTGTCCACGACCCAGGACCCTACAGGCCACCTCACCATGCAGCTGGAAGCCACCCGCCCTTGTCTGCTCCCAGCGGATGAGGTCATGAGGGCCACTTACCAGGAGGGCACTGCTGAGTCCCATCAGCTGAGAAATTGCAGAGTTCAGCGAGTAGTCCTCTGTGAAACAGGTGGTCACCTATTGGCAAAAGTTGAATTATACACTTTCCTCAACATCCCTTGAAGCTTTCCACAAAAAACCAATAGAACACAACACACCACCAAAACGAACGGATGACTCTACAAATGTGAACTGCATGAAGATTGTAGTGATCTTTACAAATGGATTCACTGTCTCGAATAATCACGATAATGTTTCATTGGCACAAAGATTTTTGAAATCAGGGTGAGTGCTGTTTCCACCATTCGACACGTCCTCCTCCCCCAGGCCTGGGTGGTGCTGGGTCTCGCAGTGGGGACTTAAAACGCTGCCAATGACCGGAGGCAGGACCGCGGATGAGCAGTCTCAAAACAACAGCAAATAGGAGGTGGGGTGAAGGACGCCGCCCTCGGAGACTCCGGGACTCTCATTCACAACGAAGGTGCTTAGGAGACAGGAGAAGGTGAGTTCTGCATTTCCAAATATGGACTCCATATAAAAACACTAACGGGACTTGCCAGCTTCTTCCTGTTCGCGTGCTTTTCAGTTTTGACCATGGCCAAGAATGTAGAAAACCCACACATCAAGAGACGTCAAGAGTTTCCAACTGGTTGAAGTGACCCAATTCTATGATCTGACAGAACATAAGAACGTGCCAGATCCAGAGAGGAGACGTGTGGTATGAACATAATAATTCAGGCACCACTCACATCCCGGAATTCAGTTCCTTGAGCTCAGTTTCTCTGCACTAGAGGAGAAGGGACGGGAAAAGAGCTGAAGAAGTGTCACCGAATGAGACCATGCTGGACCCAAGGCCTCATGAAAAACCTTGTGCCTTCAATGTTGTCAGTTACCAGAGTCCGGAAGAGTGACCCTGGCTGACTTTGTAAGTTCAAACCAGCAGTTCAAGAGAGAGAGAGACTGAGACTGGGGGGGGAAGAAGGGAGGGAGGGAGAGAGAGAAAGAGAAGAGAAGGAAAAGAAAGAAAAGAAAAGAAAAGAAAGAAAAGAAAAGAAAAGAGAAAAGAAAAAAGAAAAGAAAAGAAAAGAAAAGAAAAGACAAGACAAGACAAGACAAGACAGATGGAAGGAAGGAAGGAAGAAAATTTAGCCTAAGGAGTCACTTGTTGTGTCCGATACCCACTAAGAACTGCCTTCAGAGCTCCTAAATGCCTTCTTTCAAAGACATATGACATTTTTTCCACAAAGTTCTTAAAAAGGCAAATGTCATGGTGCTGTGGCAGACCTCGGGATAAAACATTTAAAGGGGTTTGTTATCAGTGAAGAATCTTGTAAAATGAATTTGGGGGCGCCTGGCTGGCTCAGTCAGTAGAGCATGAAGCCCGGGGTTGGGAGTTCAAGCCCCATGTTGGGCACGGAGATTTCTTAAAAATACAATATTTAGGAAAGAAAAATATAAAATAAAGATGATTTAGACAATAAAATACTATTGTCGGGCGCCTGGGTGGCTCAGTCAGTTAAGCATCTGACTTCGGCTCAGGTCTTGATCTCACGGTTCATGGGTTTGAGCCCCACGTCGGGCTCTGTGCTGACTGCCAGCTCAGAGCCTGGAGCCTGTTTCAGATCCTGTGTCTCCCTCTCTCTCTGATCCTCCCCTGCTCATGCTGTCTCTCCTTCTCTCTCAGAAATAAATAAAACATTAGAAAAAATTTTTCTAAATAAAATACTATTCTCTAAGAAGGTAACCCAAACACACCGCATCTTGCAAAAGTTAAGCCACGCCAGCTCACACAGACACTGTGTGACAAAGTGGGGGGCAGGCAAGCCCTCCCTCCGCCGTCGCACCCGGTCTCTGGGCCTCAGCTCTGCCTCCATCTGTAACCCGCGGAGGCCGGAGAACAGTCTCTTCACGACCCTTTCTACCTTCAACCTCCGTTTCTGTTGACGCTGCACGCCGTGGGCCATGGGCGCCATCGGGTGTGGCCTTCTGCCCCAGAACTCACCAGCGTACCGGGCAAGGCCCTCACCTCAGAGACGACCGAGTTCCGGTGCGCCCAGAGCTTCCTGGCCTCGGCTCTCTCCTCGCTCCTCAGCAGCCCGGGCTGGGGAGCCGCCCCGGAAGCCCTGGCCTCGATGAAGCGCGTCACCAAGGCCCACAGACGCTGCTGCCACCTTAGCACCCCGGGGAGGGCATCAGCTGAGGAGAAGAGACAAAGGGGGAGACAGACACGTGAGCGACTGGCGTAGTTATACCCTGGCCGTGATGCGCCTGCGCAATGAAGACGCACCTCGCGGCGCCCCGATGGAGTCACCCAAGGGCAGGCTGCAGGGCCCGCCCTGGCTTCCAGTGTCGCGGGGCGCAGACCAGCGCCGAGGCCGCCGCATCCCAGAGCGCCGGGCACTCGGGGCACTGGGCGGCAGGGCTCCTCCGAGTGCCCCCCGGCCGCCCCTGGCCCACCACTGGCTCAGAAGCCTGGGCCAGGCCGCGCCGCGGTGCCCAGCTGCCTCGCCTGAGAGAGCCTGCGGTCACAAGCTGTCCCCAAACAACCTAAGCCTCAACGTCCGCACTCCGTATGTCCCCAGCGATTCCAACGCTGCCAGGACCGGCATCTGTGACTACTGCTCCAAGCCACGCGCATCACCGGAAGTGGCTCACTGAGTAAGGCGCTGGTGGGGCACCTGCGTGGCTCGGTCGGTGAAGCATCTGGCTTCGACTCAGGTCATGATCTTGCGGTTGGTGCGTTCGATCCCCGCGTCGGACTCTGTGCTGACAGCTCAGGGCCTGGGGTGTGATTCAGATTCTGCATCTCCCTCTCTCCACCCCTCCCCCGCTCACGCTCTCACTCTCTCTCGCTCTCAAATAAACATTAAATATATATATATATATATATATATATATATATGTGTGTGTGTGTGTGTGTGTATGTACAAAAAAAAAGGCAGTGATCCAGGGCCTCTGACTTCTCCTTCCCAGAGCACCTGGGGCAGACCACGGGAAGGAAAACTGAGTGACCGCTGGACTGCTTATTCTGGGATACCCATATACCAAGAAGATTCTATCTTCTGCCTTTTTAGATCTTGAAAACTCTGGAGAGACAACTCTCCCCTGAGGGGGCCGGGGGGCTGCTGTGGGTGAGGGAGGAAGTCCAGGTAACACCAGGAGCAGGCCCCAGGCAGCGTTTTCTGGACTTGTGAGGGGCGACGCGGACACTGTGCTAGAAGAAACCTTTCAGGGTAGATCAAGGGGGGACTGGCCTCCATGGACCAAAAAGGGCCTCGGGCTGCCGGGAGGCCAGTCTGGCTCCCAGGAAGTGTTCCCATCAGGAACTGGCGTCAGGACACCACCACACCTGCTAGTGGCAGGCTCCCGGGCACCCCCGCCGATGCCATCAGCAGGACTGGGCGAGGATTGGGAAGCTGCACCGTCTATGAGCTCCTCCAGTGAGTGTGAGGCTCACCACCTCTGGGGTCACTGGTCTGAGGACGGTACAGGATGCTGGACAAACCGCCACTCACTTCCTGGGACGGATTCCTAGACCCTTGCTCCTGCCTTCGGCCAAGACATCCCCTTCCCCGAGATTCCTCCGGCAACCGACCGAGGCCAGTCACACGGGACATGGGCTGGGAAGGGGAGGGGACTTACACTTCACATCCCACAAGATGTCCTTCTCGGGAGGGCCAGCGAAGAGCATGTAGAGCCGCACAGTGTCGATGCCGTAGCACTCTACAACCTCCTGGGGGTCCACCCCGTTGTGCTTGGACTTGCTCATCTTCTCCCACGTCACCTCCAGCGGCTCCTTCGTTTCCGCGTGAACAGGAACTGCCCCTGGACACCAATGTCACACATGGGGACAGCGTGTGCGGCTTGGGACTGGGTCCACAACAGCACATTCGATAAGAGCAACTGAAAGCATCCACTTGAAGAACCCCACTAACCCACCTGCCACGCCTCTTTCTCTTCCTCTACGAAATATTCTAGAAAATGCTCTCCTCTTCTAAGGAAATGAGGCCCTCCTCGCCCCACGAACCTTCCCTTCGGCAACAGGCAGCACAGGTATGGCGGCCCGTGAAGCTTCTTCTCATCCACAAAGTAAGAGCAAGCACTTTCCCGCTTTATAAATTACTTACATGCAAATGAGAAAGTAAAAGCAGGGTAACAGAGGCTCGCACATTCTGCTGTTTTCTTTAGGCATTTGGTGTCTCCCCTGGAAGCCGGCAGCTGACCGGCCAGGGTCTCAGAGCAGCAGCAAAGCACTCTGAAGGTCACTTTAGCCACCGAAACATGGTCTTGCGCTATATTGGGGCCCGCAGGCTTAACTCACCAGGCTCCCACTGAATGTGGTGGTGCCCACCCGCCACGGCCCGCTCCTTGCAAGTGCCTCCTCCCCACCCACATTCCAGCGGTCCAAAGGGTGCTGACACAGAAGGCCTCACATGGCTAAGTTTGGATGAGGTGTCCTTGTGGCCGAGCCCCCGGTGGTTGGGACGAGGAAAGACATCCGGGAAGGCTAAGGTGTCTCTCAGGAACTGGGACTAAGGGACAGAAGCTCTTGTTCCATGGTTGTTGGGCACCAGAACCATAAAGTCCTAAGCAGATACGGGCAGGGCATGGCACCCTGGTTCCCCAAGGTCACCTGGTGACCTGAAGTCGGGGGAGAACAGAAGCCAAGCCTGGTGGAGGAAGGAGAACAGGGCAGAAGAGCAGAGAGCAGGAGGAAGGGCAAACAGGGGCTGGAGAAGGAGAGAGAAGAAAGTTCTGGGCCAGGCATCAGTGTGGTGCCTGGTGACCGCATGCAGGCTGCGAGGCCTGGCTGGAGCCCCTGTAGCTGCCTTGTGAGGTACCCCTCCATCCTGGGCTCCACCCACCTTCGGGCACGTTTCTGGTGCTTCTAGACAAACAGTCCCAGACTCTGACGGCAACCAAACTCCTAAGGAGCCAATGTGTGGACCTGAGAGCCGACTCTGTGCTCCCAGCAGGAGCACACGCATTAGGGAGAGGGAAGCCTGCCCACGCTGATCCGAGTATTCTTTCCCAGGGAGCGAGTCCACGTGGGAAGGGAAAAGGTGCTCACGACACTGCCTGCCCCCTGACATCAGAGCAGAGGGAGACGGAAGTTGCTTTATCTGGGCTGTGGTGAGGCTCGGGGAACCACTGCTCCATTTACCCTACACACCTCCTCCGGGCTGTAGCTACTCTTTCCAGTACTGCTTAGGAAAGAGGCATCTATCTGGGCAGAACAGTTGAGAACTTAGAAAAGGGTGCCCTCTCTTGGCACATGTGGCCTTGAGGTCTATGGTTTGGCAAGGGGCTAGATTTCAGGCCCTGCTACCCCCTTGGCTGGGTGCCTTTGTGCACGAACTGCACCACCATACAATGGCAGCCCTGCCCATAACACAGGGAGCACTTCACTAACAACTGAAAAATGTATATATGCCCTTTGGATTTGGCTCCTTTCTCCTCTGGTTTGTGTTGGTGAAATATTGCCAATTTCTTCTTTTCAAGCTTCTTTCTGTCCCATGGACCATTCCAAACCCTGATAAATGACTGCACAATTAGGTAATTCCATAGACAGCTTCCACCTAAACCTGTTCTCCAGTGTTTGGTTTGGAAGGCTGCTTACCCTTAGGGGTTGCTGGGTTTACATGATCTCATCCACTGTGCACTGGGCTTGCTAAACTTCATGGCCAGAGTTCTGGGGGCTTCTCACAGTTGCCTCTGCATACCTCCTCCCCCCCACTTTCTACCATGTCATTGATTCCATTAGCACAGCACGCTGGGTGCACATGACACCCTCCCTGTGCCACCTCTACCCCTGAGGAGGAGTGACAGCACAGAGAGCAGCAGAGAGCGCCAGGAGCACGGAGAGAAGCGGGGGTCCAGCGACCAGGGAGAGGGGCTCCACCAGGAAGTGCTGCCCCGGGGTGCCATACGGGTGAGCCCTACAGACCACCTAGGGAAAAACGCTGGGAGTGTCCCAGGCCTGGAAAAGCATCTCATGGGCCTGGAGACTCTGTCCCTGAGACGGGCCGTCAAATGTAAGCAAGGGCACGAGGCGACACCGGGCTGGCTCTGTGTTCTGTACAGATGAAAACCCGTCCAGAAGTGAGTAGACTCTGGACAGGGCCGGGACTGAGGAGCAGGTGGCCACCCCAGCCCCAGCCTCCAGAGGGCCCTGGCCACCCGGACACGGCAGGCTGAGACCTGGAGACCCCGAGAGACCCCTGGGGCCCTCTCCTGGGCTTTTCACCCCACTGAGGCCCTGGGTAAGCACCTGCCTTGTCAATGGCCCGAGACCTGGCCTCGGTTCTCTGTGATCACCCAGAAGGGAGTGGACAGGCCATTCTTACCTGTGAGATCTACTTCCTCCCTCTGTAGATATGGTCCATCCGGCAGGCGGAATGTCTGCCCCTTGATAAGGCCTTGGGCCAACAGCTTACGAAAAGGCTCTCTGCGAAAAGATAACGGGAGAAGAAATCAATTAGTAGGGATGTGAAGCATCCAGCAGACAGCAACAGAAGCCTTTCCAGCTGCTGGATAGAAACAATGGCCCTCTCGCACACATCTCCGGGCCCTCGCCTGTGTCCCGCAGTGACGGCACGCACCACCGTGAGAAGCGTGACAAGGCTGTGCGGTGATACAATGTAAAGACCAGTCCACATCCGGCCCTACACCCACCACGGTCAGGACTGCCCCTTACTCTTCCCTCTGTCCCCAGCACTGAGCACTGTGCATGACAGATAGGCTCAAAAAAAAAGAAAAAAAAAGTTCAAAACATGGATGGATGAATGAATTCATAAATATGCACATACAGACAGGCGAACAGTGGGATGGAAGATGGAAGACACTGGGTGGCCGCTGCTGCTGGGCCCAGAAGGCAGCTTTGCCTTCCATCCAAGCTGAGGATTTTTACCGCATTCCATATACTATACGGCAACAGTTTTATTATTATTATTTTTTTTTAATGTTTTATTTATTTCTAGGAGAGAGAGAGACAGAGACAGCGAGAGCAGGGGAGGGTCAGAGAGAGAGGGAGTCACAGACTGAAACAGGCTCCAGGCTCTGAGCTGACAGTCAGCACAGAGCCCGATGCGGGGCTCAAACCCACGAACCGCGAGATCATGACCTAAGCGAAAGTCGGACACTTAACCGACTAAGCCACCCAGGCGCCCCACAACAGTTTTAAAACAAGATAGAATCACATGGCTACTTTTTATTAAGCAGGTCAAGAAAGAGACTGCACACAAACACATTCAAAAGCACCAGGCAAATGGGGCCAGTATTCCACAAGGAAGGACAGCCCCCCAAAACCCAGTGGTGCCCCCATGGAGCATCAGCGGGGTTGATGGGGCTGATCTGCACAAGGTGCACTGGTTCACCTCTAAGACTGGAATCTTCTTCATGCCGTAGCCTCACAGGAAACAAAACAAAACCAAACAACAAAACAAACCAGACCGCTGCTTTCTCTCTACTGTGCCTGGTGCCAGTGGGATGAATTTCTGTTACTGTCTCCGCACCAGTTTCTGAGATTTTTCCTTTCCTCTCCTGCTCTAAGTACAACGGCTTTGGTACCTCTCAGGAGAAATTAAAACTCGGGGTGGAGGGAGGGAGGGCGGGAGGGAATAATCTGGATCCCAAAGGTAAACATGAGCAGTATGATGAAAATCCACAGAGGTTTTAACCTCCAGAGGGGGCGAGAGGGGGCTGGGGAAGAAACCAGGAATCCTGTTCTGGGTCCTGCAGGTCATCAGGTGTCTCGATGCTGCCACCTTCTGGGAACAGATGGTGTTGCACCTACCAGCATGTGCCACTACTTCCAGAGGCTCTTCAGGCCTAATGGGTTACAATTCTTCTTCTTGTTTTTTTGTTTTGTTTTGTTTTCTTTTTTTTTAAGTAAACTTCGAAATAAAGTGCACCACCCATATAGAAAAGTATACAGATCCTGGGAGTAAAACTTGATGCGTTTTCACAACATAAGCACACCAGTGATGGCCAGAGTGGACCTACCTCCCGGAGGCCCTGCCTCCCCACTGCAGCACCACCAGCCTGGCTGCTGACAGTGTTTCAAAACCACTTCTAACCCTCTGCAGGTGAGAGTGAGGGGTCCCGGGGGCCTGCACACACTGGAGACTGTCCCCAGAGCTGTCCTTTGGTGGTGTGTTCTGTGTGGTCCTGGTAGTTGTGCTCAGCAGATACTAAATTTTACCATGTATTCAGGGGGGCTGCTTCCCTGCCCTCCTCCTGTGAGCCTCCCCGCAGTGCCGAGTTCATGGCTGATGCTCAATACTCATTCACTGGTTTGAACTAAATCCAGTGAATGAACTAAATGAACGTTGTTCCCATGAGAGGAGGAATAAAGCTGCCAGCAGGAGAGTTGGGGACAACGTAGAGGGGAACGCTAGGTGGGGGTGAGGACAGGGACGTGAGATGGGGGGACACGGGCGGGGGAGGGGGACACGAGACGCCAGAGAGGGACCCGAGGTGGGGGGCAACGCGAAGTGGGGAGGACGCAAGATGGGGGGACATGAGGTGGGCAGGGAGGATGCGAGGTGGCAGAGGAAAGGCGGATAAAGGGCAGGCACTGGCATATAGGTGGGGCCGTGACTTCTCTGCAGGGAGAGGCACAGTGAGCGGTTTCAGACTCGGTCCACTCAAGCTCGCAGGAAGGTCAGCGGGAGCAAGGGGACGAGCATGGGGGAGGGGTCCCAAGAGCATTTACGCTGGAGTTCATGGTGGGAGGGGAGCCTCCCAGCTGCCGAATCCTGCTCATTCCCAATAGTCCCCCCACCTCCTCCCCCTCCAGGGCTCAAGGGAATGACCCACAGGACTTAGGGAATCAGGTTCTCATTCTCATGGCTGGAGCCGGTCACACCCACCCTCAAGTACTGTAGCTCAGTATGAGCTTCAGTAAGCTCAGCAAGCCATACTTGCTTACTCATTCACCGTGTATTTGAGCCACAGCCGGGTACAGAGCACTCTGCGGTTAGAGGGCTTACAGTAAAACGGAGGCCCAAGACATGCCAGAAATAGTCATCAACACATGTAGAGTTGGCACCAGTGTGATGTGGAGGCGCAAGGTGCATGGGAATGAGGGACAGGGGCCATTAAGGGCCCCACGGAGCTCAGCACCCAGTCCTGTAGGGGCAGCCTTCACACCATCACCACGCTCGTTACTAAGATTCACAACCTGGGTAACATATTCCCTATCTGCTCATTCACTCACTCCAGGAATGGCACTGGGGACGAACTTGCAACCGAGTTACTCATTCATCACAATGACCGCGTACAGCAGAGGGCTTTATGAGGAAGTGAAAAACGTGACACCCTTCCCCCCCCCCCCTGCTCCATACCCCTTTGGCCTGGAAGTATCAGAGGTGGGCATCAGGCAGGGTCTTGGCGGCGGGGGCCTGGCTAGGTTCACTGCCACGGATGCAGAGCTGGGCCCTTTGCTCTGGCTCAGCTCTCCTGCTGCTATGCCTCAAATACCACCCCTAGGGGACGCCTGGGGGGCTTGGTTGGTTGAGCATCCGACTCTTGATTTCCACCCAGGTCATAGTCCCAGGATCGTGGGATCCAGCCCCTTGTCAGGCTCTGTGCTGAGTGTGGAGCCTGCTTAAGAGTCTCTCTCTCTCTCTCTCTCTCTCTCTCTCTCCCCTCTCTCCCCTGCTTGTGTTCTCTCTCTCTAAATAAACAATTTTTTAAAAAGAATTTAAAAAAATACCACTCCTAGAGGTGGGGCATGCCCGCTTTTGCCACGGCACAGCTATGTGTGAGTGGGGTGATGGGGAGTGATGCCCTCTTTGGTACTTCCTGGACAGTGTGTGCTGCCCTAATTCAGAGATGACAGCAATTGAAACATGCTGGTCATGGAAAGCCACCTTTTTCCACCAAGGGAGGGAGGGAGGGAGGGCAGGGTGAGGAGGGTCAGCAATTATTAGGATAAATAAGGAATTTGAGGACATGGATTGATAGGCTATTTTAAGCGCCCTTATCCAAAACAATCACTGCATACAAAGGACTGGACTAGCCGGGATGTGGCTAGCAGAATCTCAGGATTCGTCAGAGCCCCTACTGGCCCCTGCAGATAATGTTTTACCTACTCGGGAGGCCCCCTGACCTGGTGGGCTCCTATGTGGACCTGGAAAGAAGAAAACAGGAAACCCTGGATTTCTGAAAAGTCTCTTTTCTTTTTTTAATTTTTTTTTTTTTTATGTTTTATTTATTTCTAGGAGAGAGAGAGAGAGACAGCATGAGCAGGGGAGGGTCAGAGAGAGAGGGAGTCACAGACTGAAACAGGCTCCAGGCTCTGAGCTGGCAGTCAGCACAGAGCCCGACGCGGGGCTCGAACCCACGAACCGCGAGATCATGACCTAAGC